>NC_141020.1:641923-726746 GCF_052327205.1 Somniosus microcephalus
GAGAAAGTGACAGGAGAGAGAGAAAGTGACAGGAGAGAGAGAGAGAGAAAGTGACAGGAGAGAGAGAGAGAAAGTGACAGGACAGAGAGAGAGAAAGTGACAGGACAGAGAGAGAAGAGAAAGTGACAGGACAGAGAGAGAGAGAAAGTGACAGGAGAGAGAGAGAGAAAGTGACAGGACAGAGAGAGAGAGAGAAAGTGACAGGACAGAGAGAGAGAGAGAAAGTGACAGGAGAGAGAGAGAGAGAAAGTGACAGGAGAGAGAGAGAAAGTGACAGGAGAGAGAGAGAGAGAAAGTGACAGGAGAGAGAGAGAAAGTGACAGGACAGAGAGAGAGAGAAAGTGACAGGACAGAGAGAGAGAGAAAGTGACAGGAGAGAGAGAGAGAGAAAGTGACAGGAGAGAGAGAAAGTGACAGGAGAGAGAGAAAGTGACAGGAGAGAGAGAGAGAGAAAGTGACAGGAGAGAGAGAGAGAGAGAAAGTGACAGGAGAGAGAGAGAGAGAGAAAGTGACAGGAGAGAGAGAGAGAGAGAAAGTGACAGGAGAGAGAGAGAGAGAGAAAGTGACAGGACAGAGAGAGAGAGAGAAAGTGACAGGACAGAGAGAGAGAGAAAGTGACAGGACAGAGAGAGAGAGAGAAAGTGACAGGACAGAGAGAGAGAGAAAGTGACAGGACAGAGAGAGAGAGAGAGAAAGTGACAGGAGAGAGAGAGAGAAAGTGACAGGACAGAGAGAGAGAGAGAGAAAGTGACAGGACAGAGAGAGAGAGAGAGAGAAAGTGACAGGACAGAGAGAGAGAGAAAGTGACATGAGAGAGAGAGAGAGAAAGTGACAGGACAGAGAGAGAGAGAAAGTGACAGGACAGAGAGAGAGAGAGAGAGAAAGTGACAGGACAGAGAGAGAGAGAAAGTGACATGAGAGAGAGAGAGAGAAAGTGACAGGACAGAGAGAGAGAGAGAAAGTGACAGGACAGAGAGAGAGAGAGAGAGAAAGTGACAGGACAGAGAGAGAGAGAAAGTGACATGAGAGAGAGAGAGAGAAAGTGACAGGACAGAGAGAGAGAGAAAGTGACATGAGAGAGAGAGAGAGAAAGTGACAGGACAGAGAGAGAGAGAGAAAGTGACAGGACAGAGAGAGAAAGTGACAGGAGAGAGAGAGAGAGAAAGTGACATGAAAGAGAGAGAGAGAGAAAGTGACAGGAGAGAGAGAGAGAGAAAGTGACAGGAGAGAGAGAGAGAGAAAGTGACAGGACAGAGAGAGAGAGAGAGAGAGAGAGAAAGTGACAGGACAGAGAGAGAGAGAGAAAGTGACATGAGAGAGAGAGAGAAAGTGACATGAGAGAGAGAGAGAGAGAAAGTGACAGGACAGAGAGAGAGAGAAAGTGACAGGACAGAGAGAGAGAGAAAGTGACAGGAGAGAGAGAGAGAGAGAGAAAGTGACAGGAGAGAGAGAGAGAGAAAGTGACAGGACAGAGAGAGAGAGAAAGTGACATGAGAGAGAGAGAAAGTGACATGAGAGAGAGAGAGAAAGTGACAGGAGAGAGAGAGAGAGAAAGTGACAGGAGAGAGAGAGAGAGAAAGTGACAGGACAGAGAGAGAGAGAAAGTGACAGGACAGAGAGAGAGAGAAAGTGACAGGAGAGAGAGAGAGAGAGAGAGAAAGTGACAGGACAGAGAGAGAGAGAAAGTGACAGGACAGAGAGAGAGAGAAAGTGACAGGACAGAGAGAGAGAGAAAGTGACAGGAGAGAGAGAGAGAGAGAGAAAGTGACAGGACAGAGAGAGAGAGAGAGAAAGTGACAGGAGAGAGAGAGAGAGAGAGAAAGTGACAGGACAGAGAGAGAGAGAAAGTGACAGGACAGAGAGAGAGAGAGAGAGAAAGTGACAGGACAGAGAGAGAGAGAAAGTGACAGGACAGAGAGAGAGAGAAAGTGACAGGACAGAGAGAGAGAGAAAGTGACAGGAGAGAGAGAGAGAGAGAGAAAGTGACAGGACAGAGAGAGAGAGAGAGAAAGTGACAGGAGAGAGAGAGAGAGAGAAAGTGACAGGACAGAGAGAGAGAGAAAGTGACAGGACAGAGAGAGAGAGAGAGAAAGTGACAGGACAGAGAGAGAGAGAGAGAAAGTGACAGGACAGAGAGAGAGAGAGAGAAAGTGACAGGACAGAGAGAGAGAGAGAGAAAGTGACAGGAGAGAGAGAGAGAGAGAGAAAGTGACAGGAGAGAGAGAGAGAGAGAGAAAGTGACAGGACAGAGAGAGAGAGAGAAAGTGACAGGACAGAGAGAGAGAGAGAGAAAGTGACAGGAGAGAGAGAGAGAGAAAGTGACAGGACAGAGAGAGAGAGAAAGTGACAGGACAGAGAGAGAGAGAAAGTGACAGGACAGAGAGAGAGAGAAAGTGACAGGACAGAGAGAGAGAGAAAGTGACAGGACAGAGAGAGAGAGAAAGTGACAGGACAGAGAGAGAGAGAAAGTGACAGGACAGAGAGAGAAAGAAAGTGACAGGACAGAGAGAGAGAGAAAGTGACAGGACAGAGAGAGAGAGAGAAAGTGACAGGACAGAGAGAGAAAGAAAGTGACAGGACAGAGAGAGAGAGAAAGTAACAGGACAGAGAGAGAGAGAAAGTGACAGGACAGAGAGAGAGAGAAAGTGACAGGACAGAGAGAGAAAGAAAGTGACAGGACAGAGAGAGAGAGAAAGTAACAGGACAGAGAGAGAGAGAAAGTGACAGGACAGAGAGAGAGAGAAAGTGACAGGACAGAGAGAGAGAGAAAGTGACAGGACAGAGAGAGAGAGAAAGTGACAGGACAGAGAGAGAGAGAAAGTGACAGGACAGAGAGAGAAAGTGACAGGACAGAGAGAGAGAGAAAGTGACAGGACAGAGAGAGAGAGAGAGAAAGTGACAGGAGAGAGAGAGAAAGTGACAGGACAGAGAGAGAGAGAAAGTGACAGGACAGAGAGAGAAAGTGACTGGACAGAGAGAGAGAGAAAGTGACAGGACAGAGAGAGTGAGAGAAAGTGACATGAGAGAGAGAGAGAGAAAGTGACAGGACAGAGAGAGAGAGAAAGTGACAGGACAGAGAGAGAGAGAAAGTGACAGGACAGAGAGAGAGAGAAAGTGACAGGACAGAGAGAGAGAGAAAGTGACAGGACAGAGAGAGTGAGAGAAAGTGACATGAGAGAGAGAGAGAGAAAGTGACAGGACAGAGAGAGAGAGAAAGTGACAGGACAGAGAGAGAGAGAAAGTGACAGGACAGAGAGAGTGAGAGAAAGTGACATGAGAGAGAGAGAGAGAAAGTGACAGGACAGAGAGAGAGAGAGAAAGTGACAGGACAGAGAGAGAGAGAAAGTGACAGGACAGAGAGAGTGAGAGAAAGTGACATGAGAGAGAGAGAGAGAAAGTGACAGGACAGAGAGAGAGAGAGAGAAAGTGACAGGACAGAGAGAGAGAGAAAGTGACAGGAGAGAGAGAGAGAGAAAGTGACAGGACAGAGAGAAAGTGACAGGAGAGAGAGAGAGAGAGAAAGTGACAGGACACAGGGAGAGAAACAGGAGTGAGAGGCTGGAGATGGGACTGGTTGTGTTTCTCTCCAGCGATAAGGTTATTGGTTAATCCTGGGAGAACCTGTTAAATTAGAGTTGTATCTGCTGCAGTCTTTGCCTGTCGGGTTTCGGAACCTCACTGGATAACTGACTGACATCAGGAGCTCAGTGTGGGGCGGGGGGGGGAAATTGCAGGACCCGACTCGCAGCCCTGGTAAGAAGGGGAACAGAAGCTGTGTAATGTAGGAGAACAGCAGGCAGGGAACATTAGATCAGAAATCACAGCAGGCTCTTCAGCACAATCGATCCATTCCTTCCCCAAAACCAATCCTGCCGCCTCCCTCCAGGATCCAGCATCCAGAATCTCCCCAAACCTGCTCCTCACATTCCCCAACCTGTGTCCTCACTGCCTGCTGTATCTGAAAGTAAACGTGTTTTAAACACATCGATAAGGAGCCCTGAGGTGTGGGTTTCAAAATCAGAGCAGGTTAAATGGAGCAAAGAGAGGAAAAGGAATGATCACTGCTGGGTTCAGATTGTATTAAACAATGGTTGTAGAAAGCAGGAAACAGTCTCATCCATTGAGAAACTCCTCACAGGGCCGGGTGTGGTTCAATGGAGGCGAAAGGTCAGTTACACCCCATTCAGAGACCAACTGACCAACTCTGCTTTGTGCTGTTGAATCTACGCTTCCTGCACAGACACTGGATCAGTGACCAGTGCTTTACAAAAGTCGGTTTGAGTTTTGTATTTTGTGCAACTCAATAGACATGTTACTGTTTAAAATCCCTCATTAAGCTTCCCCCACTGAACACAAGTTGCCTGGTGAGGGACGGGTTAGAAATGCTCAGATCCAATCCCTGCTCTGTGCTCAGTTAACTCGTGTCAGCAGGGGTTACAGTCTCGGGGCACTAAAATTAACCGGAGTCCCCCTGGGCCAGGGAGCAGGACACCAGCTCACCTGCTGGAAGGTGCATGTGATCAGTGCTGTGATACCCCTGCAGTCAAGTTTCCTGCTAACGCTCATAAATGAAAAATGGCGACCTGGACAAGATAGCAAAGGGCAGCCACCTGTGTACAATAACCCAGGGAGGGGCAATACCGGTGTACAATACCCAGAGTGGGGCAATACCTGTGTACAATACCTAGAGTGGGGTAATACCTGTGTACAATACCCAAGAGAGAGGCAATACCTGTGTACAATACCCAGAGAGGGGCAATACCTGTGTACAATACCCAGAGTGGGGCAATACCTGTGTACAATACCCAGAGAGGGCAATACCTGTGTACAATACCCAGAGTGGGGCAATACCTGTGTACAATACCCAGAGAGGGCAATACCGGTGTACAATATCCAGAGAGGGCAATACCTGTGTACAATACCCAGAGTGGGGCAATACCTGTGTACAATACCCAGAGAGGGCAATACCGGTGTACAATACCTGTGTACAATACCCCAGAGAGGAGCAATACCGGTGTACAATATCCAGAGTGGGGCAATACCTGTGTACAATACCCCAGAGAGGAGCAATACCTGTGTACAATACCCAGAGAGGAGCAATACCGGTGTACAATACCCCAGAGAGGAGCAATACCTGTGTACAATACCCCAGGGAGAGACAGCACCTGTGTACAATACCCCAGAGAGAGGCAATACCTGTGTACAATACCCAGAGAGGGGCAATACCTGTGTACAATACCCAGAGAGGGCAATACCTGTGTACAATACCCAGAGTGGGGCAATACCTGTGTACAATACCCAGAGAGGGCAATACCGGTGTACAATACCTGTGTACAATACCCCAGAGAGGAGCAATACCGGTGTACAATATCCAGAGTGGGGCAATACCTGTGTACAATACCCCAGAGAGGAGCAATACCTGTGTACAATACCCAGAGAGGAGCAATACCTGTGTACAATACCCAGAGAGGAGCAATACCTGTGTACAATACCCCAGAGAGGAGCAATACCGGTGTACAATACCCCAGGGAGAGACAGCACCTGTGTACAATACCCCAGGGAGAGACAGCACCTGTGTACAATACCCCAGAGAGAGGCAATACCTGTGTACAATACCCAGAGAGGGGCAATACCTGTGTACAATACCCAGAGTGGGGCAATACCTGTGTACAATACCCAGAGAGGGCAATACCCGTGTACAATACCCAGAGTGGGGCAATACCTGTGTACAATACCCAGAGTGGGGCAATACCTGTGTACAATACCCAGAGAGGGCAATACCGGTGTACAATACCCAGAGTGGGGCAATACCTGTGTACAATACCCGGGGGGGGCAAAACCTGTGTACAATACCCAGAGTGGGGCAATACCTGTGTACAATACCCCAGAGAGGAGCAATACCTGTGTACAATACCCCAGGGAGGGACAGCACCTGTGTACAATACCCCAGAGAGAGGCAATACTTGTGTACAATACCCAGAGAGGGGCAATACCTTTGGGGGGAGAAGGGGAAAAGATTGAGAGGAGATTGGGAGGAAAGTACCTTCAGGATTAACTAAATTCTAGTCTATGGGGTCTCTGAGATTGATGTGGGACCTCCTTACACCTGCTGTTTCTGGCTGCTTCTTGTGGACGAGTTTAGCACCGGTAAGTGGCAGGATCATCCAGGGGCTCAGAATTGCACCAATCTAGCTCCAAAAGTGACGGAGAGCAGGTGCAAGAAAGTGGCTCTTCCCCCAGAGAGGGGGGAATCTCGGAGAGAATGGATCCAGATTCCTCCCCTCGCCCAGATTGCGCCGAATCCACGCCTGAAAACTGCGGCAATTTCCCGGTCCCTCTTGAAGCTTCTCTCTGCTGTTTGCCGGTATCTTGCCGTTCACCAAATGTCTGTCTGTGTAACAACAGTCAGTCCAAAACCAGTGCGAGAGCACTTCGTGAAAAACACCAGAAGCTGCTTCATAAATGGAATCTTTCTTTTTATTGTATCATTCTAGTTATAATTTTGTCACAGAAAAGCAGCCACCATCGCTGTGCATATCAGGAAGATACTGAAAGCACGGGTCCCAGTCAGCAACAACATAGATTTCTGCCTTATTATAATATCTAAGTTACATTGTGTGAAATGGTCGAGGCATTTCTCAGAGTTGTGATAAGGCACTATATAAACACAAGTCTTAGAACGAAAGACTTGCATTTCTATAGTGCCTTTCATGACCCCAGGACGTCCCAAAGCGCTTTGCAGTCAATGAAGTACTTTTTGAACTGAAGTTGCTGTTGTAATGTAAGAAACATGGCAGCCAATTTGTGCACAGCAAGCTCCCACAAACAGCAATGTGATAATGACCTGATCATCTGTTTTAGGCAGTGGCTGAGGGATAATATTGCCCCAGGACACCAGGAAGACAACCTTGCTCTTCTGTGAAATAGTGGCCGTGAGATCGTTTACATCCTTCTGAGAGAAAGAGCAGATGGGGTCTCACTTTAATGTCTCATTTGAAAAACAGCCCCTCCAACAGTGCAGCTCTCCCTCAGTACTGCCCTTCCAAGTGCAGCACTCCCTCATTATCGCCCCTCCGACAGTGCGGCGCTCCCTCATTATCGCCCCTCCGACAGTGCAGCGCTCCGTCGGTACTGCCCCTCTGACAGTGCAGCGCTCTCAGTACTGCCCCTCCGACAGTGCAGCGGAGCTCCCTCAGTACTGCCCCTCTGATAGTGTAGCGTGCCCTCAGTACTGCCCCTCCGACAGTGCGGCGCTCCCTCAGTACTGCCCCTCCGACAGTGCAGCGCTCCCTCAGTACTGCCCCTCCGACAGTGCAGCGCGCCCTCAGTACTGCCCCTCCGACAGTGCAGCGCTCCCTCAGTACTGCCCCTCCGACAGTGCGGCGCTCCCTCAGTACTGCCCCTCCGACAGTGCAGCGCTCCCTCAGTACTGCCCCTCCGACAGTGCAGCGCTCCCTCAGTACTGCCCCTCCGACAGTGCAGCGCTCCCTCAGTACTGCCCCTCCAACAGTGCAGCGCGCCCTCAGTACAGCCCCTCCAACAGTGCGGCGCTCCCTCAGTACTGCCCCTCTGACAGTGCGGCGCTCCCTCAGTACTGCCCCTTCAATGGTGCAGCGCTCCCTCAGTACTGCCCCTCCGACAGTGCAGTGCTCCCTCAGTACTGCCCCTCCGACAGTGCAGCGCGCCCTCAGTACTGCCCCTCCGACAGTGCAGCGCTCCCTCAGTACTGCCCCTCCGACAGTGCAGCGCTCCCTCAGTACTGCCCCTCCGACAGTGCGGCGCTCCCTCAGTACTGCCCCTCCGACAGTGCAGCGCTCCCTCAGTACTGACCCTCCGACAGTGCAGCGCTCCCTCAGTACTGCCCCTTCAATGGTGCAGCGCTCCCTCAGTACTATACTTGAGTATCAGCCTGGGTTATGGTCTCAAGTCTCTGGCGTGGGGCTTGGAGAACAGTGTTAGAGATGCTGCTGTAGCTGTGTCTTAGACCCATGCTCTATCTGGGCACTGAGAGTGAAGGACCCTCATGTACAACACAACAGCATTCCAGTGCCTGATAGGTAAAGGTTGAACAAAATATTGCTGCTTGCCCTCTAAAGGGTTAATTTTAATGTTCCAATTATTTATTATAATCGGAGGGGGGGGGGGGGGTGGGGTGAGATACTTGAGGAGCAATTGAATAACTGTAAACTCTTCATCAGTTTGGAGACAGATGAATTAGATTTGCAGGACTGGTTTGCACAACCCGTTAGCCATGTAGACGCTCCTGCCAGCTGAGACTGGGTGAATGGATCAATGCACCGAGGGCTTGCTCCACCCGATGCACAGTTCCCCCCCGAGCTCCCGCCACATTTGTCAACCCATCTTTGTTCAGGTTTCGGGGCCATGTAGTGAAACGGGTGATGTGCACACCTCGTCCAATATTTGCAGAGCTACTACATGCCAGACATGAAGGGTTTCAGAATATTTGTATAGACTTTCCAAATGATCTGTCAGGTTCTGCTCAAACCAACGCTTTCCACCTCACAAACTTTGGGAATATAGAAACAGTCAACGTTATGAACTTGTGTCTCCCCCACAGGCTGCGTGTTGGGGAATCGCGGTTCCTCTGTCCACGAGTTCCTGACCATTAAGTATGGAGAAGTGCAGGCAGTGCCCCCACAATCTCGCTCCGTGCCCAGCTGGTGGGTGAGACAGTCAGAAAGTGAGGGTGGGGTGCAGGTGGGAGCTGCCTGTACTCTCAGACCCTTTCCCTCCTCCTCTGCAGCCCAAGGAGAAGCTTCTGAACTCTCCACAGTCAATGAAGGGGTTAAACTATCTGGGTTGGCAGAAGGTTAATCAGTCAGCCTATCACGTGCCTACACGAGATGGAGCGATCTTGTACATTTCAGTAACACCGCCCGGATGACTGGGAATGCCAGAACTGTCAGCACTCAGGATCCTCCCACCTTTCTCACCTGCTGCTGCTTCTCCAGAGGGCATTGAATCGTGTGGGGTACCGTGTGACCATTCTTCATGCGTGAGTTTACAGTGAGTGCCCGCAGGGAGGAGGGAACCAGAGTCAAGCCCCATCCTCACCCACCCGCCTTTTCCAGCAGGATAGTCTGGGAATGGGGACGGTTGATGATTATCCCTGCTCTAGTCTATCTGTGGCAGCTCGCTGCTGGTCCCACGCCAGCTGCTGTGAGGATGGTGAGTCAAAGACCCAGGCATGCTGCCATGGAGTTTGTGCCTCTCCTATATTGTCAGTGAGCAACAACAGCCTCCGTGTGGAGGAGCTGATCCCAGACACATCCCAAGGAGGGTTTGTTCTGATGGCGATTCTTGTTTTGGTTTCTCAATGAATGACTGTTGGTCATTACAGCACAGAAACAGGCCATTCGGCCAAACTGGTCCGTGCCGGTGTTTATGCTCCACACGAGCCTCCTCCCACCCTCTTCAACTCACCCCATCACCATATCCTTCTATTCCTTTCTCCCTCATGTGTTTATCCAGCTTCCCCTGAAATGAATCTGTACTATTTGCCTCAACCACTCCCTGTGGTAGCAAGTTCCACATTCTCACCACTGGGTAAAGGAGTTTCTCCAGAATTCCCAATTGGATTTATGGTCATGTTTAAGTCTCACATTCATTATTTGTTTGGGCAATTTTAATTTCACGAAAGCTTTTTAATGAAAACAATGACCAGGTGTTTGAGTAGCAGGCATGGGATGCAGTGCCACTGGAAAGTCCCACAATCTCTGCTGTTCACACACTCACTCACACAATGCGTCTAGACTACACCAGCCAAACACTTTTTAATCGTTACAACTCGGCGCTTGTGGGGAGTGGGTACAACAGAAGACA
Organism: Somniosus microcephalus; assembly: GCF_052327205.1. NCBI lineage: Eukaryota > Metazoa > Chordata > Chondrichthyes > Squaliformes > Somniosidae > Somniosus > Somniosus microcephalus. The sequence goes on from NC_141020.1 coordinate 651,767, forward strand.
TTCAGTGTCCAACTAAGTAAAGAGTGGAGGTCAAAGTTCAAACACTGTGGGGTCAATGCAATCCACCCAGAACTGAGGTGGCACATATGCTTTTCTTCAGAGAATCGCAGAGCTGCTTGAAGCTCGGCCCAGCTCCAGCGAGTTAAGCTGCTTTTTCTAAGATCCTTTCTTGTGTAAATAAAACTCGGTCAGCTTATCCGAGGTATCTGCATGAGGGATCCCGTTTGGGGCAGAATCCCTATTAAGTATGCGAGTTCACACACATGTTGCATTGAAGGGAAGGCCTGTGGTGTTGTCATGGAGCGTGTGTGGGGGGGAAGGGGGTGATATCTTTGATGGAAGAGCCAAGTTATTACCATAGCAACAGCATCCTGATCCAGAGGCCAAAGAATCTGGCAATGTTGATTTGAGTGATCATCCAGACACAGTGCGAGCTGCGTTAAGCGCGCAAGTCTGGCCAATAACGGCTTAAGTGGCTAAGGGCTTGGGAAAGATTGTGATGGTGATGGGAAGGAAATTAGGGAATGACCAGGGAAAGGATGTTGAAATATATAAAACAGTCAGATTAGAACAGAAAGCAACAACTCCATTTGTCCAAATTATAGGTTCATATACCAACCAGAAATAGATAAAACGATTAACTCCAGGGGCTAAATGGCCAGGAATTGGCTCCACCGAGTAAAGTAGGAGGGAGTTACAAAATAACGGATGGATAGGAGGGAGTTAGAGAGAGTATTGGATGGGTAGGAGGGAGTTAGAGAGTAATGGATGGGTAGGGGGGAGTTAGAGAGAGTAATGGATGGGTAGAAGGGAGTTAGAGAGAGTATTGGATGGGTAGGAGGGAGTTAGAGAGAGTAATGGATGGGTAGGGGGGAGTTAGAGAGAGTAATGGATGGGTAGGGGGGAGTTAGAGAGTAATGGATGGGTAGGAGGGAGTTAGAGAGAGTAATGGATGGGTAGGGGGGAGTTAGAGAGAGTAATGGATAGGTAGGAGGGAGTTAGAGAGTAATGGATGGGTAGGAGGGAGTTAGAGAGAGTAATGGATGGGTAGGAGGGAGTTAGAGAGTAATGGATGGGTAGGAGGGAGTTAGAGAGAGTAATGGATGGGTAGGAGGGAGTTATAGAGAGTAATGGATGGGTAGGAGGGAGTTAGAGAGAGTAATGGATGGGTAGGGGGGAGTTAGAGAGAGTAATGGATGGGTAGGAGGGAGTTAGAGAGAGTAATGGATGGGTAAGAGGGAGTTAGAGAGAGTAATGGATGGGTAGGAGGGAGTTAGAGAGAGTAATGGATGGGTAAGAGGGAGTTAGAGAGAGTAATGGATGGGTAGGAGGGAGTTAGAGAGAGTAATGGATGGGTAGGGGGGAGTTAGAGAGAGTAATGGATGGGTAGGAGGGAGTTATAGAGAGTAATGGATGGGTAGGAGGGAGTTAGAGAGAGTAATGGATGGGTAGGGGGGAGTTAGAGAGAGTAATGGATGGGTAGGGGGGAGTTAGAGAGAGTAATGGATGGGTAGGGGGGAGTTAGAGAGAGTAATGGATGGGTAGGGGGGAGTTATAGAGAGTAATGGATGGGTAGGGGGGAGTTAGAGAGAGTAATGGATGGGTAGAAGGGAGTTAGAGAGAGTAATGGATGGGTAGGAGGGAGTTAGAGAGAGTAATGGATGGGTAGGAGGGAGTTATAGAGAGTAATGGATGGGTAGGGGGGAGTTAGAGAGAGTAATGGATGGGTAGGAGGGAGTTATAGAGAGTAATGGATGGGTAGGAGGGAGTTAGAGAGAGTAATGGATGGGTAGGAGGGAGTTAGAGAGAGTAATGGATGGGTAGGGGGGAGTTAGAGAGAGTAATGGATGGGTAGGGGGGAGTTAGAGAGAGTAATGGATGGGTAGGAGGGAGTTAGAGAGAGTAATGGATGGGTAGGAGGGAGTTAGAGAGAGTAATGGATGGGTAGGGGGGAGTTAGAGAGAGTAATGGATGGGTAGAAGGGAGTTAGAGAGAGTAATGGATGGGTAGGGGGGAGTTATAGAGAGTAATGGATGGGTAGGAGGGAGTTAGAGAGAGTAATGGATGGGTAGGGGGGAGTTATAGAGAGTAATGGATGGGTAGGGGGGAGTTAGAGAGAGTAATGGATGGGTAGGAGGGAGTTAGAGAGAGTAATGGATGGGTAGGAGGGAGTTAGAGAGTAATGGATGGGTAGGAGGGAGTTAGAGAGAGTAATGGATGGGTAGGAGGGTGTTATAGAGAGTAATGGATGGGTAGGAGGGAGTTAGAGAGAGTAATGGATGGGTAGGGGGGAGTTAGAGAGAGTAATGGATGGGTAGGAGGGAGTTAGAGAGAGTAATGGATGGGTAGGAGGGAGTTAGAGAGAGTAATGGATGGGTAGGAGGGAGATATCGAGAGTAATGGATGGGTAGGAGGGAGTTAGAGAGAGTAATGGATGGGTAGGGGGGAGTTAGAGAGAGTAATGGATGGGTAGGAGGGAGTTAGAGAGAGTAATGGATGGGTAGGGGGGAGTTAGAGAGAGTAATGGATGGGTAGGAGGGAGTTAGAGAGAGTAATGGATGGGTAGGAGGGAGTTAGAGAGAGTAATGGATGGGTAGGAGGGAGATATCGAGAGTAATGGATGGGTAGGAGGGAGTTAGAGAGAGTAATGGATGGGTAGGGGGGAGTTAGAGAGAGTAATGGATGGGTAGGGGGGAGTTATAGAGAGTAATGGATGGGTAGGGGGGAGTTAGAGAGAGTAATGGATGGGTAGGAGAGAGTTAGAGAGAGTAATGGATGGGTAGGGGGGAGTTATAGAGAGTAATGGATGGGTAGGAGGGAGTTAGAGAGAGTAATGGATGGGTAGGAGAGAGTTAGAGAGAGTAATGGATGGGTAGGGGGGAGTTAGAGAGAGTAATGGATGGGTAGGGGGGAGATATCGAGAGTAATGGATGGGTAGGAGGGAGTTAGAGAGAGTAATGGATGGGTAGGGGGGAGATATCGAGAGTAATGGATGGGTAGGGGGGAGTTAGAGAGAGTAATGGATGGGTAGGGGGGAGATATCGAGAGTAACGGATGGGTAGGGGGGAGTTAGAGAGAGTAATGGATGGGTAGGAGGGAGTTAGAGAGAGTAATGGATGGGTAGGAGGGAGTTATAGAGAGTAATGGATGGGTAGGAGGGAGTTAGAGTAATGGATGGGTCGGGGGGAGTTATAGAGTAATGGATGGGTAGGAGGGAGTTAGAGAGAGTAATGGATGGGTAGGAGGGAGTTAGAGAGAGTAATGGATGGGTTGGAGGGAGTTAGAGAGAGTAATGGATGGGTAGGAGGGAGTTAGAGAGAGTAATGGATGGGTAGGGGGGAGATATCGAGAGTAATGGATGGGTAGGAGGGAGTTAGAGAGAGTAATGGATGGGTAGGGGGGAGTTAGAGAGAGTAATGGATGGGTAGGGGGGAGTTAGAGAGAGTAATGGATGGGTGGGGGGAGATATCGAGAGTAATGGATGGGTAGGGGGGAGTTAGAGAGAGTAATGGATGGGTAGGGGGGAGTTAGAGAGAGTAATGGATGGGTAGGGGGGAGTTAGAGAGAGTAATGGATGGGTAGGAGGGAGTTAGAGAGAGTAATGGATGGGTAAGAGGGAGTTAGAGAGAGTAATGGATGGGTAGGAGGGAGTTAGAGAGAGTAATGGATGGGTAGGAGGGAGTTAGAGAGAGTAATGGATGGGTACAGAGTCAACATGGATTTACAAAGGGTAAATCGTGCTTGACTAATCTATTGGAATTTTTTGAGGGAGTAACTGGTAGAATAGATGGGGGAGAGCCAGTAGATGTGGTGTACCTGGACTTCCAAAAGGCCTTCGATAAGGTCCCACATAAAAGATTAGCATGGAAAATTGAGGCTCATGGGATAAAGGGGAAAGTTTTGGCGTGGATAGGGAACTGGCTGTCAGATAGAAAACAGAGAGTTGGAATAAACGGCTCATTTTCTGAATGGCAGGCAGTAACAAGTGGGGTACCACAGGGATCTGTCCTGGGCCCCCAGCTGTTCACAATTTACATTAATGACCTGGATCAGGGAGTCGGATGCAGCATTTCCAAATTTGCAGACGACACTAAACTAGGAGGTGGGGTGGGCTCAGAGGAAGAGACCAGGAAGCTCCAGAGCGATTTGGACAGACTGGGCGATTGGGCGGATAAATGGCAGATGCACTATAATGTGGACAAGTGCGAAGTTATCCACCTTGGGTGCAGGAACGGGAGGGCAAATTATTATTTAAATGGCAATAGATTGGGAGAGGGGGAAGTACAGAGAGACCTGGGTGTTCTTGTACACCAGTCACTGAAGGCGAGCATGCAGGTGCAACAGGCGGTCAAGAAGGCAAACGGTATGCTGGCCTTCATAGCAAAAGGGTTAGAATACAGGAACAGGGATACCTTGCTGCAGCTGTACAGGGCACTGGTGAGACCACACCTCGAGTACTGTGTACAGTTTTGGTCGCCTCATCTGAGGAAGGATGTTCTTGCCATGGAGGGGGTGCAGCGGCGATTCACCAGGCTGATACCAGGAATGGCGGGAATGACCTATGAGGAGAGACTATGTAGTTTAGGGATGTACACACTGGAGTTTAGAAGATTGAGAGGGGACCTCATAGAAGTGTATAAAATTCTGACAGGTCTAGACAGACTGGATGCAGAAGGAATGTTTCCCTTGGCGGGTGAGAACAGAACTAGAGGACATAATTTAAGGATAAGGGCTAAACCATTTAGGACAGAGATGAGGGGGAATTTCTTCACTCAGAGAGTGGTGAACCTGTGGAACTCATTGCCACAGAGGGCAGTGTACGCCAGCTCATTAAATATATTTAAGAGGGAATTAGATATATTTCTACGGGCAAAAGGGGTTAAGGGTTACGGAGAGAAGGCGGGGACGGGATACTGAATTAAAGGATCAGCCATGATCTCATTAAATGGCGGAGCAGGCACGAAGGGCCGAATGGCCTACTCCTGCTCCTATCTTCTATGTATCTATGTATCTATGGTAGGAGGGAGTTAGAGAGAGTAATGGATGGGTAGGGGGGAGTTAGAGAGAGTAATGGATGGGTAGGGGGGAGTTATAGAGAGTAATGGATGGGTAGGGGGGAGTTAGAGAGAGTAATGGATGGGTAGGAGGGAGTTAGAGAGAGTAATGGATGGGTAAGAGGGAGTTCGAGAGAGTAATGGATGGGTAGGAGGGAGTTAGAGAGTAATGGATGGGTAGGGGGGAGTTAGAGAGAGTAATGGATGGGTAGGGGGGAGTTAGAGAGAGTAATGGATGGGTAGGGGGGAGTTAGAGAGAGTAATGGATGGGTAGGAGGGAGTTAGAGAGAGTAATGGATGGGTAGGGGGGATTTAGAGAGAGTAATGGATGGGTGGGGGGAGTTATAGAGAGTAATGGATGGGTAGGGGGGAGTTAGAGAGAGTAATGGATGGGTAGGGGGGAGTTAGAGAGAGTAATGGATGGGTAGGAGGGAGTTAGAGAGAGTAATGGATGGGTAGGAGGGAGTTAGAGCGAGTAATGGATGGGTAGGGGGGATTTATAGAGAGTAATGGATGGGTAGGAGGGAGTTAGAGAGAGTAATGGATGGGTAGGAGGGAGTTAGAGAGAGTAATGGATGGGTAGGGGGGAGTTAGAGAGAGTAATGGATGGGTAGGGGGGAGTTAGAGAGAGTAATGGATGGGTAGGGGGGAGTTATAGAGAGTAATGGATGGGTAGGGGGGAGTTAGAGAGAGTAATGGATGGGTAGGGGGGAGTTAGAGAGAGTAATGGATGGGTAGGGGGGAGTTATAGAGAGTAATGGATGGGTAGGGGGGAGTTAGAGAGAGTAATGGATGGGTAGGGGGGAGTTAGAGAGAGTAATGGATGGGTAGGGGGGAGTTATAGAGAGTAATGGATGGGTAGGGGGGAGTTATAGAGAGTAATGGATGGGTAGGAGGGAGTTAGAGAGAGTAATGGATGGGTAGGAGGGAGTTAGAGAGAGTAATGGATGGGTAGGAGGGAGTTAGAGAGAGTAATGGATGGGTAGGAGGGAGTTAGAGAGAGTAATGGATGGGTAGGGGGGAGTTAGAGAGAGTAATGGATGGGTAGGGGGGAGTTAGAGAGAGTAATGGATGGGTAGGGGGGAGTTAGAGAGAGTAATGGATGGGTAGGAGGGAGTTAGAGAGAGTAATGGATGGGTAGGAGGGAGTTAGAGAGAGTAATGGATGGGTAGGGGGGAGTTAGAGAGAGTAATGGATGGGTAGGGGGGAGTTAGAGAGAGTAATGGATGGGTAGGGGGGAGTTAGAGAGAGTAATGGATGGGTAGGAGGGAGTTAGAGAGAGTAATGGATGGGTAGGAGGGAGTTAGAGAGAGTAATGGATGGGTAGGAGGGAGTTAGAGAGAGTAATGGATGGGTAGGGGGGAGTTAGAGAGAGTAATGGATGGGTAGGGGGGAGTTAGAGAGAGTAATGGATGGGTAGGAGGGAGATAGAGAGAGTAATGGATGGGTAGGAGGGAGTTAGAGAGAGTAATGGATGGGTAGGGAGGATTTATAGAGAGTAATGGATGGGTAGGGGGGAGTTAGAGAGAGTAATGGATGGGTAGGGGGGAGTTAGAGAGAGTAATGGATGGGTAGGAGGGAGTTAGAGAGAGTAATGGATGGGTAGGAGGGAGTTAGAGAGAGTAATGGATGGGTAGGAGGGAGTTATAGAGAGTAATGGATGGGTAGGGGGGAGTTAGAGAGAGTAATGGATGGGTAGGAGGGAGTTAGAGAGAGTAATGGATGGGTAGGAGGGAGTTAGAGAGAGTAATGGATGGGTAGGAGGGAGTTAGAGAGAGTAATGGATGGGTAGGGGGGAGTTAGAGAGAGTAATGGATGGGTAGGGGGGAGTTAGAGAGAGTAATGGATGGGTAGGAGGGAGATAGAGAGAGTAATGGATGGGTAGGAGGGAGTTAGAGAGAGTAATGGATGGGTAGGGAGGATTTATAGAGAGTAATGGATGGGTAGGGGGGAGTTAGAGAGAGTAATGGATGGGTAGGGGGGAGTTAGAGAGAGTAATGGATGGGTAGGAGGGAGTTAGAGAGAGTAATGGATGGGTAGGAGGGAGTTAGAGAGAGTAATGGATGGGTAGGAGGGAGTTATAGAGAGTAATGGATGGGTAGGGGGGAGTTAGAGAGAGTAATGGATGGGTAGGAGGGAGTTAGAGAGAGTAATGGATGGGTAGGGGGGAGTTAGAGAGAGTAATGGATGGGTAGGAGGGAGTTAGAGAGAGTAATGGATGGGTAGGAGGGAGTTAGAGAGAGTAATGGATGGGTAGGAGGGAGTTAGAGAGAGTAATGGATGGGTAGGAGGGAGTTAGAGAGAGTAATGGATGGGTAGGAGGGAGTTAGAGAGAGTAATGGATGGGTAGGAGGGAGTTAGAGAGAGTAATGGATGGGTAGGAGGGAGTTAGAGAGAGTAATGGATGGGTAGGGGGGAGTTAGAGAGAGTAATGGATGGGTAGGGAGGATTTATAGAGAGTAATGGATGGGTAGGGGGGAGTTAGAGAGAGTAACGGATGGGTAGGGGGGAGTTAGAGAGAGTAATGGATGGGTAGGAGGGAGTTAGAGAGAGTAATGGATGGGTAGGAGGGAGTTAGAGAGAGTAATGGATGGGTAGGAGGGAGTTAGAGAGAGTAATGGATGGGTAGGAGGGAGTTAGAGAGAGTAATGGATGGGTAGGGGGGAGTTAGAGAGAGTAATGGATGGGTAGGGAGGATTTATAGAGAGTAATGGATGGGTAGGGGGGAGTTAGAGAGAGTAACGGATGGGTAGGGGGGAGTTAGAGAGAGTAATGGATGGGTAGGGGGGAGTTAGAGAGAGTAATGGATGGGTAGGGGGGAGTTAGAGAGAGTAACGGATGGGTAGGAGGGAGTTAGAGAGAGTAACGGATGGGTAGGGGGGAGTTAGAGAGAGTAATGGATGGGTAGGGGGGAGTTAGAGAGAGTAATGGATGGGTAGGGGGGAGTTATAGAGAGTAATGGATGGGTAGGGGGGAGTTAGAGAGAGTAATGGATGGGTAGGAGGGAGTTAGAGAGAGTAATGGATGGGTAGGGGGGAGTTATAGAGAGTAATGGATGATTTTCTCTTGACATCTGAAGTGCATTAGAAGATATTTTCTGTTGCCATGGAAGTACGTTGGAAATGATTGACTTTCCTTCTATTTAAAACAGTGTTTTGCATCTGTAGGAAAATGTGACACCCTAAGTGTGACGTAAAGCTTTCATATACTGTATATACTTGCAGATCTCCAGTGGTGTTGCTCAGTCTGACAGTATGTTGTTAAGGTCAGGAGTGTGATACACGCTGTATTATAGTGCTGACAGGGACCGGTGTCCATTTAAGGCCATAGGTAGGCTTTCCTCCAGAGTCCCTGTGCACCTGACAGGCACAGCGTACCAGAGGTGCGCTACGGAGCGGATTGGTCGCCTGTTAAAGAACCCGCCCGATTTTCGTTCCATTGATCGCTTCACCAGGTTAACAATCCGCTTGGCAGATTACTGCCTCCCCGGTACAGACAGGAACCAACCCACAGTCTCACACTGACGGCCGGTTTGAACTGTCGGACAGAAAGAAATTGTCACTCTTACTCTCTGTCTTCACTCTCTCTGCATGGTTGTGGATTACTTGAAACTAATGTCACTGTTGCAAATTTACTGAAATGCTTTCAACAAGGATTGGGTTTCAGATTCCATGGCATTACCTTAGCTTGTTGCAACATCCACTCCAGAGGGAGAGGGGGTTTAATATCGTGCCGACGACAAACTCTGACCGATTCACCCACTCTCTAACCCAGGGGGCACTGGACGGTGATCAAGAGCAAGAACCTTGGCTGATTTCCCCCCTCTCTAACCCAGGGGGCACTGGACGGTGATCAAGAGCAGGAACCTTGGCTGATTTCCCCCCTCTCTCTAACCCAGGGGGCACTGGACAGTGATCAGGAGCAGGAAACCTGGCTGATTTCCCCTCTCTCTAACCCAGGGGTCACTGGATAGTGATCAGGAGCAGGAACCCTGGCTGATTTCCCCTCTCTAACCCAGGGGTCACTGGGCAGTGATCAGGAGCAGGAACCCTGGCTGATTTCCCCTCTCTAACCCAGGGGTCACTGGACAGGGATCAGGAGCAGGAACCCTGGCTGATTTCCCCTCTCTCTAACCCAGGGGTCGCTGGACAGTCATCAGGAGCAGGAACCCTGGCTGATTTCCCCTCTCTCTAACCCAGGGGTCACTGGACAGTGATGAGGAGCAGGAACCCTGGCTGATTTCCCCTCTCTCTAACCCAGGGGTCACTGGACAGGGATCAGGAGCAGGAGCCCTGGCTGATTTCCCCGCTCTCTAACGTTGGGGCATCTCCACCTGGGAAAGATCAGCACAGACAGGGTGGAATCTCGGAGCAACTTGAGATTTCTGGGAACTTTATGGATATAAATTCCATTAAATGACCGGAAAATCACTCTCTGAATACAGTTCAACCACATTCAAATATTTCAATACAGTGGGGGGAAATAATTCAATGCCTCCGATCGACAGCTTCACATAATCGTCATCGCAGGGCAGGGGGAATACCCATCGTACACACCCAGCCTGAGGTGAGGAGACATGATGCAAGTGTGTGAGTGTGTGTGTGTGTGTGTGTGTCAGTGCGTGTGGGAGTGTGTGTCAGTGTGTATGAGTGTGAGTGTGTGTGTGAGTGGAAGTGTATGAGTGTGTGTGAGAGAGTGGGAGTGTGTGTGTGAGTGTGTATGTATGAGTGTGTGTATGAGAGTATGAGTGTGTGTGTGAGTGAGTGTGTGTATGAGAGTATGAGTGTGTGTGTGTGAGTGTGCGTGAGTATGAGTGTATGCGTGAGTGTGAATGTGTGTCACATGTTGAGTGTATGTGTGTGTAAGTGTGAGTGTGTATGTGTTTGAGTGTGTGTGAGTGTGTGAGTTTGAGTGTAAGTGTGTATGAGTGTGTGTGAGCGAGTGCGAGAGTGTGTGAGTATGAGTGTGAGTGTATGAGTGAGTGTGTGTGTGAGTGTCAGTGCGTGTGAGTGTGAGTATGTGTGAATGTGTGAGTATGAGTGTGGGTGAATGTGTGTGTGTATGTGAGAGTTTGAGTGTGTGTATGTCTGTGAGTGTGAATGTGTGCGAGTGTGTGTGTATGTCTGAGTGTGAGTGTATGCGTGCGAGTGTGTGTGTATGAGAGTGTGAATGTGTGAGTGTATGCATGGGAGTGTGAGTATGAGTGTGTGTATATATGTGTGTGTGTGTGAGTGTGTGTGTGAGTGCTGAGTGTGAGTGAGTGTGTATGAGAGAGTGGGTGTGTGTGAGTGTGCTGAGTGTGAGTGTGTGTGCGAGAGTGGCGAGTGTGTGTGTGTGTATGAGAGAGTGGGTGTGTGTGAGTGTGCGTGTGCAAGTGTGTACCAGTGCCTGAAGTTGCCCTTTTCCCTATGTACCTGAAGGAGCGATGCCTTGCTTCTGGGCAAACACTTACCCAAAGTTAATCTTTGGTCGCCCAGTGTGCAGACTGGAGGATCTCTGGGAGGTTCTGTTCTCTGGCTATAAGCTGCCATATATGTTCTGATCTCTGGCCAATGGTGTCTCTGCCTCCTTGCTCATGGTTTGAGCTCTGCTCTTTGAGTGAGTAACTATTGAGACTAACCATGAGGTACCTGCCAGATTACTAGAAGCCTTTCCCGACCAGTAGGCACATTCAGAGATTCATAGTATTAGAGATGCCTCTACAAAATACAGGTAGAAATATGTTAAACAATTACTTACACTCAAAGATGGTACTGTAGTGGCTTTTGGAGACCAATCACTGCTGCCTCAAGACATCACTGCAGGAGTTCCTCAGGACAGTGTCCTCGGCCCAACCATCTTCAGCTGCTTCATCAATGACCTTCCCTCCGATATAGGGTCAGGAGTGGGGCTGTTTTCTGACAATCCAGTGTTCAGCTCCATTCACAACTCCTCCGATAATGAAGCAGCTCATGCTACCAACAGCAGGACTGAGAGAACAACCAGACTTGGGTTGACAAGTGTCAGGAGTCATTTGTGCCACTTAAGTTCCAGGTAATGACCGTCTCAAACAAGAGAAAATGCAGCTACCTCCCCGACCTTCAATCGCACCCCCCGCACCCCCTGTCAGCAACAACCTGGCGATACTACTGACCAACTGCATCAAACTATAGCAAGAGAACAGGTCAGAGGCTGGCTATTCTCATCTCCTGACCCCTCAAAGCCTCTCCACCATCTACAAGGCAAGTCAGGAGTGTGATGGAATATTCACCAATTGCAGCCACAACACTCAAAAAGTTCAATGGCATCTAGGACAGAGCTGTTCACCTGATCAGTGTCCCTACCACTGGAGCCAATACCCATTCTATCCACTACCGCTGCATTCTGGCTCAGTCTGTACAATCTACAGTTTGCACTGCAGCAACTCACCAAGGTTACTTCAAACAGCATCTTCCTCCCTGTAAACTCTACCAAGGGGAAGGACAAGAGCAGCAATCACCATCTCCTCCAAGTTCCCACACCCCATCCTGACTTAGAAATATATCGGCCGATCCTTCATTGTTGCTGGGTCAAAATCCTGGAACTCTCTCCCTAACAGCACTGTGGGAGCACCTTCACCACACGGACTGCAGCGGTTCAAGAAGGCGGCTCACCACCACCTTCTCAAGGGCAATTAGGGCTGGGCAATAAATGCCGGCCTTGCCAGCGACGCCCAAATTCCGAGAACAAATTAAAACAAGCTTGAAGCTGCACCCTGCTACCGCTAGATGGAGTGTCCCGAGCTGCAGATTCCCCCAAACCAGAACCACAGCTCACAGAACACCGAGAGCAACGCCACGGGCAACGCCACGGGACACCGAGGGCAACGCCACGGGACACCGCGGGCAACGCCACGGGACACCGCGGGCAACGCCACGGGACACCCAGTAGTTGTAAAATGCAGCAGGAAAATAAATTCAGAATAGCAAAACTATTAATCTGACAGCTCCTCCGAAAACTTGTGGCTGTTGACTGTTTTCTGATAAAGGTTCTAACCCTAAGACACTCCAGTGCAGAACTGAGGGAGCGCTGCACTGTTGGAGGGCAGTACTGAGGGAGCGCCGCACTGTCGGAGGGGCAGTACTGAGGGAGCGCCGCACTGTCGGAGGGGCGGTACAGAGGGAGCGCCGCACTGTCGGAGGGGCGGTACCGAGGGAGCGCAGCACTGTCGGAGGGGCGGTACCGAGGGAGCACAGCACTGTCGGAGGGGCGGTACCGGGGGAGCGCCGCACTGTCGGAGGGGCGGTACTGAGGGAGCGCCGCACTGTCGGGAGGGGCGGTACTGAGGGAGCGCCGCACTGTCGGAGGGGCAGTACTGAGGGAGCGCCGCACTGTCGGAGGGGCAGTACTGAGGGAGCGCTGCACTGTCGGAGGGGCAGTACTGAGGGATCGCTGCACTGTCGGAGGGGCAGGACTGAGGGAGCGCTGCACTGTCAGAGGGGCAGTACCGGGGGTGTGCTGCACTGTCGGAGGGGCAGTACCGGGGGTGTGCTGCACTGTCGGAGGGGCAGTACCGGGGGTGTGCTGCACTGTCGGAGGGGCAGTACCGAGGGAGCTGCACTGTCGGAGGGGCAGTACAGAGGGAGTACTGCACTGTCGGAGAGGCAGTACTGAAGGAGCGCTGCACTGTCGGAGGGGCAGTACTGAGGGAGCGCCGCACTGTCGGAGGGGCAGTACTGAGGGAGCGCCGCACTGTCGGAGGGGCAGTACTGAGGGAGCGCCGCACTGTCGGAGGGGCAGTACTGAAGGAGCGCTGCACTGTCGGAGGGGCAGTACTGAGGAGCGCTGCACAGTTGGAGAGGTAGTACTGAGGGAGTCCTGCACTGTCGGAGGTGCTGTCTTTCGAATGAGACGTTAAACCGAGGCCCCGTTTTCCCTCTCAGGTGGATGTAAAAGATCCCATGGCACTATTTTGAAGAACAGCAGGGGAGTTCTCTCCGGTATCCTGGCCAATATTTATCCCTCAACCAACATCACTAAAACTGATTATCTGGTCATTGCTGTTTGTGGGAGCTTGCTGTGCACAAATTGGCTGTCGCGTTTCCTACATTACAACAGTGACTACACTTTAGAAGTACTTAATTGGCTGTAACGTGCTTTGGGACGTCCTGAGGTCGTAAAAAGCGCTGCAGAGATGCAAATTATTTCTTTGCAATGTTGCTTTGTTCCATTTGGTGTTGTCCATGTAGTATGATAGCTCTTCCAGCAGGTGGTGGTGTTTACTGTATAAATGGTCCATCAATCCCCGTAGAGCGCAGCACTGCCACCTAGTGACAGAAACCCTTATTACATGAACCCCGACCTCTTGCAAACACTCACTGCTGTGAACACACAAGCTGGCCTGTGGGTTTGCAGAGTCGCTGATGTCTCACCCTTGTTCAGAAAGGTTACTATAGACCACTTAGGCGCACATCAGTTGTGGGCAAACTCTCAGAATCCAACAGCAGGGGTTTGTTAAAGGCAAGTCAAGTTTGATAAATTTCATAGTAACAACAGAAGATGCTGTAAAAGCTCAGCAGGCCCGGCAACATCCGTGGAGAGAGAATCAGAGTTAACAGTTCAGGTCAAACCCTTCGTCAGGACTGAGAAAAAACACAGGAAATGGAACAGATTAAAAGGCCAGTTTGGTGACTGGGAAATGGGGATGAGTGAACAAAAGAGAAGTGAAGAGACATTAAGAGGTTTCAAGACTGGCCTTATAATCTGTTTCATTGCCTGTGTTTTTTCTCAGTCCTGACGAAGGGTTTCGACCCGAAACGTTAACTCTGTTTCTCTCTCCACGGATGTTGCCTGGCCTGCTGAGTTTTTCCAGCATTTTCTGTTGTTATTTCGGATTTCCAGCATCCGCAATATTTTTTCTGCTTTAATTTATTTCCCAGCTTGCCCCAGTGGGATTGATTTGTTGATCTGCCTCCAGCTCCATCACTGTGACACCACTGAACTGTGACTGGGATTCTAACTCTTACATTGGATTTGGCATTATACACAAGCCAGAGAAACCGCTAGCTCCATCCCCGTGACAAAAACAAGAGGCCTTTGCTAACGCACGGAGTCCAGTTCTACGGAGTACCAAACTCAGCAATTCGGTGAGTGAGGGAATTCGGTGAGGTGGGGGTAAGAGGTGCTGCTTGATACATAAAAAAAATAAACAACTATGGTTAAGTAAGACTGTGGGCTAAGTTACAGCAAAGACCTAAAGCATATAACTAAATTAACAAAGTTATTACCTAGATTAAAAACTATTAATATATACGGTTGAGTATTTCAAAACTTGAAAAGCTAATTAGTTAAATAAAATACAAGAGATGGCAGGGCAGGTGATGTGTTGCAGCTGTAGCATGTGGGAGCTGGTGGACCCCAGTCTGATCCACAGCGACCACCAGTCTGATCCACAGCGACCACCAGTCTGATCCACAGCGACCACCAGTCTGATCCACAGCGACCACCAGTCTGATCCACAGCGACCACCAGTCTGATCCACAGCGACCACCAGTCTGATCCACAGCGACCACCAGTCTGATCCACAGCGACCACCAGTCTGATCCACAGCGACCACCAGTCTGATCCACAGCGACCACCAGTCTGATCCACAGCGACCACCAGTCTGATCCACAGCGACCACATCTGCAGTAAGTGTCTGCAGCTTGAGGAACTTCAGCTCAGAGTCGATGAGCTGGAGTCCGAGCTTCGGACACTGCGATACATCAGGGAGAAAGTTACCTGGACACTTTGTTCCAGGAGGCAGTCACACCCCTTAGGTTAAATACTTCAGATTTGGTCCGTGGTCAGGGACAGGAGGGTGTGACTACGAGTGAGGCAGGTATGGGGATCCAGAAGGTAGCATTGGAGGAACCTCAGCCCTTGCACTTGTCCAACAGGTACGAGATTCTTGCAGCCTGTGTGGATGAGAGCAGGGACTGCAGGGAAGATGAGCAAACTGACCACAACACCGTGGTACAGGGGGCCATTCAAGTTGGGGGAGTAAAAAGGAATGTAGTAGTGGTAGGGGACAGTATAGTTAGGGGAATAAATACTGTTCTCTGCAGCCAAGAGCGTGAGTCCCGAAGGCTGTGCTGATTGCCCGGTGCCAGGGTTAAGGACATCTCCTCGGGCTGGAGAGGAACTTGGCGTGGGAGGGGGAGGATCCAGTTGTCGTGGTCCACGTAGGTACCAATGACATAGGTAGGACTAAGAAAGAGGTTCTGCTGAGAGAGTATGAGCAGCTAGGGGCTAATTTAAAAAGCAGAACTACAAAGGTAATAATCTCTGGATTACTACCTGAGCCACGAGCAAATTGCCATAGGGTCAATAAGATCAGAGCGTTGAATGTGTGGCTCAAGGATTGGTGTGGGAGAAATGGGGTTGTCTTATGAGGAAAGGTTGAGCAGGTTGGGCCTATACTCACTGGAGTTTAGAAGAATGAGAGGTGATCTTATTGAAACATATAGGCCCAGAAATTCGGGTCCCAACGCATGAGTACGGACGGAGTACCCACGCGTGGACCCGATGGAAGTGCCGGTTTCTTGCATGCACAGCGCATGCGCGGTAAAACGGCACTTCCGGTCCCCTGAACGAAGGGGTTAAGAGGTGAAACGCGTGCGACGTACGAGGCAGCGCGAGCGCGTTGAACTTCCGGTTTTTTGGCAGGTTTGCCCGTGAGTGAAGGCCTCCACTTTCTGCACATTTAAAAACCAGACGTAAGGACTTCGTTTTAAAAGATAAGTGGTCTATTAATTAAAGTTAGAAATTTTTTTCCACAGGTTTATTATTTTTAAAGACTTTATAGTAAGGTAAGTGTATTTTTAGACACGATTTTTAAAAAAATTATTTTTTTCAAAAATTTGATTAATTGTTTAAATTAGTTTTTTTACAGTTATTAATAGTTCATTTAATTAGTGGGATTTTTTTAACTTTTATTTGAAGTTTAAGTACTGTTTTGGGCACCCGGAGTTTTCATGAGTTTGACAGTTCTTACTATCAAACTCATGAATGAACTTTTGCATCCTCCGATTGGTTGCCCAGTGCTCACGTGATCCCAGCTGACGCATCGCACTAACTACGCCGCTGGATCACGCAAGCACGGCGCGCCGGGAGCTGGACCGGGTCACAGAGCGGAAATCCACGCAGGGCCAGGCCTCAACTGTCGGCGCGCTAGCTAAGTGTAGGTCGGGGGCTTGCACCCGCGGGAAGCCCCCGACACCAATTTCTGGGCCAAAAGATCCTGAGGGGGCTTGACAGGGTAAAAAAAGACTTGCATTTATATAGCGCCTTTCACGACCACCGGGCGTCTCAAAGTGCTTTACAGTCAATGAAGTGTCGTCACTGTTGTAATGCTGAAGCCGAGAGGGTGTTTCCCCTCCTGGGGGAATCTAGAACTCGGGGGCACAGTCTCAGAATAAGGGGTCGCCCATTTAAGACGGAGATGAGGAGGAATTTCTTCTCTCAGAGGATCGTGAATCTTTGCAATTCTCTTCCCCAGAGAGCTGTGGAGGCGCAGTCAGTGAATATATTCAAGGCGGAGACTGACAGATATTTGAACGATAAGGGAGTCGAGGGTTATGGGGAGCGGGCAGGGAAGTGGAGTTGAGGCCAAGATCAGGTCAGCCATGATCTCATTGAATGGCGGGGCAGGCTCGAGGGGCCGAATGGCCGACTCCTGCTCCTGTTTCTTATGTTATGTCACCCTGACCCCGCGACCCCTGGCTCCATCACCATGCCCCAGTCCCTGACCCCCAGCCGCCGATAGTAAGGCAATGTAAAAGCAACGAGTGGAAATGAGCAGATGCGATCACCAGTCGAAGGGACCGTTTATCAGTCAGTAATATTTTACAAACAATGCTCGGACACGAGAAGCAATCCGTTAATCAGTGTCCGCGGAGTGCACAGGTTAACACCACCAACCCCCTCCCCCCCCAAACCTACTGAACACACGTCATCGACACACTTAGGGCACTTGTGAAAATGTACACTGACACTGCCTCAGGTCACTGATACCCTGGGACAAAGCGAGACAGGGAAAGATGGGAATCCCAGCTCACACGCAAGAGCCCGCGCTGGATCAACAATCTGTCGGAAGTCCTGCTCCTCAGGGCTCTGGGTTGGCATCTGACTAGGTGGCCTGCAGATTCTCCCTTCAGACTTGGTGAGAGAGCTGCTGGATCCTGGTGAGTATCTCCTCAGATTCCAGCTGTTCGAGTGAGAGCAGTGACAATCCCAACTGATCCTCCTGGGGATGGAGACAGGAAAAAAAATAAAATGTTAAAACAATTAATCAAAATTGTAATGGTAATTACCAAGTTGGTTTCTACCCTGTGCACCACACTGCACCTTCCCCGGTCCGAGCCCAGGGGCATGGTGAACAGCGAATGAGTCTCTCCGAGCTCTCTCGGGTGGATGGGAAAGATCCCGCGGCCACTATTGGAAGAATAGCAGGGGAGCTCTCCCCGGTGTCCTGGCCAATATTCATCACTCAACCAAACAACACTAAGAGAGTTAGCGAGATAGAGACACAGAGAGTGGAGAGAGTCGAGAAACAGAAAATGAGAGACACATAGCGAGGGTAGAGAGAGTAGGAGCAGGAGAGGTCGGGTGAGAGTCAGAGGAAGGACGAGAGAGAGAGAGAGTGATAAGTTTAAGAGTGAAGCAAGAGACAAATGTAGGAAGGTTAGGTGGCCGACCTGTCGGAAGGGCTGTGCCATCTGTCGCAGGAAATGCTTGGATATCTGTACGGCTTCATCCACAGTGAGGTTGAGGTTGCCGTCAGTGATGTACTCCTGGATCCAGCGAGGCAGCTTCCCGCGTTTATCAGCTCGAGCAAAGCGCTGCCATAGAAAACAATTAGATCAAAGGCAACTCGACACAACCAGTGAGGCTCTTAATATGGAGCGTGCGCCGGCCCTCAGTGCGCCCCGTACTCAGGGTCTCAGTACTGTGTACGCAGGGTCCATCACATGCTCATACAAAGGCTGATTCAACAATCCCACACACTCAACAGGGAGGGCATGCAGGACTATCAAGGCCCACAGCTCTCTCTGTAACCCCCAGTCAGCACAGTGCACTTCCTCACCCACTGGGACAGCGGCCTCACGGAATTAACCATCTGTATCCACTGAAATAACCCACAGCAGAACATCACAGACTCACCATCGACAACCTGGGGTGTGTCTGCGGAGTATATTGAGCTGTGAGACACTGGGGCGCAGGTCTGTCTCTGGGTGGCACTGGGGCACAGGTCTGTCTCTGGGTGGCACTGGGGCACAGGTCTGTCTCTGGGTGGCACTGGGGCACAGGTCTGTCTCTGGGTGACACTGGGGCACAGGTCTGTCTCTGGGTGACACTGGGGCACAGGTCTGTCTCTGGGTGACACTGGGGCACAGGTCTGTCTCTGGGTGACACTGGGGCACAGGTCTGTCTCTGGGTGACACTGGGGCACAGGTCTGTCTCTGGGTGACACTGGGGCACAGGTCTGTCTCTGGGTGACACTGGGGCACAGGTCTGTCTCTGGGTGACACTGGGGCACAGGTCTGTCTCTGGGTGACACTGGGGCACAGGTCTGTCTCTGGGTGACACTGGGGCACAGGTCTGTCTCTGGGTGACACTGGGGCACAGGTCTGTCTCTGGGTGACACTGGGGCACAGGTCTGTCTCTGGGTGACACTGGGGCACAGGTCTGTCTCTGGGTGACACTGGGGCACAGGTCTGTCTCTGGGTGACACTGGGGCACAGGTCTGTCTCTGGGTGACACTGGGGCACAGGTCTGTCTCTGGGTGACACTGGGGCACAGGTCTGTCTCTGGGTGACACTGGGGCACAGGTCTGTCTCTGGGTGACACTGGGGCACAGGTCTGTCTCTGGGTGACACTGGGGCACAGGTCTGTCTCTGGGTGACACTGGGGCACAGGTCTGTCTCTGGGTGACACTGGGGCACAGGTCTGTCTCTGGGTGACACTGGGGCACAGGTCTGTCTCTGGGTGACACTGGGGCACAGGTCTGTCTCTGGGTGACACTGGGGCACAGGTCTGTCTCTGGGTGACACTGGGGCACAGGTCTGTCTCTGGGTGACACTGGGGCACAGGTCTGTCTCTGGGTGACACTGGGGCACAGGTCTGTCTCTGGGTGACACTGGGGCACAGGTCTGTCTCTGGGTGACACTGGGGCACAGGTCTGTCTCTGGGTGACACTGGGGCACAGGTCTGTCTCTGGGTGACACTGGGGCACAGGTCTGTCTCTGGGTGACACTGGGGCACAGGTCTGTCTCTGGGTGACACTGGGGCACAGGTCTGTCTCTGGGTGACACTGGGGCACAGGTCTGTCTCTGGGTGACACTGGGGCACAGGTCTGTCTCTGGGTGACACTGGGGCACAGGTCTGTCTCTGGGTGACACTGGGGCACAGGTCTGTCTCTGGGTGACACTGGGGCACAGGTCTGTCTCTGGGTGACACTGGGGCACAGGTCTGTCTCTGGGTGACACTGGGGCACAGGTCTGTCTCTGGGTGACACTGGGGCACAGGTCTGTCTCTGGGTGACACTGGGGCACAGGTCTGTCTCTGGGTGACACTGGGGCACAGGTCTGTCTCTGGGTGACACTGGGGCACAGGTCTGTCTCTGGGTGACACTGGGGCACAGGTCTGTCTCTGGGTGACACTGGGGCACAGGTCTGTCTCTGGGTGACACTGGGGCACAGGTCTGTCTCTGGGTGACACTGGGGCACAGGTCTGTCTCTGGGTGACACTGGGGCACAGGTCTGTCTCTGGGTGACACTGGGGCACAGGTCTGTCTCTGGGTGACACTGGGGCACAGGTCTGTCTCTGGGTGACACTGGGGCACAGGTCTGTCTCTGGGTGACACTGGGGCACAGGTCTGTCTCTGGGTGACACTGGGGCACAGGTCTGTCTCTGGGTGACACTGGGGCACAGGTCTGTCTCTGGGTGACACTGGGGCACAGGTCTGTCTCTGGGTGACACTGGGGCACAGGTCTGTCTCTGGGTGACACTGGGGCACAGGTCTGTCTCTGGGTGACACTGGGGCACAGGTCTGTCTCTGGGTGACACTGGGGCACAGGTCTGTCTCTGGGTGACACTGGGGCACAGGTCTGTCTCTGGGTGACACTGGGGCACAGGTCTGTCTCTGGGTGACACTGGGGCACAGGTCTGTCTCTGGGTGACACTGGCAATCGGGCCCGTGAATCCAGAGCATTCTGTCCTTTCTCGGTTTATATTTCTCTGGCTAATCTTCGTGTGTCTGGGGGTTTGGAAAGAGTTGTTCTTAACTCTGATGCCACATTAGTGATTAAATTCTAAATGAGGACACCGAGATCTGTTAGTGTCAGCAGCTGGGGACGCGGATGGAAGTGTTAAACACGGTCTCTGGGCTGCAGAGTAACAGCCCATGGAGACAGGTCGCACGGCTACTCCTGGAGGCTGTGGTGGGAGCAATTCAAGGTGGTGAACTACAGGTTTAAGTAATCCTGGGCCAACACACCACTCTCCTG
Organism: Somniosus microcephalus; assembly: GCF_052327205.1. Classification (NCBI taxonomy): domain Eukaryota; kingdom Metazoa; phylum Chordata; class Chondrichthyes; order Squaliformes; family Somniosidae; genus Somniosus; species Somniosus microcephalus. The sequence goes on from NC_141020.1 coordinate 672,327, forward strand.
AAACTCGACATCAGCCAAACTCAGCACGGCACTGAGCTGAGCCACTGAAGCTGCGTTTACTGAAACTGGCGCTATTATCACGGATTTTCCACGCTGTCAGTTTGCGGAGACAGCATCACCACACGGACTGCAGCGGTTCAAGAAAGCGGCCCATCAACACCTTCTCCGGGTAACTGGGGATGGACGATAAATGCTGGCCTTGCCAACGACGTCCACATCCCGAGAATGAAACAGTGTGATACGAGTGATTATTTTGAACGCTTTACTGCTTTCAGTGTGCTGAAAAAACTAATTTGCAAATCTCCCCAGACACTTGGATCCAAATAACACAGAAATGGATTCTCTTGCAGCTGAATTAACAATTTTCCTGGAAAAGACACACAATCTGGGTTTAATGCAGTTCGATCTGTAATCACTGTTTCAGGCAAATTGTATATTTACTCAGATCGGTTTCAAATTACCTTATCTGCAAAAATCATTAGGCCGTAATCAGTTTTCCCTCGAATGACTCTCCCCACACATTGAGCAGCGTGCCTCATAGCATCGAACGTCAGGAAATCATTCTCGCGGATTTGGAACTGATCCCGGATGTATTCTAAACGAGCCTGTGGAATAAAAAGACGCCTTTAACGAGGAGTTGGGAGATCGAGGTAATTTTTATTTTGTTTTTTGAAGGATGAGCTTCGCTTCCTGGTTTTCCTTTTCCTTTATCCATAACTTTCTCACCTTTTGGCCTCTCGGTCACCTCCTCCAGCCCTACAACCCTCCCAGATCTCGGTCACCTCCTGCAGCCCTACAACTCTCCCAGATCTCGGTCACCTCCTCCAGCCCTACAACCCTCCCAGATCTCGGTCACCTCCTCCAGCCCTACAACTCTCCCAGATCTCGGTCACCTCCTCCAGCCCTACAACCCTCCCAGATCTCGGTCACCTCCTCCAGCCCTACAACTCTCCCAGATCTCGGTCACCTCCTCCAGCCCTACAACCCTCCCAGATCTCGGTCACCTCCTCCAGCCCTACAACCCTCCCAGATCTCGGTCACCTCCTCCAGCCCTACAACCCTCCGAGATCTCTGCGCTCCTCTCATTCTGGCCTCTTGCGCATCCCCAATTTCCTTCGCTCCACCATTGGCGGCCGTGCCTTCAGCTGCCTGGGCCCCGAGCTCTGGAATTCCCTCCCTAAACCTCTCCGCCTCTCCCCTCCTTAAAACCGACCTCTCATCTGCCCTAATATCTCCTTCTGTGGCTCGGTGTCAAATTTTGTTTGATAATCGCTCCTCTGAACAGCCTTGGGACGTCTTATTACATTAAAGGCGCAATATAAATGCAAGTTGTTGTTGGGGGATGCTAATTCTTGTCAGAGATGTTTGCTGAGTCTCCAACATGCTCCGATTCCTGGTTTAAGCGAGCCCATGCAGGCCATGGGCCTGTTCTCACATAACCAGGGCTTGCGAGGTTTGGACAGGGCGAAGAAACCCCGGCTGGTAGTTGCTTTTATGCCCCCAAGAGCACTCCCCCCGACTCCAACCAGCGGAGATTGGGTCGCTGCCCCATTCGTGGGTCCCTCACACATCCTGCCATTCTTGCTCAGACAGACAGCCGGGTGACCCAGTATTAGGCAAGTCCAACAACCAACTTATACACAGCAAGATCCCTGCAAATGAGATGAATAACAGCTGAGGGAGAACCTTTAGCCAGGACACTGGGAGAACTCTCTTGCGACTTGTGCTATGGGATCTTTAATGCATCATCCATAAGGTGGCACCTCCGACAGTACTGCACTAAGGGGGAAAAACTCGGTTGGTTAGCGCCTCGCTAGGAACTTGGCACCCCAGCGCGGTGATTTTAGCGGCGCTCGCGAAATTGACCAGTCGTTTTTGCGGTGACGCTAAACACTCCCGCCACGATCTCCTGCGCCCGCATATCGTGACGTCAGTCAAGCATGCAACGCCCAGGTAGCGCCCCAGACTGGATATTGAGTCGCGTCCCCTGCCTTAGTGCCTGCCGCTAGGAACGACAGGTAGAGGGGAATATTTTCAAGTTGGAAGGGGCTGGGGGAGCGCTATTTAAAGGCGGGCGCTTCCTGCCTTTTCTTCTTGGGAAAATTTTTGGTTTTAACGCTGTCCCAAGGAGTTTGGCCCTCAGCACCACTTTTGAGGTTCCTAAGCGCCGAGCTCTTTCCCTGGGCCTGTCCATTAATGCTTCCAACACAATTGCTTTCGAGGTCTCTCCAGGCCGAGATTCAAGGCTGCAATGAGCAGGGAGTGGCTGGTCAGCAAGATGGCCCCTCCCCTTTAAGAACTGGACGGTGTCAGTCTGTCTGGTTTCCAGGGTTACTGACATCGCCTGAGCTTCGGTAGCGTTCTGAGGTAGCATCTCACTCCATGATGTTTCCGCCTTAAGAGATGTGTGTAGCGCCTGATTTAGCGCTCAAATCACCTCCAGGGGCGATAAGAGGCGAATTTTGCAGTCGGAGGCGATAATTTTGCACCCGGCCAATACCGAATTTTTGCCCCCCAAGTGTCAGCCCAGACCGTGCACTGAAAATGGAGTGGGGCTTGAACCCAGAACACTTCTGATCCAGGAGCAAAAGCAGCATCGAATGAGCAAAGCTGACAACAAGTTAGCAAATGTCACAGTGGGTGAGAGGGTTTGGACTGAGGTAGCAGAGGGAGCTTTACTCTGTATCTAACCCATGCTGTACCTGCCCTGGGAGTGTTTGATGGGACAGTGTAGAGGGAGCTTTACTCTGTATCTAACCCGTGCTGTACCTGCCCTGGGAGTGTTTGATGGGCAGTGTAGAGGGAGCTTTACTCTGTATCTAACCCGTGCTGTACCTGCCCTGGGAGTGTTTGAAGGGCAGTGTAGAGGGAGCTTTACTCTGTATCTAACCCGTGCTGTACCTACCCTGGGAGTGTTTGATGGGGACAGTGTAGAGGGAGCTTTACTCTGTATCTAACCCGTGCTGTACTTGCCCTGGGAGTGTTTGATGGGACAGTGTAGAGGGAGCTTTACTCTGTATCTAACCCGTGCTGTACCTGCCCTGGGAGTGTTTGATGGGCAGTGTAGAGGGAGCTTTACTCTGTATCTAACCCCGTGCTGTACCTGCCCTGGGAGTGTTTGATGGGACAGTGTAGAGGGAGCTTTACTCTGTATCTAACCCGTGCTGTACCTGCCCTGGGAGTGTTTGATGGGGACAGTGTAGAGGGAGCTTTACTCTGTATCTAACCCATGCTGTACCTGCCCTGGGAGTGTTTGATGGGACAGTGTAGAGGGAGCTTTACTCTATATCTAACCCGTGCTGTACCTGCCCTGGGAGTGTTTGATGGGACAGTGTAGAGGGAGCTTTACTCTATATCTAACCTGTGCTGTACCTGTCCTGGGAGTGTTTGATGGGACAGTGTAGAGGGAGCTTTACTCTGTATCTAACCCATGCTGTACCTGCCCTGGGAGTGTTTGATGGGCAGTGTAGAGGGAGTTTTACTCTATATCTAACCCATGCTGTACCTGCCCTGGGAGTGTTTGATGGGCAGTGTAGAGGGAGCTTTACTCTATATCTAACCTGTGCTGTACCTGTCCTGGGAGTGTTTGATGGGACAGTGTAGAGGGAGCTTTACTCTGTATCTAACCCGTGCTGTACCTGCCCTGGGAGTGTTTGATGGGGCAGTGTAGAGGGAGCTTTACTCTGTATCTAACCCGTGCTGTACCTGCCCTGGGAGTGTTTGATGGGACAGTGTAGAGGGAGCTTTACTCTGTATCTAACCCGTGCTGTACCTGCCCTGGGAGTGTTTGATGGGACAGTGCAGAGAGAGCTTTACTCTGTATCTAACCTGTGCTGTACCTGCCCTGGGAGTGTTTGATGGGACAGTGTAGAGGGAGCTTTACTCTGTATCTAACCCGTGCTGTACCTGCCCTGGGAGTGTTTGATGGGACAGTGTAGAGGAAGCTTTACTCTGTATCTAACCCGTGCTGTACCTGCCCTGGGAGTGTTTGATGGGACAGTGTAGGGGGAGCTTTACTCTGTATCTAACCCATGCTGTACCTGCCCTGGGAGTGTTTGATGGGACAGTGTAGAGGGAGCTTTACTCTGTATCTAACCCCGTGCTGTACCTGCCCTGGGAGTGTTTGATGGGACAGTGTAGAGGAAGCTTTACTCTGTATCTAACCCCGTGCTGTACCTGCCCTGGGAGTGTTTGATGGGACAGTGTAGAGGGAGCTTTACTCTGTATCTAACCCATGCTGTACCTGCCCTGGGAGTGTTTGATGGGACAGTGTAGAGGGAGCTTTACTCTGTATCTAACCTGTGCTGTACCTGTCCTGGGAGTGTTTGATGGGACAGTGTAGAGGGAGTTTTACTCTGTATCTAACCCGTGTTGTACCTGCCGTGGGAGTGTTTGATGGGACAGTGTAGAGGGAGCTTTACTCTGTATCTAACCCGTGCTGTACCTGCCCTGGGAGTGTTTGATGGGACAGTGTAGAGGGAGCTTTACTCTGTATCTAACCCGTGCTGTACCTGCCCTGGGAGTGTTTGATGGGACAGTGTAGAGGGAGCTTTACTCTGTATCTAACCCGTGCTGTACCTGCCCTGGGAGTGTTTGATGGGACAGTGCAGAGGGAGCTTTACTCTGCATCTAACCCGTGCTGTACCTGCCCTGGGAGTGTTTGATGGGACAGTGTAGAGGGAGCTTTACTCTGTATCTAACCCATGCTGTACCTGCCCTGGGAGTGTTTGATGGGACAGTGTAGAGGGAGCTTTACTCTGTATCTAACCCTGGGAGTGTTTGATGGGACAGTGTAGAGGGAGCTTTACTCTGTATCTAACCCTGGGAGTGTTTGATGGGACAGTGTAGAGGGAGCTTTACTCTGTATCTTGCCCTGGGAGTGTTTATACTCCACACGAGCCTCCTCCCATCCTTAACCAGAATATCAGCAACATCACCAAACCCGGCAAACAGCAAGCACCTTGGGCAGAGGAGCACCTACCTTCAGAATCCTGCTCTGAGTGTATACGTAGGGAATACCAAACATAATGACCGCTCTCCCGTAGTGATGGACTGTCAGAAAACACAGGAAATAAACGTTAATGGACGTGAATCCAGCACCGGATTAAAACACTAAATGACCTGATGTGAACATTAGCAGGGTGGAGGCACTGCATGTGAGGAAACCTCAGGGCAGCAGTGGCACCGACAGCAAAAACATAAAGACATAGAAAACGCAGAAAAATACGAGCAGGAGTCGGCAATTCGAGCCTGCTCCGCCATTCAATATGATCATGGCTGATCCGCACCCACCGTCACACACACACACCCACCGTCACACGCACCCACCCACCGTCACACGCACCCACCCACCGTCACACACACAGGCACCCACCGTCACACACACCCACCCACCGTCACACACACCCACCCACCGTCACACACACCCACCCACCGTCACACACACAGGCACCCACCGTCACACACACAGGCACCCACCGTCACACACACCATCACACACACACACCCACCCACCGTCACACACACAGGCACCCACCGTCACACACACCCACCCACCGTCACACACACCCACCCACCGTCACACACACCCACCCACCGTCACACACACAGGCACCCACCGTCACATACACAGGCACCCACCGTCACACACACCATCACACACACACACCCACCCACCGTCACACACACAGGCACCCACCGTCACACACACCATCACACACACGCACCCACCCACCGTCACACACACAGGCACCCACCGTCACATACACAGGCACCCACCGTCACACACACCATCACACACACACACCCACCCACCGTCACACACACAGGCACCCACCGTCACACACACCATCACACACACGCACCCACCCACCGTCACACGCACCCACCCACCGTCACACGCACACCCACTCACCGTCACACGCACAACCACTCACCGTCACACGCACACCCACTCACCGTCACACGCACCCACCCACCGTCACACGCACCCACTCACCGTCACACGCACACCCACTCACCGTCACACGCACACCCACTCACCGTCACACGCACCCACTCACCGTCACACGCACACCCACCCACCGTCACACGCACCCACTCACCGTCACACGCACCCACCCACCGTCACACACACCCACTCACCATCACACACACGCACCCACCCACCGTCACACACACCATCACACACACGCACCCACCCACCGTCACACGCACCCACCCACCGTCACACACACCATCACACACACGCACCCACCCACCGTCACACGCACCCGCCCACCGTCACACACACCATCACACACACGCACCCACCCACCGTCACACGCACCCACCCACCGTCACACACACCATCACACACACGCACCCACCCACCGTCACACGCACCCACCCACCGTCACACACACCATCACACACACGCACCCACCCACCGTCACACGCACCCACCCACCGTCACACACACCATCACACACACGCACCCACCCACCGTCACACGCACCCACCCACCGTCACACACACCATCACACACACGCACCCACCCACCGTCACACGCACCCACCCACCGTCACACGCACCCACCCACCGTCACAGGCACCCACCCACCGTCACACACACCATCACACACACGCACCCACCCACCGTCACACGCACCCACCCACCGTCACACGCACCCACTCACCGTCACACGCACCCACCCACCGTCACACACACCCACTCACCATCACACACACGCACCCACCCACCGTCACACACACCATCACACACACGCACCCACCCACCGTCACACGCACCCACCCACCGTCACACACACCATCACACACACGCACCCACCCACCGTCACACGCACCCGCCCACCGTCACACACACCATCACACACACGCACCCACCCACCGTCACACGCACCCACCCACCGTCACACACACCATCACACACACGCACCCACCCACCGTCACACGCACCCACCCACCGTCACACACACCATCACACACACGCACCCACCCACCGTCACACGCACCCACCCACCGTCACACACACCATCACACACACGCACCCACCCACCGTCACACGCACCCACCCACCGTCACACACACCATCACACACACGCACCCACCCACCGTCACACGCACCCACCCACCGTCACAGGCACCCACCCACCGTCACACACACCATCACACACACGCACCCACCCACCGTCACACGCACCCACCCACCGTCACACGCACCCACCCACCGTCACACACACCATCACACACACGCACCCACCCACCGTCACACGCACCCACTCACCGTCACACGCACCCACTCACCGTCACACGCACCCACTCACCGTCACACGCACCCACTCACCGTCACACGCACACCCACTCACCGTCACACGCACCCACCCACCGTCACACACACCCACTCACCGTCACACACACCATCACACACACGCACCCACCCACCGTCACACGCACCCGCCCACCGTCACACGCACCCGCCCACCGTCACACACACCATCACACACACGCACCCACCCACCGTCACACGCACACCCACTCACCGTCACACGCACCCACCCACCGTCACACGCACCCACTCACCGTCACACGCACACCCACTCACCGTCACACGCACACCCACTCACCGTCACACGCACACCCACTCACCGTCACACGCACACCCACTCACCGTCACACGCACCCACCCACCGTCACACGCACACCCACTCACCGTCACACGCACACCCACCCACCGTCACACGCACACCCACTCACCGTCACACGCACCCACCCACCGTCACACGCACCCACTCACCGTCACACGCACACCCACTCACCGTCACACGCACACCCACTCACCGTCACACGCACACCCACTCACCGTCACACGCACACCCACTCACCGTCACACGCACACCCACTCACCGTCACACGCACCCACCCACCGTCACACGCACCCACCCACCGTCACACGCACCCACCCACCGTCACACGCACCCACCCACCGTCACACGCACCCACCCACCGTCACACGCACCCACCCACCGTCACACGCACCCACCCACCGTCACACGCACCCACTCACCGTCACACGCACCCACCCACCGTCACACGCACCCACCCACCGTCACACGCACCCACCCACCGTCACACGCACCCACCCACCGTCACACGCACCCACCCACCGTCACACGCACCCACGCACCGTCACACACACCCACCCACCGTCACACACACCCACCCACCGTCACACACACCCACCCACCGTCACACACACCCACCCACCGTCACACACACCCACCCACCGTCACACACACCCACCCACCGTCACACACACCCACCCACCGTCACACACACCCACCCACCGTCACACACACCCACCCACCGTCACACACACCCACCCACCGTCACACACACCCACCCACCGTCACACACACCCACCCACCGTCACACACACCCACCCACCGTCACACACACCCACCCACCGTCACACACACCCACCCACCGTCACACACACCCGCCCACTCACCATCACACGCACCCACCCACCGTCACACACACACCCACCCACCGTCACACACACCATCACACACACGCACCCACCCACCGTCACACACACCCACCCACCGTCACACACACCCACCCACCGTCACACACACCCACCCACCGTCACACACACCCACCCACCGTCACACACACCCACCCACCGTCACACACACCCGCCCACTCACCATCACACGCACCCACCCACCGTCACACACACACCCACCCACCGTCACACACACCATCACACACACGCACCCACCCACCGTCACACACACCCACCCACCGTCACACACACCCACTCACCATCACACGCACACCCACTCACCATCACACGCACCCACCCACCGTCACACAGACTGTCTCACACACCCGTCACACGCACTGCTGAAACAGGAATGGTAGCACAGTGGTTATGTTACTGGACGAGTAATCCAGAGAGGCCTGAACTAATGTTCCGGAGACATGAGTTCAAATCCTAGTGACCATGAAACTACCGGATTGTCGTAAAAACCTGTGTGCTTCACTAATGTCCTTTAGGAAAGGAAATCTGCTGCCCTTACCTGATCTGGCCGATATGTGACTCCTGACCCACAGCACTGTGGTTGACTCTTAACTGCCTAGCAAGCCACACAGTTGTTCCAAACTGCTAGGAAAACACCTAATGGACTGTAGCATTACAAGGAGGCGGCTCCCCACCACCTTCTCAAGGACAATTAGGGATGGGCAATAAATGCTGGCTTTGCCAGCGGCGCCCACATCCATTGAATAAAAAAAAACACACAATGCTGAAAGAAGCAGAATCAGATATCAGCTCAACAAGGCAGAAAATGAGTTGGTTTCAGCAGCAACAGCTTGCAACATAATAACATGTAAAACATCATGGATTATTGGTTATCCCACAGTGAGAGACTGGGGGCAGTTTTGGGCCATTGTGGGAAGGGCATTAAAGCCAGAGAGCGGACAGTGTAGGTTCACATGGACTATGCCAGGGATGGGAATCTACAGTTACGAGGAGTGACTGGAGATATTGGAACTGTTCCCACTGGAGCAGAGAAGGCTGAGAGAGATTTAATTGTGGTTTTTGAAAATTATAAAGGGTTTTGACAGTGAATATTTTCTCTGCTTACTGATTCTGTGAGGAGGGGCCGTCACAGAGTGAGGAGAACGGTTAGCATCAATACGATAGCAAAATACTGCGGATGCTGGAAAACCGAAATAACAACAGAAAACGCTGGAAAAACCCCACTACCGAACATCAAGCCACCATTTCCAAGACTGTCACTGACCTCATCCCCTCTGGAGATCTTCCCCCCGTGGCCGCCAACCTCATAGTTCCCCAACCCCGTACAGCCCGCTTCTACCTCCTTCCCAAGATCCACAAACAGGACTGCCCTGGTAGACCCATCGTCTCAGCCTGTTCTTGCCCCACGGAACTTATCTCTTCCTATCTCGACTCTATCTTTTCTCCCCTTGTCCAGTCTCTTCCCACCTACATCCGCGACTCTTCTGACGCCCTCCACCACTTTAACAGTTTCCTGGCCCCAACCGCCTCCTTTTCACCATGGACGTCCAATCCCTCTACACCTCCATCCCCCACCAGAATGGCCTGAGGGCACTCCGCTTCTTCCTTGAACAGAGGCCCGACCAGTCCCCATCCACCACCTCCCTCCTCCGCCTGGCTGAACCTGTTCTCACATTGAACAACTTCTCCTTTGACTCCACTCATTTCCTCCAAATTAAAGGTGTTGCTATGGGGACCCGCATGGGTCCTAGCTATGCCTGCCTTTTCGTGGGATATGTGGAACACTCTTTGTTCCAGTCCTACTCGGGTCCCCTCCTTCACGGCTCTTTTTCCGAGTGGCGGGCAGTGACTAGTGGGGTACCGCAGGGATCAGTCCTTGGACCCCAGCTATTCACAATATATATTAATGATCTAGACGAGGGAACTAGATGTAATATCTCCAAGTTTGCAGACAACACAAAGCTGGGTGGGCGTGTGTGCTGTGAGGATGCCGAGAAACTCCAGTATGATTTGGACAGGTTGGGTGATTGGGCAGAAGCATGGCAGATGCAATATAACGTGGATAAATGCGAGGTTATCCACTTTGGTGTCAAAAACAGGAAGGCAGATTATTATCTAAATGGCAATAGATTGGGAGAAGGGGAAGTGCAACGAGACCTGGGCGTCCTTGTGCACCAGTCGCTGAAAGTAAGCATGCAGGTGCAGCAGGCGGTTAAGAAGGCAAATGGTATGTTGGCCTTCGTAGCGAGAGGGTTTGAGTACAGGAACAAGGATGTCTTGCTGCAGTTGTACAGGGCCTTGGTGAGACCACATCTTGAGTATTGTGTGCAGTTTTGGTCGCCTTATTTGAGGAAGGATGTTCTTGCCATGGAAGAAGTGCAGCGAAGATTCACCAGACTGATACCTGGGATGGCAGGAATGACATATGAGGAGAGATTGGGTTGATTGGGCTTGTACTCGCTGGAGTTTAGAAGAATGAGAGGGGATCTCATCAAAACTTATAAAATTCTAACAAGACTAGACAGACTAGATGCAGGAAGGATGTTCCCGATGGTCGGGGAGTCCAGAACCAGGGGTCACAGTCTAAGGCTAAGGGGTAAGCCATTTAGGACAGAGATGAGGAGGAATTTCTTCACCCAGAGAGTGGTGAACCTGTGGAATTCTCTGCCACACAAGGCAGTTGAGGCCAATTCATTAAATATATTCAAGAAGGAGTTGGATATATTTCTTAAGGCTAAAGGGATCAAGGGATATGGAGCGAAGGCAGGAACAGGGTACTGAATTTGGATGATCAGCCATGATCGCATTGAATGGTGGAGCAGGCTCGACGGGCCGAATGGCCTACTCCTGCCCCTATCTTCTATGTTTCTCACCTCTTTTTCGGGTACATTGAGGACTGTATCGGTGCCGTCTCCTGCTCTCGCCCTGAACTAGAAAATTTCATTCACTTTGCTTCCAATTTCCACCCTTCCCTCACCTTCACATGGTCCATCTCCGACCCTTCCCTTCCTCGACTTCTCCGTCTCCATCTCTGGGGATAGGTTATTGACAAACATTCACTACAAGCCCACTGACTCCCACAGCTACCTGGGCTACACTTCCTCCCACCCCGCTTCCTGTAAGGATTCTATTCCATTCTCCCAGTTTCTCCTTCTCCGCCGCATCTGCTCTGACGATGCCACCTTCCACACCAGTGCTTCTGACATGTCTTCCTTTTTCCTCAACCGAGGATTCTCCTCTACTGTGGTTGACACGGCCCTTGACCGTGTCCGTTCTATCTCCCGCACTTCTGCCCTCACCCCTGCCCCTCCCTCCCGGAACCACGATAGAGTTCCCCTTGTCCTCACCTTTCACCCCACCAGCCTCCACATTCAACGGATCATCCTCCACCATTTCCGCCACCTCCAGCGTGATCCCACCACCAAATGCATCTTCCCCCCCACCTCCCCTTTCAGCATTCTGAAGGGACCGCTCCCTCCGCGACACCCTAGTCCACTCCTCTACCACCCCCAGCACCCCTTCCCCTGGTACCTTCCCGTGCAAGCACAGGAGATGCAACACATGCCCTTTTACCTCCCCCCTTCCCACTGTCCAGGGCCCCAAACACCCCTTCCAGGTGAAACAGCGATTTACTTGTACTTCTTGCCATTTAGTATACTGTATTCGCTGCTCACGATGCGGTCTCCCCTACATTGGGGCGACCAAACGCAGATTGGGTGACCGCTTTGCGGAACACCTCCGTTCAGTCCGTAAGGGGGACCCCGAGCTCCCGGTGGCCTGTCACTTTAATTCTCCGCTCCATTCCCACTCAGACCTCACCGTCCTCGGCCTCTTGCATTGTTCCACGGAAGCTCAGCGTAAGCTCGAGGAACAGCACCTCATCTTTCGATTAGGCACTTTACAGCCTTCTGGACTCAACATCGAGTTCAACAATTTCAGACCATAGCCTCGGCCCCTATCACATATATTATAGATATATTTTTTCCCACACTTTCGTTTGGCCTTTTTTCTTCCCTCCCACATGACAGCTTCCTTCATTCTGCCAGCGCAATTCACACTTCATCTAGAGCCATCCTTTGTTCCTTAACCTGTCTCATTACCATCTCCTCTTGCCTTGAATGTCTCTCCAATGTCTCTTAATCTCTCCAATGTCTCTTAATCTCTCCTGCTTTCTATCCTATCACTGACCTTCACTTTTGTTCTTTCATCCCCTCCCCCTTTTCCCAGCCCCAACACTTGCTTCACAATCTATTTCATTTCCAGCTTTTTTCCAGTTCTGACGAAAGGTCTTCGACCTGAAACGTTAACTCTGTTTCTCTCTCCACGGATGCTGCCTGGCCTGCGTTTTCTGTGGTTAGCATCAATATCTTTACACCGAGGGTGGTGGGAGTATGGCGTGCTTTACCACAGGGAGTGGATGAGGCAGAGATCACTGCATCTTTTAAAAGAAAAGTGGATAAATATTTGAAGCAGAGTGTTGAACAGGGTCACGGGGAGAGAGCGGGGCAGTGGGATTAGTTTTGGAAAGTTCCAGCAAAGAGCTGGCACAGACTAAATGGGCTGAATGGCCTCCCTCTATGGTTCTGCTGATGCAGTGCAGACGGAAAGTGTAATCGTCTGCAGTTACTTAGCGGTTGCTCTTAGCAGATGCTCAGGTCAATTCGAGATTAGATTGGCGGTTTTAAAAATCTACAAGTGACAGAAATTTGCATGAGTGATGGACACGTATTTTAAACTTACTGCATCTAATACACGTCTACGAGCCGAGCTCCTCTGCCACGAAGGTGAATGATGCACCGTTCACAGTCAATCAGTGCCTGTTTTACTCCACCTCCGACTCGGGGTGTGAATCGGGCGGGGCATGTATTGGGCGGGGTGTGAATCGGGCGGGGCGTGAATCAGGCAGGATTTGTATTGGGTGGGGTGTGAATCGGTAGGAGTGTGAATCGGGAGGCCGATTTCGCCACTCCAGAGTTTATTTTGCTTGTTGATCGAACAGTTTAACAAAAACACTCCTTGGTGACGAGGCACAGACTCACTTTCCACTCACACCCCATGTGAAAGGACAAAGAGTAATTCTGGCACTGACCAAAATCTATTCCCTCGGAGACCTTTCCTCTGGCGACAGACAGCAGGATCGCGCCTCGCCCATTCTCACACGCCTGCGAACGGAACAGAAATATCAATGAACAACAGGAGGGGCAGCCCGAGAGAGCCCCAACCCCGAGAGAGGAGCAGCCCGAGAGAGCCCCAACCCCGAGCCCCAACCCCGAGAGAGCCCCAACCCCGAGAGAGCCCCAACCCCGAGAGAGCCCCAACCCCGAGAGAGGAGCAGCCCAACCCCGAGAGAGGAGCAGCCCGAGAGAGCCCCAACCCCGAGAGAGGAGTAGCCCGAGGGAAGAACAACCTGAGGGAGGAACGGCCTGAGGGAGGGACGTGCAGACCACAGCTATTCACACAGTCTGCTTTCTGGTCCATTTTGCACTCCCTCTCCTGAAGGGGCTGATCCCTTGCTGGGGTACGGTTCCATCAATGGTAGTCAGCCTCCAGGCAATTAGCTTATTTGACTGTGGAGAGCATCACAGCAGTGCCTAGCCCTGTCCCCACCAGAGAGCCATGCATGGGTAATATCCTGCAAAGATCTCTGGACAGCAATCAGGAGCGGGTCGCCTCACAATTAGTCCCCTCCCGAACTGAACACAGACTGTGGATTGAACTTATCACCTCCTGACCTTTATGACTTAAGTACTCACTAGATGAATAAACTAAGCATAACCTAGTATGACACACCAGTGCAGTACTGAGGGAACGCTGCACTGTTGGAGGGGCAGTACTGAGGAAGCGCACTGTCGGAGGGGCAGTACTGAGGGAGTGCTGCACTGTGGGAGGGGCAGTATTGAGGGAGCGCTGCACTGTCGGAGGGGCAGTACTGAGGGAGTGCCGCACTGTCGGAGGGGCAGTACTGAGGGAGTGCCGCACTGTCGGAGGAGCAGTACTGAGGGAACGCTGCATTGTCGGAGGGGCAGTACTGAGGGAGCGCTGCACTGTTGCAGCGGCAGTACTGAGGGAGCGCTGCACTGTCGGAGGGGCAGTATTGAGGGAGCGCTGCACTGTCGGAGGGGCAGTACTGAGGGAGCGCTGCACTGTCGGAGGGGCAGTATTGAGGGAGCGCTGCACTGTCGGAGGGGCAGTACTGAGGGAGCGCTGCACTGTCGGAGGGGCAGTACTGAGGGAGTGCTGAACTGTCGGAGGGGCAGTATTGAGGGAGCGCTGCACTGTCGGAGGGGCAGTACTGAGGGAGCGCTGCACTGTCGGAGGGGCAGTACTGAGGGAGCGCTGCACTGTTGCAGCGGCAGTACTGAGGGAGCGCCGCACTGTCAGAGGTCCCATCTTTCGGATGAGATGCCTGTTTCGGTGAATGTAAAAGATCCCATGTCACTTTTAGAAAAGAGCAGGGAGTTCTCCTGATGTCCAGGCCTAATCGCCTCTCTCACAACACTATAAATCTGGTCATTTATCTGCGCTGTTTGTGTCAGGATTTCCCAGCAGGTGCCTGGACTGTTTCACCCCCACCTCCATCTCACTCACCTCCTGGTATTTCTCCAAGGCCACACTGGTCTCTGCAGCATCCTGCGTTTCGATAAAAATAAGTTTGTTGCGTTGAATATTTTCCAGAATTCCCTAAAAAGAAAAAAGGGGGAAAAGTGGATCTCTTAGGCCAGAAATCAGGAATGAAATGTTATTCCTGAAACAATACCTGGAATGAGTGATATTATTTGGTATTGGGGCCAAGCAAATCTGTTCGGATGAGGGAGTAAACAGATCAGCCAAGGTGTGTGCTCCCCTCCCGAAGGTGGCGATTCTCACTGAGTTTCGGTTCCACGACCGCTGGTCCCCGGGTGACAGACACTACAGCGTCCGCAGGCTGTGGGAGCAGACTCTGATCCTGACCCCCATACGCGCAGACTGACACACAAGACACCGGCAGACAGACACAGACAGGCACACACGCACACAGACTGGCAGACACAGGCAGATAGACACACACGCAGACAGACAGACACAGACAGATGCATGCACCTTCCAGTAAGGTTCCAGATAGTAACCATGTGCAGGAACTCTGGCTAATTTTGTCACCCTCACTGGCCCAGAGGCAGTGCGGCGCACCCACCGCCAGCAGATTGGCGATCTCAGCACAGACCCGGGTTTGAAACGGAGATCTGCCAGGCCAGAGGTGCACAGCCAGGGGCAGCCCTCAAGTCACATTGAACGAGTGTTAATAAGTCTCCCTGGCCCGTGGTGTAATCTGCCTCTGTGAGGACCTCCTGAGCCCTGAATCATCAGCTGCTGTAAAGGCAGACTGAGACCGAAAGAAAAGCTGTCACTCATTTACCTGCTCATACCAGGAGGCTACAATGTTCTCCATGTAATGGTAACTGGTGAAGAAAGACACAATTCCATCTGGGACAATGGCCGACATCTCCAGAAGCAGGTTACCATAGTTACGGATCACAGCTAGAGCCAAGAGAGAGAGAACAAAGTTATCAACAAATAGTCGCATTTATTGAGGAACCCAGGTGAAGGGTGAAGACTCACAGTTCAGGAGGGCAGACAGTGGCAACCAGCATTCGGTTAACAGCAAGCTTGGGATTGAGAAACTCTGGCGCTAGTAGGGCCTCCTGGGAAAGGGAGTCAGAGCAAGAGACAGTGAAATGAGTCTTAGTGTGTGGGGAGGGGGAACAGGCTCGAGGGGCTGAATGGCCTACTCCTGTTCCTATGGCAAGTGCATATACGACGGGGCATTTAGAGGAACGAAGAGAAAGCTCAGAGGAGCAGTGGCCTCAGCAGAAAGAAAGATCGGGTTGATGCAAACCAAACGGTCAACCCACTGCCTCCCTGCTGCAACTCCAGGGTTTTAACCATACGGCGATTGTAGGAGAGAGTGAGGAAGGAATGTTCAGAGTTTTCCCACTCCCAGCACAGTGAATAATCAAACCGGACAGGTTTCCACAGGAACCACAGTCTGAACGGTGCGGAGCATTCCCGCACAGAATCACTCCCTCTCCCTCTCCCATATGTTTGCTGAAAACTCAGACAAAGGGGTGACCGCTAATCCAGTCTGGGTCTCGACTGCCAGTCTTCTGACTGCAACCATGGATCACCAGGCCAGTGCGGTACGTTTACTCACTGAGGGATCACCCGCTGACTCACCAATGTCCTCTCTTGTTTCAAACTTCGAGCTGATCGTCACCTGGTCATTGCCTCGTCCCACAATCTGTAAAACAACATAAGCAGCTGAACAGAGCTCCTAAAACAGTGAGAATGCTGTAAGAGCAGGAGCTAACACAGACAATTCACAATTCACAATTCAAATCGCTTTATTGGCATGATAAGTTACATCTTAAGTTGCCAAAGCATCAAAATACATTTATGGTTTAGCACATAAACGCAGTTCTATTCATACAGTGTATAAACAGGTATATCCCTGAGTGTATAAATATACATTCGCATTGTTTATATATATTCTTTTCTTAGTTTACTGGTTGTCCCTCTGTTCATGGCAAGCTGTAACATAGTAACACTGGGGCATTAGAAGCAGAGACCAGAGCAGGTTTATAGAACAAGGTTCAGAAGATAACCCAAACACTTTCATAATAAGATAGAAATTGGCAGTAGGACAAGAGGGCACAGGGTCAGGGTGTGAAGGGCAAATGTCAAGAACTATTTTCTTGTACAGAGGGAGGCCAACAGCTGGAACTTGTTGCCAGGAAGGGTGGCCTGGACACTGGACTCATTTAGGAAACAGCCGCATGGGGAGAGGGTCAGGGTGGATTTCTCGATCCAATGGGCCGAAAGGCAGGACCACACGACCAGTTCAGTTCTTCGCGCAAACAGACCGTGTGAAACTGGGGAGTGGTGCAGTTCACTCACAGCCAGCTAAGATTCAATATCAGTCAAAAGTGCCAATTGCTCCCAGGCTGGCTGGTATGATACTGAGCCACACATGCAATGTGATGGGATCATCCTGGCCCATGTCGCTCAGTGCTGGGTCTTTGCTACACAATATTTTTCCACTCCTTTCCTCCCCCCCCCCCTTTCCTTTTGTTTCTCTCTCACACCTGGCAGCTATCTTTTGCCCTGCCAGTACACTTTACACCTAATCCCAGCCTATTACCATCTCGTCTAGCTTCTAATCTCTTTTACTTCTTTTGGTTCTTTTATTCTTTTGTCCGATCGCAGCCCTGCCTTCGATCTAGTTCCTTTTCTCTCCAGTTTTGAAGAAGGGTCAAACCCGAAACGTCAACTCAAATTTCTCTCCACGGATGTTGCCTGACCTGCTGAGTTTTTCCAGCATTTTCTGTTGTTATTTCGGATTTCCAACATCTGCAGTATTTTGCTATCGTACTGTCGCTTGTGGCGTTGCCCAAGGTCAGTTTATTTTTTTTTAATATACAAGGTGGCAACAGAGTTGGGAAAGAGACTTCAGAAATTT
This sequence comes from Somniosus microcephalus, assembly GCF_052327205.1. Classification (NCBI taxonomy): domain Eukaryota; kingdom Metazoa; phylum Chordata; class Chondrichthyes; order Squaliformes; family Somniosidae; genus Somniosus; species Somniosus microcephalus. The sequence goes on from NC_141020.1 coordinate 690,367, forward strand.
GCTCCACAGAGCCATCTAGTGTCAGAGCTTACAGCTGCATCGTGACAGTTGACATAGCAAAACTACATGGGAAATGCGGAGATAACAAATTACAATGGTAAATGCTGCAGTCAGAATCAGGGGAATTTATAATGGGGAACAAAGAAATGGCAGACCAATTAAATACATACTTTGGTTCTGTCTTCACAAAGGAGGACACAAATAACCTCCCAGAGATGTTGGGGAACATAGGGTCTAATGAGAGGGAGGAATTGAATGAAATCAGTATTTGTAGGGAAATGGTGTTAGGAAAATTGACGGGATTGAAGGCCGATAAATCCCCAGGGCCTGATAATCTACATCCTACGGTACTTAAGGAAGTGGCCTTAGAAATAGTAGATGCATTGGTGGTCATCTTCCAAAATTCTATAGACTCTGGAACAGTTCCCATGGATTGGAGGATAGCTAATGTAACCCCACTATTTAAAAAAGGTGGTAGGGAGAAAACGGGGAATTATAGACCGATACGTCTGACATCAGTAGTGGGGAAAATGCTAGAGTCCATTATTATAAAAGATGTACCTGTAATAGCAGAGCACTTGGAAAACAATGACAGGATCGGACAAAGTCAACATGGATTTACAAAAGGTAAATCATGCTTGACTAATCTACTGGAATTTTTTGAGGATGTAACTGGTAGAATAGATAAGGGAGAACCAGTGGATGTGGTGTATTTGGACTTTCAGAAGGCTTTCGATAAGGTCCCGCATAAGAGATTAGCATGCAAAGTTAAAGCACATGGGATTGGGGGCAAGATACTGTCTTGGATAGAGAACTGGTTGGCAGACAGGAAGCAAAGAGTTGGAATAAACGGGTCTTTTTCCGAGTGGCAGGCAGTGACTAGTGGGGTACCACAGGGATCGGTGCTAGGACCCTAGCTATTCACAATATATATAAATGATCTAAACGAGGGAACTAGATGTAATATCTCCAAGTTTGCAGACGACACAAAGCTGGGTGGACGTGTGTGCTGTGAGGAGGATGCCGAGAAACTCCAGTATGATTTGGACAGGTTGCGTGATTGGGCAGATGCATGGCAAATGCAGTATATAATGTAGATAAATGCGAGGTTATCCACTTCGGTGGCAAAAACAGGAAGACAGATTATTATCTGAACAGCAATAGATTGGGAAAAGGGGAAGTGCAACGAGACCTGGGTGTCCTTGTGCACCAGTCGCTGAAGGTAAGCATGCAGGTGCAGCAGGCGGTTAAGAAGGCAAATGGTATGTTGGCCTTCGTAGCGAGAGGATTCGAGTACAGGAGCAAGAATGTCTTGCTGCAGTTGTACAGGGCCTTGGTGAGACCACACCTTGAGTATTGTGTGCAGTTTTGGTCGCCTTATCTGAGGAAGGATGTTCTTGCCATGGAGGGAGTGCAGCGAAGATTCACCAGACTGATACCTGGGATGGCAGGAATGACGTATGAGGAGGGATTGGGTCGATTAGGCTTATATTCGCTAGAGTTTAGAAGAATGAGAGGGGATCTCATTGAAACTTATAAAATTCTAACAGGACTAGACAGACTAGATGCAGGAAGGATGTTCCCGATGGCCGGGGAGTCCAGAACCAGGGGTCACAGTCTAAGGACAAGGGGTAAGCCATTTAGGACAGAGATGAGGAGGAATTTCTTCACCCAGAGAGTGGTGAACCTGTGGAATTCTCTACCACACAAGGCAGTTGAGGCCAATTCATTAAATATTCAAGAACGAGTTGGATATATTTCTTAAGGCTAAAGGGATCAAGGGATATGGGGAGAAAGCAGGGACAGGGTACTGAATTTGGATGATCAGCCATGATCTCATTAAATGATCTCCTGCTCCTATCTTCTATGTTTCTATGTAAGAAATCACACAACACCAGGTTATAGTCCAACAGCTTCACCTGAAGAAGGAGCAGCGCTCCGAAAGCTTGTGATTTCAAATAAAGCTGTTGGACTATAACCTGGTGTTGTGTGATTTCTTACATTTGTCCACCCCAGTCCAACTCCGGCATCTCCACACCATGGCTACTATCGACACCACAAACTGCCGGCTCAAAGTGGAGAGGATCTCCAAGAAGATCGCGCATATCGACACAGACATCAACTTTATAAGCTGTGTCTTTATGCATTTCTCCACTTCACCTGAAGAAGGAGCAGCGCTCCGAAAGCTTGTGATTTCAAATAAAGATGTTGGACTATAACCTGGTGTTGTGTGATTTCTTACATTTGTCCACCCCAGTCCAACTCCGGCATCTCCACACTATGTTTCTATGTTTCCAGAAAAGTGTGACCAAAAAGTGTAACAACAGAAAATAAGCTTCGTACAGAGGAAACGTGCGATCAATACAAGCTGCTCAACAAGACACTCAACAATATTTCGATTTAGCCACACTTACCATGGGGCAGAGGCAGGTTCTTGACAAGGTCATTGTAAATGTTGCCATGATAACGGGCCGGAAATCGAGGATCTTTGGGTACATGTCCAGTGGGGACAAGGTCTAGCAAAGACACAGCATAAAAACACAAAGCATTACTTTACGCCAGCAGAGGTCAGGAAAGATTACACAAGCGGAATGCAAGCACAAAGAGGTAGGTTTGATGGAAGGGAGTGGGGCAGCCAGGTGGGGTGGGGCAGCCAGGTGGATTGATTCTGGGATCGACAGTTCCACAGAGCAGAGGCGGAGTAGCTGAAAGATCAGATTTGGCTTCTGATGGTGCAACCAAGAGCAGTAACACACCAGAGTTGGAGGACTGGGGGATGTGGCAGGAGACAACACAATGCGGAGAGAAATCTGAAAAGGAGGATGAGGATCTTGAGGCCGATACACTGGGGCACAGCGTACATTACATGGACTATAATTATAGTGAGTTACATGCAATGTTGACACCAGGATTTCGGTAGCTTGCATGGTGTCTCTGTAAAATTCATGTTTATTCACATTAAGCACATGAGAGGGATAGGAATAAAAGGATACGTTGATAGGGTTAGATGAAGGGTGGGAGGAGGCTCGTGTGGAGCATAAAAACCGGCACGGACCAGTATGGTCGAGTGGCCTGTTTCTGTGCTGTAAATACTTTGTAGTTATGAAAAACAGCCAGCAGCAGCATTATAAATTTTTCCCTTCCAAACTCAGAGTGTGTCTGAAGAGAGAGATGTGACCTGTACATATCAGGTACAGGGCTGAGAGTGGGAGCAGCGGGAGGCACTGGATTAACAGCATTGCACAAGAAGTGCATCACACAACACTGAAACAGGCGGAGTCAAGTGCAATTTAATCCTGCAATCTATATACACAACATAAGCTTAATGATAATAATGTACAAAGTAGAACTGTAAACAGGGGATTTAGTCACAGAAACAAAATCACATTTCGATTATATAAATAAATTGTGCAACTCACCCCCGAGGTGATAATCACAGACTGAAATCGCTCAAACACGGGCTTGATGGCGATGGATGGGTCCAAGCAGCTTATGAAAAGATTTTAAAAGCACAGAACCTTAGGAGGTGTTTTTCAAATTAAATACAAATTTGATTTGTACAGTTTTCCATTTACCCTTTCTTGCCTGGAGTTGTTTCCCATATTAGCGGAATAATACACTGTGTTATACGGAATAACGATCCTTTCCTTATAAAATATGAATCCTTTGACTTATCGCAAGATTCTCACACATCTAAATATTATTCAGTCTTGCGACGCGTGCAATCCCATTCCAGAAGTTTGAGCAACATTTACAATTAAAACTCTTATGTAAACATTTATAAAGGCAAATTCTGTAAGTAAACAGTTGCTTGTCACGCTGTAGTTGCAGGCCCCTGGCCAACAGGTGGCGCTGTCACATGAGGTTACGGTTTCCCACCGACTGAGCCTCTATTAGCCACAAATAAAAATCTGTTCCTCTGCCCCAGTGCCCATACACTGACATCTATTGCAAACTAACTGCCTAGGCCCTTAATTTCCCATCTCAGCTACCCGTCGAGATTGTGATCAGCGAGCTGCGCACAAGCCGATGGTAGAACCGAGGCCCTTCCTACTCTGTACTGCTCCGTTTCACACCTGCCAGTGCATTTACAAATGAAGCCATCCAGGGGGCATGTGCAGAAATGATAAATACTCGTGGATCTCACATGGCGTCGCTTGTGGACAGGCCGAGATCCGATGTTCAGCTACTGACCCATCCCTTTAACACCACTGCTCAAATACTCCCTGCAGCAACACTCAGGAATCCAGGAAATAGAGCAGAGGTGAATTAGAGGTCATTAACTTTCTTGTAAATTTTAGACTCCAGGCTAATCATTGAATAAAAGAGGAAGAAAGCCAAAGGTTGTTTCACATCTGTAACAAAATATGACATCTGGTGATGGACACAGGCCGGATACAAGTCTTGTTAGATAGACAAATAGATTAGATTAGATAGATCAGATTAATTAGTTTAGCTAGATTAGATGAAATAAATGAGATTAGATTTGATTTGATAAAATATTGCCAGCACAAGACATGCCACATGGTCACAGTCAACGTCACATTAGGATTGGACCTAATCAGACTTTTTAAATTGCTCATTTCTCCCCCGACCACACACAAACTTCCTCAAAGATTGTAAAGCATTTGGTAACCAATGTCCTGCAGTTAAGTAGTTTAATAGCCACTTTGTGGTAGGATTTGAACTCTAACCTTTTAACTATTAACCATTGCTAGATTTAAATCAAACTGCGCTTAATTTTAAACAAGGAGACATTTTAACCCCCAATGGGACAAATGTCTCCTCTACCTTGGCTGGAAGGGCCTCCGTGAGTGAGTTGTGTGTCTCGCTGTGAAGGAGTTACATTCTTCTAAACTCCAGCGAGTATAAGCCCAATCGACCCAATCTCTCCTCATACGTCATTCCTGCCATCCCAGGTATCAGTCTGGTGAATCTTCGCTGCACTCCCTCCATGGCAAGAACATACTTCCACAGATAAGGTGACCAAAACTGCACACAATACTCAAGGTGTGGTCTCACGAAGGCCCTGTACAACTGCAGCAAGACATCCTTGTTCCTGTACTCAAACCCTCTCGCTACGAAGGCCAACATACCATTTGCCTTCTTAACCGCCTGCTGCACCTGCATGCTTACCTTCAGCGACTGGTGCACAAGGACACCTAGGTCTCGTTGCATTTCCCCTTCTCCCAATCTATTGCCGTTCAGATAATAATCTGCCTTCCTGTTTTTGCCACCAAAGTGGATAACCTCACATTTATCCACATTTTACTGCATCTGCCATGCATCTGCCCAATCACCCAACCTGTCCAAATCATACTGGAGTTTCTCGGCATCCTCCTCACAGCACACACGCCCACCCAGCTTTGTGTCGTCTGCAAACTTGGAGATATTACATCTAGTTCCCTCGTCTAGATCATTAATATATATTGTGAATAGCTGGGGTCCTAGGACCGATCCCTGCGGCACCCCACTAGTCACTGCCTGCCACTCGGAAAAAGACCCGTTTATTCCAACTCTTTGCTTCCTGTCCGCCAGCCAGTTCTCTATCCAAGTCAGTACCTTGCCCCCAATCCCATGTGCCTTAACTTTACACGCTAATCTCTTATGCGGGACCTTATCAAAAGCCTTCTGAAAGTCCAAATACACCACATCCACTGGTTCTCCCTTATCTATTCAACAGTTACATCCTCAAAAAATTCCAGTAGATTAGTCAAGCACGATTTACCTTTTGTAAATCCATGTTGACTTTGTCTGATCCTGTCACTGTTTTGAACAGTCTCAATCCAGTTTCTAGTGGGTTTGGACCAATTGCCCAAAACGGTCCCTATTTCAGCACTAAATTGGCAATCTCACTTGGCAAAAGCACAGGATGGCTGGTGTAGGAAATGGGAAGATGTCACAGAGGTGAAGAAGGGGTGTTCTTCTGCGGTTAAAGCAGAGGGATAGTGTTGGAGCAGAGCAGAGCTTCACTCTGCATCAAGCTGTGCCACACCAGACCGGAGAGTGCCTGAAATGGAGACAACCCTCAATTTGATGACCACAAAACATGCCAAAAACCTCCCCAGTTGATTCCTGTAACATTTCCAGACTCAGGCCTACCTGAAGTGAAGAACTGGATTAACAACAGTTGGAGTTTTGTCATCAAAAGGTTCCATGATGATGATAAAACCTTGGGTAACAAATAGAATCATTGTGAAAATCCTTGAAATTGCTGAAATGTTGAACATAAAATTGCAGGATTTGTAAAAAGGCCGAGTGAGCTGGATGGGCTGCTCCATCACCCAGCACCTGGACCCCAGGTTTACTGACACCCTTTGCTGATTCAGGAATTGATCCAATTCCCTTCCACGTCCTTAGCTTGGAGAGTGCTGGGCAATTCAGGCATGTGACCACACGGTGACCGGGAGGGGTGGGCCTTGATTTGCCAGGAGTCCCTGCAGGTTGTTTGCCAATTTCACTCACCAGGAGAGACATGGAAAAGCGACTCTGTGGTGTGACAAAGAAGGTGACCACCCCGCCCAGAAGGACAACACCCACACGAGCCACCTCAGGCTGCCCTCAGCCATCTTCTACGTGCAACTTACGAAGCAAGACTGAAAGGAAGTCTAACCCACGCCAGGGAAGTGTGCAGGGGTCTTAAAGAGAGTGAAGGGCCAGTGACGAAAGTAAAGGGAAAGATAAACCCCAATTTTCGATGCCTGTGCCTGGTATGATCACTTCCTCCTCAGTTTCCTCCCCATCTCTCCTAAAGATGTTGAACCTTGCTGGGTACAGTTCGATGGGCGCCATCGGCTTTATTATTTCACCCGAGTGCTCAATCGCTCCGACATTTGACAGGAATGAAACGTCAGCAGAGTGTTTAAATCCAACTTCTGAGAAATCCAGAAAATGCTGGAAACACTCAGCAGGTCAGAGAGGAAGGCAAGCTGTCGAAAGGGCATTGACCTGAAACATTAATCTTACCTTCCTCTCTCCATAGGCGCCGTGACCTGCCGAGCGTTTCCAGCATTTGCTTTTTACTGAGCAACACACATTGGTAGAGTTTCTGTTTGCCCAAATTGGAGGTCACATGCGCTCACTATAGGAACGCTCCGCACTTTACCCAACCCTGGGCAACGTCTGGCAAGGGTCAAGCCATCCCCAAATGTGTAAACGATACTGCTCGAATTTCGTCAGTCAAAAGTGCTCAGCTTACTTGCAGAGCATTTTCAAGTTTCCTGGTTCTTGTCCAGCCAAAATCCCACTGTTTGGGGCACTGGCTTGCGGGGTTACGTGGAGACCCGTGCGAGAAAGGCAAGAGGTTCCATCAATGAGCAGGACTGGCTGGAGCACTGTGCACCTGTCTGGCTCGGGAAGCAGACCACTGAAGATTAACTCCGCTCCACTCAACAGAAGTACTGGACCAACTCGGCCCTTCAATGCTTCATGTGCGAACCTTGATAGCACTGCAAATGTTGGCATACTATTTGACTTATGTCGGGGAGGAGGGGAATCACAGGCAAGCCTGATCCTACCCACACACGCACACAGTTTCCAGCAAGTGTGACTGCACAGCTTCCGAGAGCAGGAACTGGCCATAGTTCGGGGCACTGAGGTCAATTGCAGCTCAGCTCAGAGCCCTCCTGATGTCTATGAAGCACAGGCCCATCAGGACAGCACAGAGTAACATTTCTTGTACAAGTATCATTACCTTTGGCGTAAGTGCTGACCAATGTAGCGAAGTTAGAGACGAGTGTGATGGGTGAAAAGTCGGTGAGATCGGCAATTTCCAGTGTCCGCAGCAACGAGCGTAACCTCTCTGCGCAGAACCTGAGACGCACAGCACACACATCACAAAACGGCAACGACATGATAACTGATGATGCTGAACCAAACCTCGCAAGTCAAACTCCCAAACCTCCTGAAAGTGGTGACTCATGATGGGAGTATGGTGGCAGCCATCGAACATCTCTCTGACCATTCATGAAACCAGGTAGCCAATGTCACTAGGCTACTTGACCATCGGAAGCATCGCAATCAAGCCACGGGTCACTAGACAGTGATCGGGAGCTCTGGCTGATTTTCCCCTTCCTTAAAATGCAGGAAGGTCCCAGGTTCAATACTTGGTTTCTACAATGTTAGCCGACCCTAACGGAGATGGTAGTAGAGGGGCTGGCATTGGTCCTGGCCCCTCACCCCAGCTGGCGAGGGACCAGCTTCTGATCACCATTCACTGTTAACAAAGTGAACACTGGTGCACAGTGCTTGTGGTGCTCCAATGATTCAATAACCTGTATACACTCACTATTGAAAATAAAACAGTAAAAGTGACCATGAATCTGTCGGATTGTCTTAAAAACCCAACTGGTTCACTAATGCCATTTCGGGAAGAAAACCTACCGTCCTTACCCGATCTGGGTCTATATTGGACTCCAGTCCCACACCAACATGGCTGACTCTTAACTACACTCTGAAGTGGCCTAGCGAGACACTTGTATCAAAAACCTGAGGGTAACTAGGGATGGGCAATAAATGCCAGCGACGCCCTCATCCCGAGAATGAATAATTAATATCCAGGCGGACATGTGAAGCATTGGCACTTGGGTGAGGTGCCGGACGGCAGCCAGATCCTGTGAGGCTGTGGGCCAGAGTTACTCCGCACCGCCAGGAGGGCAGGGGAAACAGGCGAATTGGATTAGTCTGGGATTCTCGTACCTGAGGGGTTTGCGCTCAATGCAGACTTTGTCAAAGACGTCCTTCAAGAATGAGGGCGGATTCTCGGCAACCACATGGTGTACTCGTAGGCGGGACTTCAGATACTCCAGAAACCGCTTCATAAAGCCAACAAAGTGCTCAGCAGTGCGAATACTACCAGGAATGGCCTCTGGATTCAAAAGAAAAGAAACATTTGATTAACCCTCAGCCCCATCCTCCTGAATATTGGTGCTTTTATAAAGAATTACAGAGGCCTGGGGTGAGGAGCCGAGGGCTGGGGTGGGGAGCCGAGGCCCGGGGGGAGGCCCGGTGGGAGGAGTGGAGGCCCGGGGGGGGGGGGGGGGGGGGAGAGCAGAGGCCCGGGGGGGAGGAGCGGAGATTCACAGTGTGCGATACCAACAAGGCTGAACAGGAGGAGAAAGACTGTGAACCAAGTAATGGTGGTTCGATGATATCTGTAGATCGGAAGAGGAAAGGAAACATGAGACTGCGACAAGACAAGACAAGAGCAGCAGGTTCTGGGTCGTGAGGGGCAAGTTGAGGGTTAGTGTTAGGAAGTTTTTCTTACACAGAGAGTGAGCAACAGCTGGAATAAGTTTCCAGGAAAGGTGGTTGAGGCCCAGACACTGGACTCATTCAAGAAACAGCTGGATGGTGTAACGTGAAGGTTGTTGCTCTGGGAGTATGGGATCTAATGGGCTGAAGGGCCTTTCTCCATCCAAATCAATCTGTGAAGAATGGTCACTTCAGTGAGGTGCCAGGGAGCAGCTGTTGGAAGCTTCCGAAGACAAGGGGAGGAAATTAGAGAAAGATCTAGGAACGAGGTTGTGAAATGCCATCATGGTACAGCGCTCCCAGCTTACCACACGGTCTGTGGAACACAGTTGTATTTTAACCATGTGTACAGCTAATGAACACTTGGAAATTTCTTTCCCTTCTACTGTACCTTGTAGGATTTCTTCTGGCAACACTGGATTGGCTAAATAGATGTCCGTTTCTCTGGCAACATGAGCTTCCTTCAGTCCCTCCACCAATCGCCTGTATTCTTCTTTCAGTTTGGCAGCATCTGTTTCCTTTATACTGGAGAGAGAAACAGTTGTTCGGGGAGAGGATTAAGACTCACTGTTAGTGGACTTTAAATGCACGAGGAAACCCTGCTCCATATTTAAGAGTCTCTAAACCAACATGCTGAGAAATCTATACAAGTAGATTTTTGATCTGAAACGTACGCTCTCCCTGTAAGGTCACACCTTACTCCAACTCGGCTTGCAGGACTTAGCCGAGGGTTAGTAAGAGCCCAAGTAATTGGAAGGGTACTGCTGGTGTCTGACTGACTGAAAGCACCATTATTTACCCATCTATAATCACCCTATTGGTGAGGGCATTGGGTTGCAAGGCGATCTTAAGAATCACTGGTCCAGAATGACATAAAATTACATATCAGAAACAGGCCATTCGGCCCCACTGGTCCATGTCGGGGTTTATGCTCCACACGAGCCTCCTCCCACCCTACTTCATCTCACCCGATCATAATGGGCCAGAAATTCGTGAATGGGGCTTGCCGCGCGTGCAAGCCCCGTATATGCACTTACCCGACGTGCCTGCCGATCACCTCCAGGGACGCCTGGAATTCGTGTTTCAAAAAGAAGAATCCCGGGCAGCGTATGACGTCACGCCGCCCAGGAGTGCAGCCAGCGCGAAGCCTGGAGCGCGCAGTGCAACTGAGACACGCCCCTTGAGGTCTCAGTTTCACAGGACACGCCCCCAATGTTTCTGTCAAGCTGCTAAGCATTTTTACATGCAAAGCAGCAGTTTAAATAGGTTTTTGGAAGTTTTTTGAAGATTTTGGTAACTTTTATAAACTTTTAAAAATGTTTACATTATTTTGAAGAATCTGAAGTAGTTTTAAACAGAATTAAAGCAATTTAAAGACTTTTAAAAGCCCTAAAAGAATTTTTTTAATTCCATTTATTTATTTAGCAATGTCGTCGTCATACGTGTCTGCACACTGTTCCCTTTGGGGAACTGTATGAAGTGGTGGAAGGATTTATGGCCATGATTAACGCTCATTCCGTGACTGTAACCATCTTTGAACCAGCCATTAGGGCGGTGAGTCCTATGGCGAGAGGGTTTTACGGGCTCCCACAAGCTATACAAGGAGGGGGGGCCACCCACACCCACGGACGCAAATATCCCACTGGATGTCAACCCAGAATTTGGAGCCGGAGCTCCGACTCCACTTGCCGGGACTGTCTGGAGCGGGGTTCGAAACCCTACCCTGATCTGGCCCAGCGGCGGGGATCCTACCGCTATGCCAAAGGCCCAATCCGATTAGCAACGTGAAATGGCTGGAATGAGCACAATTCACGACATTAAAAGAACCCACAATTGAACTGATGATGACCTCAGCAATCTCCTCAAGGAGGTGGAGGCGCAGCGCCTGCTCATCATTGGTAATGAGAAGTCAAAGGCGCCGCAAAAAGGGCAGATAATAGCTTGGTCTTTCAAGTGGCAGCATAGGGCTCCAGTCACGGGGAGGGAAAAGGCGCAGGAAACGTATGGGTGTCACCTTTTGTGCGGAGTGGGCCTTTTGCGTAGCAGTAAGCATCCCCGCCGCTGGGCCAGAAGGAGTAGGGTTTCGAACCCCACTCCAGACAGTCCCGGCAAGTGGAGTCTGAGCTCCAACTATAAATTCTGGGTGGACATCCAGCAGGATACTTGCGTCCGTGGGTGTGGGTGGCCCCCCCCCCCTCAGATGGGTTGTGGGAGCCCGTAAAACCCTCACGCCATAGGACTAACCACCCTAATGGCTGGTTCAAAGATGGTTACGGTCACGGAATGAGCGTTAATCACGGCCATAAATCCTTCCACCACTTCATACAGTTCCCGAAAGGGAACAGTGTGAGGATACATACGACGATGACCTCTTGCGCAATGCACCTCCTTGGACCCTCAGTCGCAGATGCGAGGGGGCAAATCGTGCAATTGTTAAATTTTTCATTTTATTTACATGTAAAATGTTGGCCCAGTAATTCCCTTCCAAATGCGCGAGTACGGTCGGGGTACTTACGCGTCTGGCCGGAGGAAATGCCGGTTTTCAGCATGCACAGCGCATGCGGGGAAAACCGGCATTTCCTGTCCTCTGAACGAAGGGGTTCAGAGGCAGAACGCGTGCGCAGTAAAATTCGCCGCTTTCATTCATGCTTTCAGTGAGGTCAAGACTTACACATGAAAAAAGCATGGGTACAGTTGCTCCAGAGGCTGCGGAGGAAGATATTTCTTATCGTGGAGCTTCTGAAAGTATGTATGTCTGTATATATTCCTTTGCGTGTTATGTATATATTCCTTTACTTATGTGTATGAATGTATTATTTAATTATGACTTTCAGAGAAAGTAACTTATTGGAAAATCATAATTAAAAACATATTCATACACATAAGTAAAGGAATATAAAACATACATACATATATGTAAAGGAATATATGCAGACATACATACATAATTACTTATTACTGATGAAAAGTTTCTTTCTTAAAAGTGCTGGAAATGTTACATTACTCATTTTAGAACACTCATTTTCACATTCCATTCACACAGCCACAATTGCTCCTGCTACCTACCGTTCTGAAAACGCATTTAAAATTTTTTTTTTTAAACTTTAAAACTTACTTAAAATTTCTTAAAATAACTTCCCTCCCTTTCCCAAACAAAAATATTGCCTTTCAGAAGCTCCACGATAAAATATATCTTCCTCCGCAGCCTTGGAACAACTTTACACCTGCTTTTCTCAAGTGTAACTTGTAAGGACTTACCCTCACTGAATCCATGAATGAAATCGACGAAGTTCACTGCGCAAGCGCTGCCTGTGCAGTCGCACGCGCTGTGCCTATGAACCCCTTCGTTCCGAGGACTGGAAATGCCGGCGTTCCCCGCATGCGCTGTGCATGCTGAACGCCGGCATTTCCAACGGCCAGATGCGTGAGTACCCCGACCGTACTCACGCATTTGCTCACGAATTTCTGGCCCAATATTCTTCTATTCCTTTCTCCCTCATGTGTTTATCGCGCTTCCCCTTAAATGCATCTTTGTTATTTGCCACAACTACTCCATGTGGTAGCTAGTTCACATTATAACTGCTCACTGAGTAAACAAGACTTCTTGACATCTGTCCTAAATGTGACCTCTGCACCCCGACCCTGTGCCCTCTTGCCCTGGCGAATCGGTCGGTACTGCTCAGAGTTTATTCTCCCTAGTTTACACGATGCCGTTCCTCATCTGTCTAATGCCGCGAGCAGCCTTGGAGAAGGACAACATCTTTTCCTCACTCCTGATTCTCCAGTCCAGCCTGCTCCCAAGTCTGGTTGGTTTTTGATCTGTTCTATGCCAGGTCACTTCAGCAGGATGAAAATGAAGAAGGAAGTTGATGAAAACGCTGGATTAGTCACTCACTGTTGGATGGTCTTTTGTAGCGTCTCGATGTTATTCTGACATTGGTCTAACATGCGGCGGGTGATGTTCACACTCATCGAGTCGATGCACACGTTGTCTGCCAAGCGTTTGAAGAAACAACACGTCAAAAGTGCTTTTCTTTTTAAATATATGAATTTTTTTTTTAAATCACGAGAGAATCAGAAACCAAGATGATTGAGCCAATCAGTGGACTGGCTCTCCACCTCTGGGCCTGGAATCCAGCTCAGTCTAGTCAGCTGAAGGTCTCCTGTGTTTCAGTTCTGGTGCAGTCTCACTCCAGATCCACAGAACAAAAATGCCTCAAATTGGGCCACTTTAATCAGAGAGGCCCAGGATGAGGCACATGGTTTGCTGCAAAATAAAGGGAGCTTTATTCCGACTCTAACCCGTGCCGTACCTGACCTGGGAGTGCTTGATGTGGAGACTGGGTGCAATTTAGAAAAGGCTCCATTCAGTAATAAATAAATTCCCCCACACCATGATTATAACTCTATATATTTTTATACTGTGCTGAGGATACAACGTACCAATATTGTGCGCCTCATCAAACACCACCACCGATCTCCGCGGCAGCTCCTTGGAGACCAGGTCCGCAATCTTGGGGTCCAGTAAGTAGTGGTAGCTGTACACGATAATGTTCGCATGTAGAATCTGATGGATCACAAAGCAGATGCACTGGTGATGTAGGAGCTTTCAAATAACGTGTGATCCTGGAATATTTCCTCTCCCATCCTAAAGACAGCAACATCTGGTTAGGACACTGTTCCACAGGGAGCTGCTCGCTCTCTGGAACACTGCCCCGAGTGGCCACTGTTCATAGTGCGTCTCGGCAGCTATTCCACCATGGGGGCAACATGTCTAAGTCCGATGCTGTCCTGACCCAAGGTCCCCAAACACACACGCCCGCGCACTCACTCACTCACATGCCCGCGCACTCACTCACGCACACATTCACTCACGCGCGTGCACACCCACGCACTCACCTTCCAGTAGGGGATTGATGGATAACAATCAGGAGAGGGTTGGTAAATTTTATTCCCACCTCTTTAACCAAGATGTGCTGCAACCAATTGCATCGTTCCGACCACCAGCTCAGGTGAAATCAGCGAATTTAGCAGAGACTGGAGCTGAAACGTGCGATTCCTGGTCTGTTCGGCTTGGAGACGAAGATGGAGATGGACTCGGGAGTGTGAATGTGTGGACCGTGAGGGAGCTCAGGATCAGGCTGAGCTATGAAGCTCCCCCGAGACTGGTACAGTAACACTGGTGCAGGACCAGTGGAGCAACACTGAGCCATTGCCTTTAGGCTGAAGAGAAATAGGGAGAGAAAAACTGGGAAACTCTGACACCCGCCTGCGGGAAGCTGGGATTCACTTACGGAATATCGGGCCAGGAAATAGGGACACCACCCCTTCTGTCTCCCGTAAACCTTCAGGTCATCCAGGTTGTAAATCCCAGGAGATAAAGGCAGCTGCCTCCCGTGGACATCAAACTCCTGTCAGAAAGAAATCACACACACGTTACAGGGCCAATCGCACACACGTTACAGGGCCAATCGCACACACGCGTTACAGGGCCAATCGCACACACGCGTTACAGGGCCAATCGCACACACGCGTTACAGGGCCAATCGCACACACGCGTTACAGGGCCAATCGCACACACGCGTTACAGGGCCAATCGTACACACGCGTTACAGGGCCAATCGCACACACGCGTTACAGGGCCAATCGTACACACGCGTTACAGGGCCAATCGCACACACGCGTTACAGGGCCAATCGCACACACGCGTTACAGGGCCAATCGCACACAGGCGTTACAGGGCCAATCGCACACACGCGTTACAGGGCCAATCGCACACACGCGTTACAGGGCCAATCGCACACACGCGTTACAGGGCCAATCGCACACACGCGTTACAGGGCCAATCGCACACACGCGTTACAGGGCCAATCGCACACACGCGTTACAGGGCCAATCGCACACACGCGTTACAGGGCCAATCGCACACACGCGTTACAGGGCCAATCGCACACACGCGTTACAGGGCCAATCGCACACACGCGTTACAGGGCCAATCGCACACACGCGTTACAGGGCCAATCGCACACACGCGTTACAGGGCCAATCGCACACGCGTTACAGGGCCAATCGTACACACGCGTTACAGGGCCAATCGCACACACGCGTTACAGGGCCAATCGCACACACGCGTTACAGGGCCAATCGCACACACGCGTTACAGGGCCAATCGCACACACGCGTTACAGGGCCAATCGCACACACGCGTTACAGGGCCAATCGCACACACGCGTTACAGGGCCAATCGCACACAGGCGTTACAGGGCCAATCGCACACAGGCGTTACAGGGCCAATCGCACACACGCGTTACAGGGCCAATCGCACACACGCGTTACAGGGCCAATCGCACACAGGCGTTACAGGGCCAATCGCACACGCGCCTTACAGGGCCAATCGCACACGCGCGTTACAGGGCCAATCGCACACGCGCGTTACAGGGCCAATCGCACACGCGCGTTACAGGGCCAATCGCACACACGCGTTACAGGGCCAATCGCACACACGCGTTACAGGGCCAATCGCACACACGCGTTACAGGGCCAATCGCACACACGCGTTACAGGGCCAATCGCACACACGCGTTACAGGGCCAATCGCACACACGCGTTACAGGGCCAATCGCACACACGCGTTACAGGGCCAATCGCACACACGCGTTACAGGGCCAATCGCACACACGCGTTACAGGGCCAATCGCACACACGCGTTACAGGGCCAATCGCACACACGCGTTACAGGGCCAATCGCACACACGCGTTACAGGGCCAATCGCACACACGCGTTACAGGGCCAATCGCACACACGCGTTACAGGGCCAATCGCACACACGCGTTACAGGGCCAATCGCACACACGCGTTACAGGGCCAATCGCACACACGCGTTACAGGGCCAATCGCACACACGCGTTACAGGGCCAATCGCACACACGCGTTACAGGGCCAATCGCACACACGCGTTACAGGGCCAATCGCACACACGCATTACAGGGCCAATCGCACACACGCATTACAGGGCCAATCGCACACACGCGTTACAGGGCCAATCGCACACACGCGTTACAGGGCCAATCGCACACACGCGTTACAGGGCCAATCGCACACACACATTACAGGGCCAATCGCACACACGCGTTACAGGGCCAATCGCACACACGCGTTACAGGGCCAATCGCACACACGCGTTACAGGGCCAATCGCACACACGCGTTACAGGGCCAATCGCACACACGCGTTACAGGGCCAATCGCACACACGCGTTACAGGGCCAATAGCACACACGCGTTACAGGGCCAATCGCACACACGCGTTACAGGGCCAATCGCACACACGCGTTACAGGGCCAATCGCACACACGCGTTACAGGGCCAATCGCACACACGCGTTACAGGGCCAATCGCACACACGCGTTACAGGGCCAATCGCACACACGCGTTACAGGGCCAATCGCACACACGCGTTACAGGGCCAATCGCACACACACGTTACAGGGCCAATCGCGCACACGCGTTACAGGGCCAATCGCGCACACGCGTTACAGGGCCAATCGCACACACGCGTTACAGGGCCAATCGCACACACGCGTTACAGGGCCAATCGCACACACGCATTACAGGGCCAATCGCACACACGCGTTACAGGGCCAATCGCACACACGCATTACAGGGCCAATCGCACACACGCGTTACAGGGCCAATCGCACACACGCATTACAGGGCCAATCGCACACACGCATTACAGGGCCAATCGCACACACGCGTTACAGGGCCAATCGCACACACGCATTACAGGGCCAATCGCACACACGCGTTACAGGGCCAATCGCACACACGCGTTACAGGGCCAATCGCACACACGCGTTACAGGGCCAATCGCACACACGCGTTACAGGGCCAATCGCACACACGCGTTACAGGGCCAATCGCACACACGCGTTACAGGGCCAATCGCACACGCGTTACAGGGCCAATCGCACACACGCGTTACAGGGCCAATCGCACACACGCGTTACAGGGCCAATCGCACACACGCGTTACAGGGCCAATCGCACACACGCGTTACAGGGCCAATCGCACACACGCGTTACAGGGCCAATCGCACACACGCGTTACAGGGCCAATCGCACACACGCGTTACAGGGCCAATCGCACACACGCGTTACAGGGCCAATCGCACACACGCGTTACAGGGCCAATCGCACACACACGTTACAGGGCCAATCGCACACACGCATTACAGGGCCAATCGCACACACACGTTACAGGGCCAATCGCACACACGCATTACAGGGCCAATCGCACACACGCGTTACAGGGCCAATCGCACACACGCGTTACAGGGCCAATCGCACACACGCGTTACAGGGCCAATCGCACACACGCATTACAGGGCCAATCGCACACACGCGTTACAGGGCCAATCGCACACACGCGTTACAGGGCCAATCGCACACACGCATTACAGGGCCAATCGCACACACGCATTACAGGGCCAATCGCACACACGCGTTACAGGGCCAATCGCACACACGCATTACAGGGCCAATCGCACACACGCATTACAGGGCCAATCGCACACACGCGTTACAGGGCCAATCGCACACACGCATTACAGGGCCAATCGCACACACGCGTTACAGGGCCAATCGCACACACGCGTTACAGGGCCAATCGCACACACGCGTTACAGGGCCAATCGCACACACGCATTACAGGGCCAATCGCGCACACGCATTACAGGGCCAATCGCGCACACGCGTTACAGGGCCAATCGCGCACACGCGTTACAGGGCCAATCGCGCACACGCGTTACAGGGCCAATCGCACACACGCGTTACAGGGCCAATCGCACACACGCGTTACAGGGCCAATCGCACACGCGCGTTACAGGGCCAATCGCACACACGCGTTACAGGGCCAATCGCACACACGCATTACAGGGCCAATCGCACACAAGCATTACAGGGCCAATCGCACACACGCGTTACAGGGCCAATCGCGCACACGCGTTACAGGGCCAATCGCACACACGCGTTACAGGGCCAATCGCACACACGCGTTACAGGGCCAATCGCACACACGCGTTACAGGGCCAATCGCACACACGCGTTACAGGGCCAATCGCACACACGCGTTACAGGGCCAATCGCACACACGCGTTACAGGGCCAATCGCACACACACGTTACAGGGCCAATCGCACACACGCATTACAGGGCCAATCGCACACACACGTTACAGGGCCAATCGCACACACGCATTACAGGGCCAATCGCACACACGCGTTACAGGGCCAATCGCACACACGCGTTACAGGGCCAATCGCACACACGCGTTACAGGGCCAATCGCACACACGCGTTACAGGGCCAATCGCACACACGCGTTACAGGGCCAATCGCACACACGCGTTACAGGGCCAATCGCACACACGCGTTACAGGGCCAATCGCACACACGCATTACAGGGCCAATCGCACACACGCGTTACAGGGCCAATCGCACACACGCGTTACAGGGCCAATCGCACACACGCATTACAGGGCCAATCGCACACACGCATTACAGGGCCAATCGCACACACGCGTTACAGGGCCAATCGCACACACGCATTACAGGGCCAATCGCACACGCGTTACAGGGCCAATCGCACACACGCGTTACAGGGCCAATCGCACACACGCGTTACAGGGCCAATCGCACACACGCGTTACAGGGCCAATCGCACACACGCGTTACAGGGCCAATCGCGCACACGCGTTACAGGGCCAATCGCACACACGCGTTACAGGGCCAATCGCACACACGCGTTACAGGGCCAATCGCACACGCGCGTTACAGGGCCAATCGCACACACGCGTTACAGGGCCAATCGCACACACGCATTACAGGGCCAATCGCACACAAGCGTTACAGGGCCAATCGCACACACGCGTTACAGGGCCAATCGCGCACACGCGTTACAGGGCCAATCGCGCACACGCGTTACAGGGCCAATCGCACCCACGCGTTACAGGGCCAATCGCACCCACGCGTTACAGGGCCAATCGCACACACGCGTTACAGGGCCAATCGCACACACGCGTTACAGGGCCAATCGCACACACGCGTTACAGGGCCAATCGCACACACGCGTTACAGGGCCAATCGCACACACGCGTTACAGGGCCAATCGCACACACGCGTTACAGGGCCAATCGCACACACGCGTTACAGGGCCAATCGCACACACGCGTTACAGGGCCAATCGCGCACACGCGTTACAGGGCCAATCGCGCACACGCATTACAGGGCCAATCGCACACACGCGTTACAGGGCCAATCGCACACACGCGTTACAGGGCCAATCGCACACACGCGTTACAGGGCCAATCGCACACACGCATTACAGGGCCAATCGCACACACGCATTACAGGGCCAATCGCACACACGCATTACAGGGCCAATCGCACACACGCGTTACAGGGCCAATCGCACACACGCATTACAGGGCCAATCGCACACACGCATTACAGGGCCAATCGCACACACGCGTTACAGGGCCAATCGCACACACGCGTTACAGGGCCAATCGCACACACGCGTTACAGGGCCAATCGCACACACGCATTACAGGGCCAATCGCACACACGCGTTACAGGGCCAATCGCACACACGCATTACAGGGCCAATCGCACACACGTATTACAGGGCCAATCGCACACACGCGTTACAGGGCCAATCGCGCACACGCGTTACAGGGCCAATCGCGCACACGCGTTACAGGGCCAATCGCGCACACGCGTTACAGGGCCAATCGCGCACACGCGTTACAGGGCCAATCGCGCACACGCGTTACAGGGCCAATCGCGCACACGCGTTACAGGGCCAATCGCGCACACGCGTTACAGGGCCAATCGCGCACACGCGTTACAGGGCCAATCGCGCACACGCGTTACAGGGCCAATCGCGCACACGCGTTACAGGGCCAATCGCGCACACGCGTTACAGGGCCAATCGCACACACGCGTTACAGGGCCAATCGCGCACACGCGTTACAGGGCCAATCGCACACACGCGTTACAGGGCCAATCGCGCACACGCGTTACAGGGCCAATCGCGCACACGCGTCATAGGGCCAATCGTGCGCACGCGTCACAGGGCCAATCGCACACACGCGTTACAGGGCCAATCGCACACGCGTTACAGGGCCAATCGTGCACACGCGTCACAGGGCCAATCGCACTCACGCATTACAAAGGGTTTGGGTGAGGAGGGGAGGGAGGGAGGAAGGGGGGACAAAGGGAGGGAGGGGGGACAAAGGGAGGGAGGGGGGGGACAGAGGAAGGGAGGAAGGGGGAGGGAGGGAGGTACGGAGGGAGGGAGTGAGGGGGGGGAACGGAGGCGAAGCGTTCTCCAGTTCTGATATCATGGGAAAGAATGAGCTTCGACTAGGAGATAGTGCGATGAGAGCGGATGCAAGGAGTAGGTAGAGAGTGTAATGGGAATAATCTCAAGCCATTCCTGAACTGATCTCTCAGGTTAAGCCACACACGCTCCCAGAAGCGAAGACACAGTCTGCCCTGAGCTGGAATGCTCTCACTGAGTAAACCAAGCCTGCAATCATAGGAACAACAGCAAGGAACCCGACTGTTCAGCTACCAGGCAGATGTTTTGATTTGAAGTTTATAAATCTTAGCTGCTGTTCTGTACCTCGTAGAATTGGCAGATGGGGACGGTGGGATTACTGGAGTGCTGCATTCTGATGTGTGATGCAGTCAGGCTTCGACACTTGCCATCGACTTCCTTTCCAAACCGCTCTGCGCTGACCTGGAAACACCAAGAGGAAAAACACAAATACTGAATAATTCCAACATATATAAAACACACAGAGCAAACTTGCATTTTCTCAAGACATCCCAAAGTGTTTCATAACATAAGAACATAAGAAATAGGAGCAGGAGTCGGCCATTTGGCCCCTCAAGCCTGCTCCGCCATCCAATAAGATCATGGCTGATCATCGACCTCATCTCCACTTTCCTGCACTATCCCCATATCCCTTGATTCCCTTAATATCCAAAAATCTATCGATCTCTGTCTTGAATATACTCAACGACTGAGCCCCCACAGCCCTCTGGGGTAGAGAATTCCAAAGATTCACCACCCTCTGAGTGAAGAAATTTCTCCTCATCTCAGTCCTAAATGGCCGACCCCTTATTCTGAGACTGTGACCCCTGGTTCTAGACTCTCCAGCCAGGGGAAACATCCTCCCTGCATCTACCCTGTCAAGCCCTGTAAGTATTTTGTATGTTTCAATGAGATCACCTCTCATTCTTCTAAACTCTAGAGAATATAGGCCTAGTCTACTCAATCTCTCCTCATTGGACAATCCCCCCCATCCCAGGAACCAGTCTGGTGAACCTTTGTTGCACTCCCTCTATGGCAAGTATACCCTTCCTTAGGTAAGGAGACCAAAACTGTGCACAATACTCCAGGTGTGGTCTCACCAGGGCCCTATATAATTGCAGTAAGACGTCTTTACTCTTATACTCAAATCCTCTTGTAATAAAGGCCAACATACCATTTGCTTTCCTAATCGCTTGCTGTACCTGCATGTTAACTTTCAGTGATTCGTGTACAAGGACACCCAGGTCCCTCTGAACACCAACATTTCCCAATCTCTCACCATTTAAAAAATACTCTGCTTTTCTATTTTTCCTACCAAAGTAGATAACTTCATATTTTGCCACATTATATTCCATTTGCCATGTTCTTGTCAACTCACTTAGCCTGTCTATATTCCCTTGAAGCCTCCTTGCATCCGCCTCACAACTTACATTCCCACCCAGCTTTGTATCATCAGCCAATTAATTTTAAAGCTCCACCTACTCTGCCCCAACAATCTGCCTTAGTTCCACTGCATGACTGTGACACTTCGCATATCCCACTCCAGCCATCCTGTGGCCTCAGAGAGACTGACATGTCAGTGTTGGAGGTGGAGCTGGGCTTTTCTATAGCCCACAAGGAATCGAGAGTGCCCCAAAAATATTCCATGTAGGATTGAGTGGCAGAGGCTTTTATCCCAGTCCGGACAGAGTTAAGCCCAGGTCACAGAGATTAGAAGCAAGTGTCTAGCCGACTGCACAGCTAACTAACCTGCACATTCCTTATTCCTCGTACTGACGTGGATATTTTTGCTTAAACGAGAGGCACGGTTACACTGTCTGACATGGCAAAGGAGCCAAATCAGACCAGTGCAGAGCGGATTAACCCGTCAAGTGCTGCAGCGAGCACTGTTTAGCAAAACTCACCTCTGGGTGGATGCAGAGATTCTTCCTGGAGCTCAGTGCCAAAGCCAGGAATTGCATCTTCTCTCCGGACTGCTTCTCATAGTAATCTAACAGCTTGCGAAGCTCCTCAATTACCTGAGGGGGAGGCGAAGGGACAGAGGGAGGGGGAGGGAACACACACAAAGAGACAGAGGGTGGAGAGAGCAAATGAGAGAGAATATTTAATATTCAAAAACTGCAGTAATTTATTTGCCAGTAACAGGCGAGATCAGTGTTTAGATTCTTTGGGCAAGTAGGAACCTTTGGGCAGTTTTGACTTCTCTCCCTATTCCAGCAGAAATCCTGAATCTCTTCCTCGGATTCCTGAATCACACGGAATGCTGGATCAATTAGAACCTTCAGTCACTGTGAGTGACATCAGCCCTAAGGAGATGCTGAAGGACCAGGAACTGCTGTGTGACAACTCACTTCAAAGGCTCCACAGGCCGGGCAGCAGCATGTTTCTGGAAATGCTGCAAACACTCGCACTCCAGGCTCCTGATTCGCAGATTTTAAATATAGAGAAAACTCAGTGTAAATTTCCTACTTTTTAAATGAACTCCTTGCAAAGTGTGGGACTCACGAATAATCGTCACGCGTTGGCAACACAGATATTGTCCACGGGTCATTTGATTTCCATCCCTGGCCGTCTCCAATCACTCAGTACTTAGAAAGTTATGATTTTATTTGTAACATATAAAAATAATTCTTTTAACGATTTAAAAAAATACTGATCTGAACTGTTGCAGCACCAGGAGATGCAAAAACTGGCCTCAGCGCCCTTGGATAGTGTCGGGGGGGGGGGGGGGGGGGGGGAGTGTCTCAGAGTGGGGGGGAGCCGCTGGTCCACTGAAGGAACCCGATTGAAACATTAATGTTCAGACAGTGACTGACCTGCACTGTATTTCCAGTGATTAATATTCAATGATGTATTGTTTAAAATAAAAGGATTTCACAGATTTCTCGTACCTTCTCGATCTCAGGAACTGTTCGAGAGCAGTAGATCAGCTTGGTCACTTCTGCTGGATACATCTGGAGGGACAGGGGACAGACAGTCAGACAGATGTGTATATAGAGAGACACAGACAGAGGATGAGAGACAGACACACACACACAAAGACAGACAGGTAAAGAAAGGGATACAGGGCGAACAGGAGATAGAGAGAGAGCGAGAGAGCGAGAGAGAGACAGAGCGAGAGAGAGAGACAGAGCGAGAGAGAGAGAGAGACAGAGCGAGAGAGAGAGAGACAGAGCGAGAGAGAGAGAGAGACAGAGCGAGAGAGAGAGAGAGAGACAGAGCGAGAGAGAGAGAGAGACAGAGCGAGAGAGAGAGAGACAGAGCGAGAGAGAGAGAGACAGAGCGAGAGAGAGAGAGACAGAGCGAGAGAGAGAGAGACAGAGCGAGAGAGAGAGAGACAGAGCGAGAGAGAGAGAGACAGAGCGAGAGAGAGAGACAGAGCGAGAGAGAGAGAGAGACAGAGCGAGAGAGAGAGAGACAGAGCGAGAGAGAGAGACAGAGCGAGAGAGAGAGACAGAGCGAGAGAGAGAGACAGAGCGAGAGAGAGAGACAGAGCGAGAGAGAGAGACAGAGCGAGAGAGAGAGACAGAGCGAGAGAGAGAGACAGAGCGAGAGAGAGAGACAGAGCGAGAGAGAGAGACAGAGCGAGAGAGAGAGAGAGACAGAGCGAGAGAGAGGGAGAGACAGAGCGAGAGAGAGGGAGAGACAGAGCGAGAGAGAGGGAGAGACAGAGCGAGAGAGAGGGAGAGACAGAGCGAGAGAGAGAGAGACAGAGCGAGAGACAGAGCGAGAGAGAGAGACAGAGCGAGAGAGAGAGACAGAGCGAGAGAGAGAGACAGAGCGAGAGAGAGAGACAGAGCGAGAGAGAGAGACAGAGCGAGAGAGAGAGACAGAGCGAGAGAGAGAGACAGACAGAGCGAGAGAGAGAGACAGAGCGAGAGCGAGAGAGACAGAGCGAGAGAGACAGAGCGAGAGAGACAGAGCGAGAGAGAGAGAGCGAGAGAGAGAGAGCGAGAGAGACAGAGCGAGAGAGACAGAGCGAGAGAGACAGAGCGAGAGAGACAGAGCGAGAGAGACAGAGCGAGAGAGACAGAGCGAGAGAGAGAGAGCGAGAGAGAGAGAGGAGAGAGAGAGCGAGAGAGAGAGAGCGAGAGAGAGAGAGCGAGAGAGAGAGAGCGAGAGAGAGAGAGACAGAGCGAGAGAGAGACAGAGCGAGAGAGAGAGACAGAGCGAGAGAGAGACAGAGCGAGAGAGAGAGACAGAGCGAGAGAGAGAGACAGAGCGAGAGAGAGAGACAGAGCGAGAGAGAGAGACAGAGCGAGAGAGAGAGACAGAGCGAGAGAGAGAGACAGAGCGAGAGAGAGAGACAGAGCGAGAGAGAGAGACAGAGCGAGAGAGAGAGACAGAGCGAGAGAGAGAGACAGAGCGAGAGAGAGAGACAGAGCGAGAGAGAGAGACAGAGCGAGAGAGAGACAGAGCGAGAGAGAGACAGAGCGAGAGAGAGAGACAGAGCGAGAGAGAGAGACAGAGCGAGAGAGAGAGACAGAGCGAGAGAGAGAGACAGAGCGAGAGAGAGAGACAGAGCGAGAGAGAGAGACAGAGCGAGAGAGAGAGACAGAGCGAGAGAGAGAGACAGAGCGAGAGAGAGAGACATCTGGACTCCTTCGAAAAGGAATTCCCCCAGTTGAAAACTAAGGCAGACACAAAGAGGACCAATGGACAGGAAACAAAAGAGAGTCGAACAGAGGGTGATGAGAGCCAAGTGGAGGAAGAAGAAGAGAGACCAGCAGAGGAAAACACCTCCCTGTCCATCTCCACCCCCCCCACACCTCTCAACGAAAACAAAATGATGAAAGAGAATCTGGCCAAACTAGAACTTGATTTCAACGAATACAGAGAAACACTGGCCAAGAATTTGAAGGAGGAATTCAAACAGCTAAAAACGGAACACGAGTCCACCATCCACAAAATGAGAAAGACCATAGAGGAGCAAAGAAATGAGATCAAAGAACTCCGTACTCAACAAAACAAAACGAAGGAGACCGTAGAAAGGCTCAGCAGGCAACACAAACCTCTTAAGGTCCAAAAACCTGAGGACACAAAAACACACACAAGGACACAGAACCCGCCGGATGCCACCCCACACGAAGACACACCGAAAGCCACAAACCCCGCTCCAACCAGCCCTCAGTCGAGTCATGCCCAGACTACTGCTACCCAGTCCTCACACACAGGAACACAAAAACCGACAGATACCCCCCCAAACGATGACACACCGAAAGCCCCAAACCCCGCTCCTGCCACACAACATATCCCAGAAACCCAGCCAACAACCAGCCACCAGGCGAGTCCTACCCAGACTACTGTTACCCAGTCTGAAAAACCAGCCCCTCAGGCGGTCCTGCTGACCGACTCCAACGGAAAGTTTCTGGACCCCCAGAGGCTGTTCCCAGACCATCAAGTCCTGAAAAAATGGTGCAGCAACACAGACCAAGCAATGAAGATCCTGAACAAAGAATCCCTTGGAAGCCCCAAATGGATTGTGATCCACACAGGCACGAACGACCTACGCACCCTACAGGAAGGCACTGCTAGGGCGGTGAGCAGGATGGCGGAAAAGGCCAGCAGGGAATTCCCCGAGGCGCGGATCGTGATCTCCACACTACTGCCCAGAAAGGACACCCCAGCCTATATAATCCACAACACCAACAGGGAGATCGACACGAGATGTTCTGTCCTCCCCAACGTCTCCCTGGCCCATCATCCAAACATCAACACAAGGGACCTCTATGACGAAATACATCTACTCAAACAGCGGATGTGGGTCTTCGCAAGAAACCTCATAAACACTGCCAAAAGACGCAGCCCTCCCACCCCCTCTACCATTGGGAGCCCAAACAGGACCACCAATGTCCCCCACCCCCCTTTACAAAACCAACAACAGAACCGTGCTTTTATACCTGACCCAAGACCCCCCTCTAGACCACAGACTGTAGACCAAGAACTGAGAAAGATCATGACGATGCTGAACAGCCTGATAGAAAGCCGGAGAAATTATTAATATTGTTATTTATCATTATCATTATTGTTATCTTATCAGTATTATTACTATTATTAGATAGATATATGTGCATGCCTCATGAAATTTATACTAAATCATCATTTAGCATTATAGAAAATAGTGTTTCCACACTCATCCCACAAAATAGGTCCATTTTATTTCGTTTTATTGAACTATATAAATGCGTTCTTTCCACATAAGCTGCTGGAATATCCAGGGCCTCCGCTCCTCAACTTTTGGGATGAAGAGTGCAGACCCTGAATTCCTAAAAGCTATAAAAGACATTGATATAATTGTGTTAACAGAAACATGGTGCCAAAAGGACGTGCCGACCCACTGTCCTCCAATGTACCATGAAATCATTGTGCCCTCAGTAAAGAACACTAAAACACGCAAGGGCAGAACCTCCGGGGGAATATTGGTGTGGTATAAGGGAGAACTGGACAAACACATCTCACCGGTAAAACAGGGAAAATCACACGTATGGCTAAAACTAGATAAAAATATAGGAATAGCAAAAAAAGATGTTTACTTATGTGCGATCTAAATACCTCCAATAGAATCGCCATATTTCGAAGAGGAGTTATTTGATACTCTCCACATGGAAATCAGCCATTTCCAGGCCCAAGGAAAGGTGATAATATGTGGGGACCTAAATGCAAGGACCGGTTGTGAACCTGACTTCATAGACCCACAGGGAAACAACCATGTGTTTGGCCAGACCCCTTTAGATGTCACACCAGCCATCGCAAATCGGAACAACCTTGATCGTGAAATAAATAAAAGCGGTAGGGAGGTAGTGCAACTCTGCCGAGCCTTAGGCCTGTACATAGTTAACGGTAGGTTCAGAGGGGACTCCCTAGGGAGACTCACATACTCCTCAACTCTTGGGTCTAGTGTGGTGGACTATACAATCACTGACCTGGACCCCTGCGATATCAACGCATTCACTGTCAGGCAGCAATCCCCCCTCTCAGACCATAACCAAATAAATGTGTACCTTAAACTTTCTGCCCAAACTACAGACACAAAAAAGGAACCCAGTAAGCTACATAAAATAAACCAGACATACAGATGGGCCCCAGACAGTGGAGAAAAATTCATCACAGCACTAAAGTCACCTGATCTCACAAGTAAAATATCAAAATTTAAAGAAAACCCATACGAGATCACCAGAGATGGTGTAAACATGGCCATAGAGGATATAAATATGATCTTCCATGAGGCAGCTGTAAAAGCCGACCTTGTGAAACAGAAGAGGAAGCGTCACAAAAGACAAAATAAAAATATGAAATGGTTTGACCACGAATGCAAAAATGCCAGAAAAGACCTGAGAAAAATATCAAACCAAAAGCATCGGCAACCAAACAATCCGGACCTACGTACTAGATACAATGAAACCCTCAAAAGATATAAACACACCATTAGGAACAAAACACAAAACTATACCCACAAAATACTCGAAGAAATTGAAAACTCCACCAATCCAAAACAATTCTGGGAAATGTGGAATAACCTGAGTACAACACAATTGCAAGCATGACCAATCCAAGATGGCGACATCTGGAGAACACATTTTGAAAACCTCTACAAAGACATCCCAATAAACAAAACAAACCCAAGTCAACATCAGGTCACAGAAAAACTCCACACATTAGAAGCAACAATTAAAGACAACCAAAACCCTCTAGACTCCCCAATCACATGGAAAGAACTGGCCACAAAAACAAAATCTCTCCACCTAAAGAAAGCCTGTGGCCCAGACAACATCAAAAATGAAATGCTAAAGTTCAGCAATATGGAGATGCAGGGTGCGATACTCAAACTATTCAACATCATATTACGCTCAGGCTGTTTTCCCGATATCTGGTGCCAAGGACTAATCTCCCCCATATATAAAAGTGGAAACAAATCAGACCCAAATAACTACCGCGGCATCTGTGTCAACAGTTGTCTAGGGAAGTTATTCTGCAGTATTCTAAATAGTAGATTACTGGATTTTGTTAACAAACATAATATCCTTAGAAAAAATCAAATAGGCTTTCTTCCAAAACACCGCACCACCGACCATATCTATACCCTTCACACCCTCATTGAAAAACATAAACACCAAACAAAAAATGGGAAAATATTCGCCTGTTTCATCGACTTCAAGAAAGCCTTTGACTCTATCTGGCACGAAGGGCTCTATTATAAACTTCTTCAGTGTGGAATAGGGGGCAAAGTCTATGACCTTATTAAATCAATGTATCTGAAAAACAAATGCGGGGTCAAAATTGGAGACAAACGCACCGATTTCTTCACCCAGAGCAGAGGCGTCCGGCAGGGCTGCAATTTGAGCCCGACCCTGTTCAACATATACATAAATGAATGAGCAGACATGCTGGAGCAAAGCGAGTCACCAGGTCTCCGTCTCCTGGATGGAGAAGTGAAGTCCCTGTTCTATGCGGACGACCTGGTTCTGCTGTCTCCCACAGAACAGGGATTACAGCAACAACTAGACCTACTCGACAAATACTGCCAAAATTGGGCTCTAACAGTAAATCTAAAGAAAACCAACATCATGATTTTTCAGAAAAGACCCAGATGTCAGGAAAACAAATACCAGTTTACCCTCAGTGATACCACTATAGGACACACTATGAGCTACACCTACCTTGGTCTAACTATTACAGCATCAGGGAGCTTCAGCATAGCAGTGAATGCACTAAAAGAAAAAGCCCGAAGAGCCCTATATGCAATAAAAAGAAAATTCTACAACATCCAAATCCCAATCAAAATCTGGCTCAAAATATTTGACAGCATAATCCTGCCCATTGCACTGTACGGTAGTGAAGTATGGGGCCCGCTAAATCACCAAAGCTACACTAAATGGGAAAAACACACAATAGAAGCCCTACATGCAGAATTCTGCCGAAGCATCCTTCGCACCCAAAGGAAAACGCCAACAAATGCATGCAGAGCCGAACTAGGCAGATACCCACTGATAATAAACATCCAAAAACGAGCACTAAACTTCCTAAATCACCTCAAATCTAGCTCCCCAGACACCCTTCATTTCAAAGCCTTTCAGACCCAAGAGCTAAACCCAGAAAAGAGTCCCCTGAGTCAGCTGCTACTGAAACTAAGTACTCAGCCGGACCCTGACCAGCCCCAGACCAACACAGCCGTCCAAACACCAATCCGAGTGAACCAAATCATTAAAAAATGCAAAGAAACCTACCTGGAACATTGGAACAAAATAACCGAAAGCCAAAGCAGATTAGAATGTTACCGGGCCCTAAAAAGAGAATATAAACTGGCAGACTACCTCACGACCATCAGAGACACAAAACAGAGACAGACCCTCACCAGGTACAGACTAAGCGACCACCAACTGGAAATTGAAAAAGGCAGATACAAGAAATCCTGGCAGCCTAGAGAGAATAGAATATGCGATCAATGTCTGGCTGGCGAGGTTGAAACAGAAATGCATTTCCTCCTAAAATGCGAAAAATTCAACACATCAAGAAACATATTATTCAACAAGCTAAGCCAAACAACCCCAGATTTCAAGGAATTGGATGATCTGTCAAAATTGAGATTAGTCCTAGGAGAAGGAGACAGACCATACCTTGGGGCCAAATATGTAACAACATGTCACAACCTGAGGACTGTTTAAAAGTAAGACTGTTTAAAATTAATATTGAACGTACCAAATGAAGTAGAAAGACTGTTTAAAATTAATATTGTTCAAAAGTAATATTGTATGTACCCAACAAATGTCAAATCGATTGACACCTACAGAATGTTGGAAAACTGTACCTTTTTGCTATGTAAGCTTTGGCAATATGGTTCTCTGTAAACTTTCATGCCAATAAAGCATTTGAACTGAACTGAGAGAGACAGGGAGAGAGAGAGAGACAGGGAGAGAGAGAGAGAGACAGGGAGAGAGAGAGAGACAGGGAGAGAGAGAGAGAGACAGGGAGAGAGAGAGAGAGACAGGGAGAGAGAGAGAGAGACAGGGAGAGAGAGAGAGAGAGACAGGGAGAGAGAGAGACAGGGAGAGAGAGAGAGAGAGAGACAGGGAGAGAGAGAGACAGGGAGAGAGAGAGAGAGACAGGGAGAGAGAGAGAGAGACAGGGAGAGAGAGAGAGAGACAGGGAGAGAGAGAGAGACAGGGAGAGCAGAGCCCGAGCAGCAACAGGAGCACGGAGCCTGAAGCCGGAGAAAGGCCCGAGGAGCCGGGCTGAGCGAGGCACCGAAGAGAAGGAGAGCGAGCAGCAACCGGAGCAGACCCAGAGCGGGAGGAGCGGCCCGAGCCAGTCGAAGAGGCGAGTGGAGAGGTAGGGGTACTGGGCCGGGCCGGGTCGGGACTGTCGGGCCCAGAGAGCGAGCAAGACCGGGGCCTGAAACCCGAGAAACTCCGGGGCCGGAGAAACTCGGACAAACACCGGGCCGGGCCGGGACTGCACAGCCGAGCCGAGGGGCTGGGACCAGGGCAGAAAACAGCCTGGTGAGTCAAAAAAACCGGGGGCCTGAGACCAACGCGACGACGTGAGGAGATCCGCCCGGGGCGCGGAGAATGAACGAGTCTGGGGCACGGAGAGTGGGCGAGTCTGGGGCACGGAGAGAGAGCGAGTCCGAGGCCTGGAGAGCGAGTGAGAGAGTCGGAAGAGGAAAACACCGGGTCTGGGGAAAAAAAGTTTTACCTAATTCTACCTAAGTTTAATTTTATTTAAGTTTAGTTCAAAAAAAAACTGAAAAAAGAACAAACCCGCAAGAAAAAGGAATAGAAACCCGAGAGAAACGGTAAACAACCCGAACCAGGAGCCTGTGTGAGAGAGAGAGACTTTTAAGAGCAGCTATATCAAAGATGAACCCCTGAAAAACTCTCAATTTTGGACCTAAAAGTGGGATAAGGTGGAACACGACACAAAAAAGAGAAAAAAAGTTATCTAGCTACGACAAAAACAAACGACTACAATGACACAGAGCAGGGAAGTGAAATATCCTGAGCAATGCAAAAGTAATAAGGCAAAGGATAAACACAAGGACATAACACTAGAAAATAACCCAGAGGTCCTCTACGTTGATTATACCACACACAAAGGGACTAAGATGAAGAACAACCTCATATTCTACACCGACTCCATTCCCTCATGGAAGGAGACTTTACAAAAATACTACGCACACGTCTCCAGTGAAGGTATTAGCAAGGGAGGCAGACTGAAAATATGTAAAGATGGAAATCTAGATAAAGATGGCCCCCTGCTAACCATAAGCTACTACAACAAAAAAGGAAAGATCATGATACAGGGGAATGTAGAAAATCTGGACTCCTTTGAAAAGGAATTCCCCCAGTTGAAAACTAAGGCAGACACAAAGAGGACCAATGGACAGGAGGCAAAAGAGAGCCGAACAGAGGATGAAGAGAGCCAAGCGGAGGAAGAAGAAGAGAGGCCAGCAGAGGCAAACACCTCCCTGACCATCTCCACCACCCCCCACACCTCTCAACGCAAACAAACTGCTGAAGGAGAATCTGTCCAAACTAGAACTCGATTTCAACGAATACAGGGAAACACAGGCCAAGAATTTGAAGGAGGAACTCAAACAGCTGAAAACGGAAAACGAGTCCACCATCCACGAGTTGAGAAAGATCATAGAGGAGCAAAGAAATGAGATCAAAGAACTCCGTACTCAGCTAAACAAAACGATGGAGGCCGTAGAAAGGCAGAAAATTGAACTCAGCAGGCAACACAAACCTCTTAAGGTCCAAAAACCTGATGACACAAAAACACACAGGGACACAGAACCCGTCGGATGCCCCCCCACACGAGGATGTCACACCCTCACCTTGCGACAACACACCGAAGGCCCCAAACCCTGCTCCTGCCACACAGCCTACCCCAGAAACCCAGCCAACAACCAGCCCTCAGTCGAGTCGTGCCCAGACTACTGCTACCCAGTCTGAAAAGCCAGCCCCTCAGGCGGTCCTGCTGACCGACTCCAACGGGAAGTTTTTGGACCCCCAGAGGATGTTCCCAGGTCATCAAGTCCTGAAAAAATGGTGCAGCAACACAGGCCATGCAATGAAGATCCTGAACAAAGAATCCCTTGGAAGCCCCAAATGGCTTGTGATCCACACAGGCACAAACGACCTACACACCCTACGGGAAGACACTGCTAGGGCGGTGAGCAGGATGGCGGAAAAGGCCAGCAGGGAATTCCCCGAGGCGCGGATCGTGATCTCCACACTACTGCCCAGAAAGGACACCCCAGCCTATGTAATCCACAACACCAACAGGGAGATCGACACGAGATGTACTGCCCTCCCCAACGTCTACCTGGCCCATCACCCAAACATCAACACAAGGGACCTCTATGACGAAATACATCTACTCAAACAGCGGATGTGGATCTTCGCAAAAAACCTCATAAACACTGCCAAAAGACGCACCCCTCCCACCCCCTCTACCATTGGGAGCCCTAACCCAAACAGGACCACCACTGTCCCCCATCCCCCTATACAAAACCAACAACAGAACCGTGCTTTTGTACCTGACCCCAGACCCCCCTCTAGACCACAGACTGTAGACCAAGAACTGAGAAAGATCAGGACGATGTTAAGCACCCTGATGGAAAGCCGGAGAGAAATGCACTAAATTATTAATATTATTATTTTATCATTACTATTACTATTATTAGATAGCAGTATGTGCATGCCTCATGAAATTTATACTAAATCATCATTTAGCATTATAGAAACTGGTGTTTTCACACTCGTCCCACAAAATAGGTCCATTTTATTTCGTTTTTTGAACTATATAAATGCGTTCTTTCCACATAAGCTGCTGGAATATCCAGGGTCTCCGCTCCTCAACTTTTGGGATGAAGAGTACAGACCCTGAATTCCGAAAAGCTATAAAAGACATTGATATAATTGTGTTAACAGAAACATGGTGCCAAAAGGACGTGCCCACCCACTGTCCTCCAATGTACCATGAAATCATTGTGCCCTCAGTAAAGAACACGAAGGCACGCAAGGGCAGAACCTCCGGGGGAATCTTGGTGTGGTATAAAGGAGAACTGGACAAACACATCTCACCGATAAAACAGGGAAAATCACATGTATGGCTAAAATTAGATAAAAATATAGGAATAACAAAAAAAGATGTCTACTTATGTGCGATCTACATACCTCCAATAGAATCGCCATATTTTGAAGAGGAGTTATTTGATACTCTCCACATGGAAATCAGCCACTTCCAGGCCAAAGGAAAGGTGCTACTATGTGGGGACCTAAATGCAAGGACCGGATGTGAACCCGACTTCATAGACCCACAGGGCAACAACCATGTGTTTGGCCAGACCCCTTTATATGTCACACCAGCCATCACAAATCGGAACAACCTTGACTGTGAAATAAATAAAAGCGGTAGGGAGGTAGTGCAACTCTGCCGAGCCTTAGGCCTGTACATAGTTAACGGTAGGTTCAGAGGGGACTCCTTAGGGAGACTCACATATTCCTCAACTCTTGGGTCTAGTGTGGTGAATTATACAATCACTGACCTGGACCCCTGCGATATCAATGCATTCACTGTCAGGCAGCAATCCCCCCTCTCAGACCATAACCAAATAAATGTGTACCTTAAACTTTCTGCCCAAACTACAGACACAAAAAAGGAACCCAGTAAGCTCCATAAAATAAACCAGACATACAGATGGGCCCCAGACAGTGGAGATAAATTCATCACAGCACTAAATTCACCTGATCTCACAAGTAAAATATCAAAATTTAAAGAAAATCTATATGAGATCACCAGAGATGGTGTAAACATGGCCATAGATGATATAAATATGATCTTCCATGAGGCAGCTGTAAAAGCCGACCTTGTGAAACAGAAGAGGAAACGTTACAAAAGACAAAATAAAAATGAGAAATGGTTTGACCACGAATGCAAAAATGCCAGAAAAGACCTGAGAAAAATATCAAACCAAAAGCATCGCCAACCAAACAATCCAGACCTACGTATTAGATACAATGAGACCCTCAAAAGATATAAACACACCATTAGGAACAAAACACAAAATTATACCCACAAAATACTCGAAGAAATTGAAAACTCCATTAATCCAAATCAATTCTGGGATATGTGGAATAACCTGAGTACAACACAATTGCAAGCATTACCAATCCAAGATGGCGACATCTGGAGAACACATTTTGAAAACCTCTACAAAGACATCCCAATAAACGAAACAAACCCAAGTCAACATCATGTCACAGAAAAACTCCACACATTAGAAGCAACAATTAAAGACAACCAAAACCCTCTAGACTCCCCAATCACATGGAAAGAACTAGCCACAAAAACAAAATCTCTCCGCCTAAAGAAAGCCTGTGGTCCAGACAACATCAAAAATGAAATGCTCAAGTTCAGCAATATGGAGATGCAGGGTGCTGTACTCAAGTTATTCAACATCATATTACGTTCAGGCTGTTTTCCCGATATCTGGTGCCAAGGACTCATCTCTCCCATATATAAAAGTGGAAACAAATCAGACCCAAATAACTACCGCGGCATCTGTGTCAACAGTTGTCTAGGGAAGTTATTCTGCAGTATTCTAAATAGTAGATTACTGGATTTTCTTAACAAACATAATATCCTTAGAAAAAATCAAATAGGCTTTCTTCCAAAACACCGCACCACCGACCATATCTATACCCTTCACACTCTCATTGAAAAACATATACACCAAACAAAAAATGGGAAAATATTCGCTTGTTTCATTGACTTCAAGAAAGCCTTTGACTCTATCTGGCACGAAGGGCTCTATT
Source organism: Somniosus microcephalus (assembly GCF_052327205.1). Lineage (NCBI taxonomy): Eukaryota > Metazoa > Chordata > Chondrichthyes > Squaliformes > Somniosidae > Somniosus > Somniosus microcephalus. The sequence continues at coordinate 725,821 of NC_141020.1, forward strand.
ATAAACTTCTTCAGTGTGGAATAGGGGGCAAAGTCTATGACCTTATTAAATCGATGTATCTGAAAAATAAATGCGGTGTCAAAATTGGAGACAAACGCACCGGTTTCTTCACCCAGAGAAGAGGCGTCTGGCAGGGCTGCAATTTGAGCCTGACCCTGTTCAACATATACATAAATGAATTAGCAGACATGCTGGAGCAAAGCGAGTCACCGGGTCTCTGTCTCCTAGATGGAGAAGTGAAATCCCTGTTCTATGCGGACGACCTGGTTCTGCTGTCTCCCACAGAACAGGGATTACAGCAACAATTAGACCTACTCGACAAATACTGCCAAAATTGGGCCCCAACAGTAAATCTAAAGAAAACCAACATCATGATTTTTCAAAAAAGGCCCAGGTGTCAGGAAAACAAATACCAGTTTACTCTCAGTGATACCATCATAGGACACACTATGAGCTACACTTACCTTGGTCTAACCATTACAGCATCAGGGAGCTTCAGCATAGCAGTGAATGCACTAAAAGAAAAAGCCCGAAGAGCCCTATATGCAATAAAAAGAAAATTCTACAACATCCAAATCCCAATCAAAATCTGGCTCAAAATATTTGACAGCATAATCCTGCCCATTGCGCTGTACGGTAGTGAAGTATGGGGCCCGCTCAATCACCATAGCTACACTAAATGGGAAAAACACACAATAGAAGCCCTACATGCAGAATTTTGCAGAAGCATTCTTCGCACCCAAAGGAAAACACCAACAAATGCATGCAGAGCCGAACTAGGCAGATACCCACTGATAATAAACATCCAAAAATGAGCACTAAACTTCCTAAATCACCTCAAATCTAGCTCCCCAGACACCCTTCATTTTAAAGCCTTCCAGACCCAAGAGCTAAACCCAGAAAAGAGTCCCCTGAGTCAGCTGCTA
>NC_141020.1:727246-795986 GCF_052327205.1 Somniosus microcephalus
GAGAGAGGGGCCTGGGGGAGGGGAGGAGAGAGTGTCCTGGGGGGGGGGGTGAGGGAGAGAGGGTCCTGGGGGAGGGAGGGAGGGAGAGAGGGTCCTGGGGCGGGGGGGAAGCAGGTCAGGGGTCAGGTTTGGGGGTTCACCCCGGGACAGCCCATAATAATCGGCGCCGCTCACCTCATCCTCGCCGCTGCCAAACCCCGGCTCTCCCGCTTCCACCAATCACAGCGCGCCTCTCCCCGCCTCCGCCAATCACAGTGCACCTCTCCCTACGTCCGCCAATCATAGCGCGCCTCTCGCACCTCCACCAATCACAGCGCCCTTCTCCTGTCTCCACCAATCACAGCGCGCCTCTCTCATCTCCACCAATCACAGCGCACCTCTCCCCTCCCGCCCGTCCATTGGCTGCAGCAGCTGTCCATCAGTCCCGGGCCCGCCGCCTCGCGGCAATCGAGCGCCGCACTCCCGAGCCAGGCAAAGCAATCGAGCACCGAGTTACAGGCAGCATGGATTGAACAATCTGGTCCATTTCTTTCCTTTTGCTATTTCTGTGGTTTTTAAAGGAGCAACTGGCCCAACTCCACCCTACTGGGTCTAAAGCATCAACGGGAAACAGCTGGTAAATACACAACAGGTCCACCAGCTCCTGGCTGATACTTCCAAACCAGATTGGGTCCAATTTTATTTCAGATTCAGGTCCAAAACACATCGAATAAAAGTTTACAAAATCACAATGATTACGGATGTAGAAGGCTATTCGGCTCTTCATTCATTCATTTACCCAGCGAGATCCTAGTTTTCTTATAGCTGCGTCCAATTGCTTCTTCAGTGACGCCAGGTCCTTGGCCTCCATTACTCCACATGTCGATCACTCTTTGTGAAGAACTTCCTCATATCCGTCCTAAATTACATGTCAACCGTGGCTCAGTGGGCAGCACCCTCACCTCTGAGTCAGTAGGTTGTGGGTCCAAGTCCCACTCCAGAGACTTGAGCCCATAATCTTGGCTGACACTCCAGTACAGTACTGAGGGAGCTGCACTGTTGAAGGTACTGTCCTTCGGATAAGACATTAAAATGAGCCCATCTGCCCTCTCAAGTGGACATAAAAGATCCGACTGCCACTATTAGAAGAAGTGCAGCGAAGTTTCCCTGGACAATATTTATCCCTCAACCAACACATAAGTAAACAGATAATCTGATTGTTTATTATGTTTCAGTTTGGGGGAGCTTGCTGTGTGCAAATGGGCTGTCACGATTCCTACATTACAACTGTGACTACATTTCAAAAGTACTTCATTCACTTTGTGACATCCTAAGGTGGTGAAAGGAAGTGTCTGAGAGGTGATCTTCTCGAGGGGCATAAGATTGTTGAGGGAATGGAAAAGAGAAACACAGAATCATACTTTCAATTACAAGAGTAGGAAAAGGAGAGACTGGTTCATCCATGCCTTTGTTACCCCTAGATTTGTCTATTCCAACGCACTCCTGGCCAGACTCTCATCTTGCACCCTCCGTAAACTTGAGATCATCCAAAACTCTGCTGCACATATCCTAACTCGCACCAAGTCGCATTCACCCATCACCCCCTGCGCTCGCTGACCTACATTGGCTCCCGGTCTGGCATCATCTCAATGTTAAAATTCTCATCCTTGTTTTCAAATCCCTCCATGGCCTCGCCCCTCCCTATCTCTGCAACCTCCTCCAGCCCCACAAACCCCCGAGATATCTGCGCTCCTCCAATTCTGCCCTCTTGAGCATCCCCGATTATAATCGCTCAACCTTTGGTGGCTGTGCCTTCTGTTGCCTGGGCCCAAAGCTCTGGAATTCCCTGCCTAAACCTCTCCGCCTCTCTACCTCTGTCTCCTCCTTTAAGACGCTCCTTAAAACCTACCTATTTGACCAAGCTTTTGGTCACCTGCCCTAATTTATCCTTACGATAGCAAAATACTGCGGATGCTGGAAATCCGAAATAACAGAAAACACTGGAAAAACTCAGCAGGCCAGGCAACATCCGTGGAGAGAGAAACAGAGTCAACGTTTCGGATCGATGACCGTTGTTCTGATGAAGGGTCATCGACCTGAAACGTTAACTCTGTTTCTCTCTCCACGGATGTTGCCTGGCCTGCTGAGTGTTTCCAGCGTTTTCTGTTGTTATTTCTAATTTATCCTTATGTGGCTCGGTGTCAAATTTTTGGTCTTACTGCGCTCATGTGAAGCACCTTGGGACGTTTTACTACGTTAAAGGCGCTATATAAATACAAGTTGTTGGGTTAAAAACAGAAAATGCTGGAAATACTGAGCGTGTCCCCCGGGCGACATTTCTCCCCACAGCTGCTGCCCGCCCGGGGACCCGCTCACTGTCACTGGGGCCCGGCTCACTGTCACTGGGCCCGGGGACCCGCTCACTGTCACTGGGGGCCCGGGGAGCCGCTCACTGTCACTGGGGCCCGGCTCACTGTCACTGGGGCCCGGCTCACTGTCACTGGGGGCCCGGGGAGCCGCTCACTGTCACTGGGGCCCGGGTAGCCGCTCACTGTCACTGGAGCCCGGCTCACTGTCACTGGAGCCCGGGTAGCCGCTCACTGTCACTGGAGCCCGGCTCACTGTCACTGGAGCCCGGGTAGCCGCTCACTGTCACTGGAGCCCGGCTCACTGTCACTGGGGCCCGGGGCCCGGCTCACTGTCACTGGGGCCCGGGTAGCCGCTCACTGTCACTGGAGCCCGGCTCACTGTCACTGGAGCCCGGGTAGCCGCTCACTGTCACTGGAGCCCGGCTCACTGTCACTGGGGCCCGGGGCCCGGCTCACTGTCACTGGAGCCCGGGGAGCTGCTCACTGTCACTGGGGCCCGGCTCACTGTCACTGGGGGCCCGGGGCCCGGCTCACTGTCACTGGAGCCCGGGGAGCTGCTCACTGTCACTGGGGCCCGGCTCACTGTCACTGGGGCCCGGGGACCCGGCTCACTGTCACTGGGGGCCCGGGGAGCCGCTCACTGTCACTGGGGCCCGGGGAGCCGCTCACTGTCACTGGGGCCCGGCTCACTGTCACTGGGGCCCGGCTCACTGTCACTGGGGCCCGGGGACCCGCTCACTGTCACTGGGGGCCCGGGGCCCGGCTCACTGTCACTGGGCCCGTGGACCCGTTCACTGTCACTGGGGCCCGGCTCACTGTCACTGGGCCCCGGGGACCCGCTCACTGTCAGTGGGGCCCGGGGACCCGCTCATTGTCAGTGGGGCCCGGCTCACTGTCACTGTCACTGGGCCCGGGGACCCGCTCACTGTCACTGGGGGCCCGGGGAGCCGCTCACTGTCACTGGGGGCCCGGGGAGCCGCTCACTGTCACTGGGGCCCGGCTCACTGTCACTGGGGGCCCGGGGCCCGGCTCACTGTCACTGGGGCCCGGGTAGCCGCTCACTGTCACTGGAGCCCGGCTCACTGTCACTGGGGCCCGGGTAGCCGCTCACTGTCACTGGAGCCCGGCTCACTGTCACTGGGCCCGGGGCCCGGCTCACTGTCACTGGAGCCCGGGGAGCTGCTCACTGTCACTGGGGCCCGGCTCACTGTCACTGGGGGCCCGGGGCCCGGCTCACTGTCACTGGAGCCCGGGGAGCTGCTCACTGTCACTGGGGCCCGGCTCACTGTCACTGGGGCCCGGGGACCCGGCTCACTGTCACTGGGGCCCGGGGAGCCGCTCACTGTCACTGGGGCCCGGGGAGCCGCTCACTGTCACTGGGGCCCGGCTCACTGTCACTGGGGCCCGGCTCACTGTCACTGGGGCCCGGGGACCCCGCTCACTGTCACTGGGGGCCCGGGGCCCGGCTCACTGTCACTGGGCCCGTGGACCCGTTCACTGTCACTGGGGCCCGGCTCACTGTCACTGGGCCCCGGGGACCCGCTCACTGTCAGTGGGGCCCGGGGACCCGCTCATTGTCAGTGGGGCCCGGCTCACTGTCACTGTCACTGGGCCCGGGGACCCGCTCACTGTCACTGGGGGCCCGGGGAGCCGCTCACTGTCACTGGGGGCCCGGGGAGCCGCTCACTGTCACTGGGGCCCGGCTCACTGTCACTGGGGGCCCGGGGCCCGGCTCACTGTCACTGGGGCCCGGGTAGCCGCTCACTGTCACTGGAGCCCGGCTCACTGTCACTGGGGCCCGGGTAGCCGCTCACTGTCACCGGAGCCCGGCTCACTGTCACTGGAGCCCGGGGAGCCGCTCACTGTCACTGGGGCCCGGCTCACTGTCACTGGGGGCCCGGGGCCCGGCTCACTGTCACTGGGCCCGTTCACTGTCACTGGGGCCCGGCTCACTGTCACTGGGCCCCGGGGACCCGCTCACTGTCAGTGGGGCCCGGCTCACTGTCACTGGGGCCCGGGGACCCGCTCACTGTCACTGGGGCCCGGGGACCCGCTCACTGTCACGGGGCCCCGCTCTGTTGTTGTTGCTCAGTGAGGGAGGCGGGCCGACCATGGGCCTCCCCCGCTCCCGCTCTCTCGCTGTTCCTCCTCCTCCGCCGCCGGGCCCGGGCCCCCGGGGGGGAAGCTCACTGACCCAGTCCCGCCTCCCGCTCTAATTGTGGCAGAAATCTCAGCCCCGGGGGTCGGAGCGGCGCCTCAACCGTCCGAGACTGAGCCTCAAACCCCGGGAAAGGTCATCGGCGGCCACCCGGCGGGAGAGAAGAGAAAATCACAAAACCCCAAACCCCGGCCCCAAACACAAACCCCGGCCTGTCTCCTCTTCCCGGGCCGGCCGCGCGATGGCGGAGGCGGTTCTCTTCGAGTTGCTGCACCGGGAGCTGGTGGCGCGGCTTCAGCAAAACCCCGGAGACACGGTAATCCGAAACACCCCAAATATACCCCAAATACACCCCAATACCCTGTAACCCCTCTCCCCCAAATCACCCTCACCCCCAATCCCCGGGGCCCAGAGTCACGGTAATCCAGCTTTACCCCAAATACCTAGCAGCCTGTAACCCCCTTCAATATACCCTGGTACCCCACATCCACCCCACCCCAATCTTCAAATAACCCCCCAAATCCACCCTCACCCCCCGCCTGCCTGCAGACATGGTAATCCACAAAATATACCCCCTAAATCACCCCTCACCCCAATCCCCATACCCCCTAATCCCAAATATACCCTGTATTCCACCCTCATCCCTCAACCCCCAAACACCAGGAGCCCGAAGACACGGTAATCACAATATACCCTAATAACCCCCCTAATAACATCCCAATACCCTAATATACCCTGTAAACCCCTGAAATATTCCACCCTCATCCTACCCCAATCACCCTAATATCCCCCAATAACCCCCCACATATCTCTAATACCCACCTAATATCACAAGTACCCCTTAATACCCTGTAAACCTGCTCTCCAAATCCGCCCTCACCCCAATCCTCAAAAATCCCCTTTCCTCGCTCCCCCGCCAGCCACTTTGACCTCCCGCGTTATCCAATCCCTCCCCCGGTACTCCAGCCTCACCCAGTGCCTAAAACAGATGATCTGGTCATTATCGCATCGCTGTTTGTGGGAGCTTGCTGTGCGCAGATTGGCTGCCCCGTTTCCTACATTACAACAGTGACTACACATCAAAAGAGTAAAGCGCTTTGGAGGTGGTAAAAGGCACTATAGAAATGCAGGTTCTTTTAGCCGAAGCCTGTAACTCTGGAATACTGGTTGCTCCCCGCCCACCATCGTCCATCACTGTTAACTGGACTGAGTAGAGCTGAGATTGTGCAGAATCTGTTAAAATCACTTGTTTCTCCCAACAGGAGCACGGGAAGTGTATTTCTACGCTGGAAGGGATGGGTTTCCGGACGGGACAAGGTCTGATCGAGAGGTTAGTGACCAACACGTCTCGGAGATCTCAGCACAGTGGTGTCACTGGCTTATCAATAACACTTGACTGTAGCTGTGTGAAAGGACCGTGTGGGGCCATCTCGACTCTGTGCCGTGCACTTTGATCAGGCCTGATTCAGATTTATATATGCAAAGCATTTCACTGTTGTTCACTGTGCCCAGTCCGACGCCTCCTTCCCGCAGTACCACGATTCAAGCAGAGATTAACAAAGGATCGATGGGAGTTCAGTCTCGAATAAAACTCTGTCTCGGACATTGGGTATTATAAGTATAATAAAGTTGCAAGAAATGGGCAGAACATCAGTTAAGTGTGATTTATCTTTCTGTTGTTTCCACTAATTTTATTTTGTGATAAACATGACTATAACTTGTGGCCTGAGCTACAGTTTGTTGGAGTGCTGTCGGAGAGGTTCAGAGTTCCTGGTTCCAGGGCGTGAGGTGATTCTGGGCAGAGTTAGTGTTGCCCCCTTCCCCAGGCATGTGACCACCCAGCTTGCTCTGCGCATTCTATGGGGGGTGGTGAGGGGTCCCAGTGTGAGCATTGCTGGCCCAGAGAATAACTGTGTGGCCAGGACCTCAAACATAACTCCTACAGATAGAAAACATTCTGCATTAAACTGAATAGACTGTACTGAGAGGCCAGATGGGTTATCCAGTGAGTCACTGACCCATCAGAGCAGGAAGATCCCATCAGAGCAGGAAGATCCCAGGCCCTGGCTGAGTCCGCTGGTCTCGGCTGCAGAGCTACAGTTGATCACGTGGTAAGTTGCAATAAACTACTCAGAATTGGTGTTGCTTCAGAAGTGTGTGGAGGGATGCCTACTACAGGATTAAACCATTGTCTATCTCCTGCAAACTTCAGCTCATCCAAAACTCTGCTGCCCGTACCCTAACTCGCACTAAGTCCCGTTCACCCATCACCTCTTGCACTCGCTGACCTACAGTGGCTCCCAGTCCGGCATCGTCTCGATTTTAAAATTCTCATCCTTGTTTTTCAAATCCCTCCATGGCCTCACCCCTCCCTATCTCTGTAACCTCTTCCAGACCCGCAACCCTCTGAGATCTCTGCGCTCCTCCAATTCTGGCCTCTTGAGCATCCCCGATTTTAATCGCTCCACCATTGGCGGCCGTGCCTTCAGCTGCCTGGGCCCTAAGCTCTGGAATTCACTCCCTAAACCTCTCTGTCTCTTCACCTCTCCTCCTTTAAGTTGCTCCTCAAAATCTGCCTCTTTGGCCAAGTTTTTAGTCACCTGTCCTAATATCTCTTCATGTGGCTCGGTGTCAAATTTTGTCTGATAATCGCTCCTGCGAAGCACTTTGAGATGTTTTGCTATGCTAAAGGTGCTATATAAATACAAGAAGTTGTTGTTGTTGTAGGTTCACCAAAGAGACGCCATCCTTCAAAGATGAGCTGGATATTATGAAGTTTATCTGTAAGGAATTCTGGACCAACCTTTTCCGAAAACAGATCGACAACCTGCGGACAAACCATCAGGTGGGCGGAGCCTCGCACAGACTGGCGTTCGGAGATTAGCTGGGATGGGGGGAGGTTGTAAAGAGGGAGTCGAGCTTTAGGGGGGAGTCTCGCCCCATTGGGCAGTGAGCAGCGGTTTATAAAGGGGGGAGTCTCGCCCCATTGGGCAGTGAGCAGCGGTTTATAAAGGGGGGAGTCTCGCCCCATTGGGCAGTGAGCAGCGGTTTATAAAGGGGGGAGTCTCGCCCCATTGGGCAGTGAGCAGCGGTTTATAAAGGGGGGATTCTCATCCCATTGAACAGTGAGCAGCAGTTTATAAAGGGGGGAGCCTCATCCTATTGGACAGTGAGCAGCGGTTTATAAAGGGGGGAGTCTCGCCCCATTGGGCAGTGAGCAGCGGTTTATAAAGGGGGGATTCTCATCCCATTGAACAGTGAGCAGCAGTTTATAAAGGGGGGAGTCTCATCCTATTGGACAGTGAGCAGCGGTTTATAATGGGGGGATTTTCATCCCATTGAACAGTGAGCAGCGGTTTATAATGGGGGGATTTTGGCCTTTCAGGAGTGAGGGGCTTTCTAAACAGAGAATCCATCCCGTGTGGGGAGGCCTTTGGGAGGGGGGCATTTATGAACAAGGAGTCTAAATCTTGGGGGCAATGAGGGGCTTTTTAACAAGGGCCTGTAGTGGGCAGGTGAAGCACCGATTCCTGTGCTGCGCGGTTCACTGACGCTTTGTGTTTCTCTCAGGGAACCTACGTGCTCCAGGACAATCGGTTCCGGCTTCTCACTCCGGTGTCCAACGGGAAGCAATACTTGGAGGAAGCACCAAAGGTAACTGCCCCTTGGTTATGGGATGTCTGATTACATTAAAGACGCTATAATAATGCACGTTATTGTCACTGTGTCTAATGCCCCTCCGTCGCTTGGTCGCCACGTGTCACAGCCCACAGTGACGCCCTTTGTGATCTTAAAGGGGAAGGCAAGTCAGCCATTGTTCCGATGCCTGACACTAACAAATAGTTTACTGACCTCTAATTACATGGACCCCCCCCCCCCCCCCCCACAAGGAGCAGTGGTCTTAAAGGGACAGACCGGTTAGCAGCTAAACATCACAACTGTGCTCCAGATTGTGAGCAATGCCAGGGGAGGGCTGTACAGCTGAGAGGGTGCGATGTGATAAGGAACCTATATATGTATCAGTGATCGTATTGTGAATGGCTCCTTTCTATTTTTAGTTCCTGGCATTCACCTGTGGGCTGGTGAGAGGAGCCTTGTCCAACCTGGGCATCGACAGCACAGTCACTGCAGAGGTTTCATTGATGCCAGCATGTAAGTGGGTTTGGCAGAGAGGGGGGAGATCACACTGATTGCTGTTTCTATCCCACACGATCCCTTACACCAGTCTCACTCCAGGAATCGATCTCAGCCAGCATCTCACCGGAGGGCTATTCTCAGGACAGCTGCAACACTGTGTGACGGAACGGGTGTCTTTTTTTAAATTTGTTTTTTATGGGATGTGGGCATCGTTGGCAAGGCCAGCATTTATTGCCCGTCCCTAATTGCCCTTGAGAAGGTGGTGGTGAGCCGCCTTCTTGAACCGCTGCAGTCCGTGTGGTGAAGGTGCTCCCACGGTGCTGTTAGGCAGGGAGTTCTAGGATTTTGACCCAGCGACGATGAAGGATCAGCGATATACTTCTAAGTCAGGATGGTGTGAGACTTGGAGGGGGACTTGGAGGTGGTGGTGTTCCCATGCGCCTGCTGCCCTTGTCCTTGTAGGTGGAAGAGGTCGCGGGTTTGGGAGGTGCTGCAGAAGAAACCTTAGCGAGCGCAGTTGCTGCAGTGTATCTTGTAGATGGTACACACTGCAGCCACGGTACACCGGTGGTGGAGGGAGTGAATGTTTAAGGTGGTGGATGGGCTGCCAATCAAGCGAGCTGCTTTGTTCTGGATGGTGTCGAGCTTCTTGAGTGTTGTTGGAGCTGCACTCATCCAGGCAAGTGGAGAGTATTCCATCACACTCCTTACTTGTGCCTTGTAGATGGTGGCAATTTCAATGTCGAAATGTCTGAGCTCCCGGGCAACGATAGCAGTACGCCGTTCCGGTCTGTCACTGTTGGGATTGTCCATGAGGGTCTTGACGTTCCAGGTCCCAAACTTCATTTTAAAGGATGGAAGGTGCCTGTGCGTGAATTCTTTTAACGTGGGGTGGCCGTTGCACACCAGCTACCACACGGGCTTGACAGAGCAAGGTCTTGGTCCAGTGGCAAGGGGATCCAGGACGATTGGAGACCAGGCTCTGCTACAACGGCCGAGCACACACATTGACATCGCTGCCCTAAGTGAGACCCGGCGGGCAGGGGAAGGTCAGCTCAAGGAGAAGGGCAGCACGGTGGCATAGTGGTTAGCACTGTTGCCTCACAGCGCCAGGGACCCGGGTTCGAATCCGGCCTCGGGTGACTGTCTGTGTGGAGTTTGCACATTCTCCCCGTGTTTGCGTGGGTTTCCTCCGGGTGCTCCGGTTTCCTCCCACAGTCCAAAGATGTGCGGGTTAGGTTGATTGGCTATGATAAATTGACCCTTAGTGTTAGGGGGATTAAACACGTGGGGTTACGGGGATCGGGTGGGATATGTGTCGGTGCAGGCTCGATGGGCCGAAATGGCCTCTATCTGCATTGTGGGGTTTCTGTGATTTCTGTGAAGGCGGTGGCTACACCTTCTTCTGAAAGGCAAACCTGAAGAAGAACGCCGCCTCCATGGGGTAGGCTTCGCCATAAAAAATGAACTAGTTGGGCATCTCAGAGACTCTCCTAGCGGTATAAACGAACGCCTCATGACTCTACGTCTCACCCTAGCCCGGAACCAGTGCGCTACGGTCATCAGTGCGTACGCCCCAACACTGGAAGCCACAGACGAGACCAAAGAGGAATTCTACTCCAGCCTCGAACAAGCCCTGTCCCAAGTCCCAATGGGTGACAAGCTGATCCTCCTTGGCGACTTTAACGCCAGAGTTGGAAAGGACACAGACCTCTGGGGAGGTGTGATCGGCAGAGAGGGGGTAGGGGAAAGCCAACTCCAACGCTACCCTCCTCCTATTGAAATGCATAGAACATGGCCTTGTCATAACCAACACCTTGTTCCATCAGAGAGACGAGTACAAGGCTTCATGGCAGCACCCTCGCTCCAAGCACTGGCATCTGCTGGACTACGTCATCGTCCGAGCGAGGGACCGCAAGGACGTCCACATCACGCGCGCCATGACAGGAGCTGACAACTGCTGGACAGACCATCGCCTAATCCACTCTGTCATCTCCATCAACGTAGCCCCAAAACAGCGGCGGCAACAGAAACAATGCCACAGGAAAATCAACGCTGGAGCACTCAAAGAACCCGCTAAGAAAGCCCTATTCAGCCTGTGCCTCACAAACAACCTGACGACTCCCAGTGATGCAGAGACACAGAGTGTCCACAGCACCTGGTCTGCACTCAAGGCCTCCATAATCAGCGCCTGTGAAGAGACGCTCGGTCACTCGACCAGGAAACACCAAGACTGGTTCGACAAGAATGACCAGGAGATCCAGGAGCTAATAAGCCGCAAGCGCAAGGCATTCCTGATCTGGAAACAGCAAAACAACTCGAAAGCAAGAAAGCAGCTCTACAGACGCCTGAAGGCCAAGGTCCAACAAAAAACACGCGACCTAAAGAACAGATGGTGGGTGGAGAAAGCGCAGGAGATCCAGCAGTTAGCCGACAACCACGACGTGCGTGGATTCCTTAGCGCAGTCAAGACCATCTACGGCCCAAGCACCCAAGGCCCTTCCCCACTGCGGGCCAAGAACGGAGAGGTACTCATCAAGGACAAAGAGGCAGTCAGTGCCCGCTGGAAGGCGCACTTCGAAGATCTCCTTAACCGAGACTCTGTCTTCGACACGAGTGTCCTCAACTCCATCCCGCAGCATGCTACCTGCCACCATTTCAGTACAACCCCAGCCCGGCATGAGGTTGAAAAGGCCATCCGACAACTGAAAAACAACAAGGCCTCGGGAGCAGATGGAATCCCTGCCGAGGCACTAAAGCATGGCGGAGAAGCACTACTGGCGCGAATTCATGAACTCATTTCTCTTATCTGGAAGGAGGAGAGCATGCCAGGGGCTCTCCGAGATGCCGTAATTGTGACCATCTTCAAGAAAGGTGACAAGTCCGATTGTGGTAATTACAGAGGAGTTTCCCTGCTGTCTGCCACAGGGAAAGTCATCGCAAGAATCATCCTCAATCGCCTTCTCCCAGTGGCCGAAGAGCTCCTCCCAGAGTCGCAATGTGGATTCCGCCCACAAAGGGGCACAATGGACATGATCTTCACCGCACGTCAATTACAAGAGAAATGCAGGGAACAGCACCAACCGCTGTACATGGCCTTCTTTGATCTCACAAAGGTCTTTGACACTGTCAACCGTGAGGGATTATGGAGTGTCCTCCTCAAAATCGGCTGCCCTCAAAAGTTTGTCACCATCCTCCGCCTGCTTCACGACGACATGCAAACCATGATCCTGACCAACGGTTGCACCACAGACCCAATTCACGTATGGACTGGGGTCAAGCAAGGCTGTGTCATCGCACCAATGCTCTTCTCGATCTTTCTTGCTGCAATGCTCCATCTCACCCTCAGTAAACTCCCCACTGGAGTGGAGCTAATTTACAGAACAAACGGGAAACTGTTCAACCTCCGTCGCCTCCAGTCCAGATCCAAGGTCGTCCCATCCTCTGTCGTCGAATTACAGTTTGCAGACGACACTTGCATCTGCGCTCACTCGGAGGTCGAACTCCAGATCATCGAACACCTTTGAAGCGTACGAGAGCATAGGCCTTACACTAAACATCCGTAAGACAAAGGTCCTCTACCAACCTGCCCCCGCCACACAGTTCTGCCCTCCGATTATCAAAATCCACGACAAGGCCTTGGACAACGTGGACCACTTTCCATACCTTGGGAGCCTACTGTCAACAAGGGCAGACGTCGATGACGAAGTCCAACAGTGTGCCAGTGCAGCCTTTGGTCGCCTGAGGAAGAGAGTGTTTGAAGACCAGGACCTCAAACCCAGCACTAAGCTCATGGTCTACAGAGCAGCAGTGATACCCGTCCTGCTGTATGCCTCAAAGACATGGACCATGTACAGCAGGCACCTCAAAGCACTGGAGAGGTATCACCAACGTTGCCTCCGCAAAATCCTGCAAATCCATTGGCAGGATAGGCGCACCAACGTCAGTGTTCTTGCTCAGGCCAGCATCCCCAGCATCGAAGTTTTGACCACGCTCGATCATCTCCGATGGACAGGTCACATCATCCGCATGCCCAATATGAGACTCTCAAAACAAGCGCTCTACTCGGAGCTCCGACATGGCAAGAGAGCCCCAGGTGGGCAGAGGAAACGCTTCAAGGACACCCTCCAAGCCTCCTTGGAAAAAGTGCAACATCCCCACCGACACCTGGGAATCCCTGGCCCAAGACCGCACAAAGTGGAGGAGAAGCATCCAGGAAGGCGCCGAACACCTCGAGTCTCTTCGCCGGGTGCAAGCAGAAGCCAAGCGCAAGGAGCGCATGTCAACCCAAGCACCCCACCCAGCCGCCCCTTCAACCACCGACTGCCCCACCTGTGACAGAGACTGTAGGTCCTGCATTGGACTCATCAGTCACCTGAGAACTCATTTTTAATGTGGAAGCAAGTCATCCTCGGTTCCGAGGGACTGCCTAAGAAGAAGATGATGGTGGAAAGGCTTTGGGGAACCAGGAGGTGAGACACTCGCCGCAGAACATCTAGCCTCTGACCTGCTCTTGTTGCCACAGTATTTATGTGGCTGGTCCAGTTAAGTTTCTGGTCAATGGTGACCCCCAGGATGTTGATGGTGGGGGATTCGGCGATGGTAACGCCGTTGAATGTCAAGGGAGATGGTTAGACTCTCGCTTGTTGGAGATAGTCATTGCCTGACACTTTTATGGCACGAATGTTACCTGCCACTTATCAGCCCAAGCCTGAACATCGTCCAGGTCTTGTTGCATGTGGGCATGGACTGCTTCATTATCTGAGGTGTTGTGAATGGCATTGAACACTGTGCAGTCATCAGTGAACATCCCCATTTCTGACCTAATGTTGGAGGGAAGGTCATTGATGAAGCAGCTGAAGATGGTTGGGCCTAGGACACTGCCCTGAGGAACCTCTGCAGTGATGTCCTGGAGCTGTGATGATTGACCTTCAACCACTACAACCATCTTCCTTTGTGCTAGGTATGACTCCAGCCAGTGGAGAGGTTTCCCCCTGATTCCCATTGACTTCAGTTTTACTAGTGTTCCTTGATGCCACACTCGGTCAAATGCTGCCTTGATGTCAAGGGCAGTCACTCTCACCTTACATCTGGAATTCAGCTCCTTTGTCCATGTTTGGACCAAGGCTGTAATGGTCTTGGCGGAACCCAAACTGTGCATCAGTGAGCAGGTTATTGGTGAGTAAGTGCCACTTGATAGCACTGTTGATGACACCTTCCATCACTTTGCTGATGATTGAGAGTAGACTGATGGGGCGGTAATTGGCCAGATTGGATTTGTCCTGCTTTTTGTGGACAGGACATACCTGAGCAGTTTTCTACTTTGTCAGATAGATGCCAGTGTTGTAGCTGTACTGGAACAGCTTGGTTAGAGGTGCAGCTAGTTCTGGAGAACAAGTCTTCAGCACGATAGCCGGGATGTTGTTGAGGCCCATAGCCTTTGCTGTATCCAGTGCGCGCAACCGTTTCTTGATGGCATGTGGAGTGATATCATGTGGAGTGAATCAAATTGGCTGAAGAATGGCTTCTGTGATGGTGGGGACCTCGGGAGTAGGCCGATATGGATCATCCACTCAGCACTTCTGCGCCTGCGATTTTACCCCCCCCCCCCCCAACGCTGACGAGACGGGGTCGGTGCCTGCGATTCCTCCAGAAGGTAATGGGACGGGGTCTGTGCCTGCGATTCCCCCACACGGTGACGGGTCTGTGTCTGCGATTCCTCCACACGGTGATGGGACGGGGTCTGTGCCTGCGATTCCTCCAGAAGGTGATGGGATGGGGTCTGTGCCTGCGATTCCCCCACACGGTGACGGGACGGGTCTGTGTCTGCGATTCCTCCACACGGTGATGGGACGGGTCTGTGTCTGCGATTCCTCCACACGGTGATGGGACGGGGTCTGTGTCTGCGATTCCTCCACATGGTGATGAGACGGGTCTGTGTCTGCGATTCCTCCACACGGTGATGGGACGGGGTCTGTGTCTGCGATTCCTCCACACGGTGATGGGACGGGTCTGTGTCTGCGATTCCCCCACACGGTGATGGGACGGGTCTGTGCCTGCGATTCCTCCACACGGTGATGGGACGGGTCTGTGCCTGCGATTCCTCCACACGGTGATGGGACGGGTCTGTGTCTGCGATTCCCCCACATGGTGATGAGACGGGTCTGTGTCTGCGATTCCCCCACACGGTGATGGGACGGGTCTGTGCCTGCGATTCCTCCACACGGTGATGGGACGGGTCTGTGTCTGCGATTCCCCCACATGGTGATGGGACGGGTCTGTGTCTGCGATTCCTCCACACGGTGATGAGACGGGTCTGTGCCTGCGATTCCTCCACACGGTGATGAGACGGGTCTGTGTCTGCGATTCCCCCACACGGTGATGAGACGGGTCTGTGCCTGCGATTCCCCCACATGGTGATGGGACGGGTCTGTGTCTGCGATTCCTCCACACGGTGATGGGACGGGTCTGTGTCTGCGATTCCTCCACATGGTGATGGGACGGGTCTGTGCCTGCGATTCCTCCACACGGTGATGAGACGGGTCTGTGCCTGCGATTCCTCCACACGGTGATGGGACGGGTCTGTGCCTGCGATTCCCCCACATGGTGATGAGACGGGGTCTGTGTCTGCGATTCCTCCACACGGTGATGGGACGGGTCTGTGCCTGCGATTCCTCCACACGGTGATGAGACGGGTCTGTGTCTGCGATTCCTCCACACGGTGATGGGACGGGTCTGTGTCTGCGATTCCTCCACACGGTGATGAGACGGGTCTGTGTCTGCGATTCCCCCACATGGTGATGAGACGGGTCTGTGTCTGCGATTCCTCCACACGGTGATGGGACGGGGTCTGTGTCTGCGATTCCCCCACATGGTGATGAGACGGGTCTGTGCCTGCGATTCCTCCACACGGTGATGGGACGGGTCTGTGTCTGCGATTCCTCCACACGGTGATGGGACGGGGTCTGTGTCTGCGATTCCTCCACATGGTGATGAGACGGGTCTGTGTCTGCGATTCCTCCACATGGTGATGAGACGGGTCTGTGTCTGCGATTCCCCCACACGGTGATGAGACGGGTCTGTGTCTGCGATTCCCCCACATGGTGATGGGATGGGGCCTGTGTCTGCGATTCCCCCACACGGTGATGGGATGGGGCCTGTGTCTGCGATTCCCCCACACGGTGATGGGATGGGGCCTGTGTCTGCGATTCCTCCACACGGTGATGAGACGGGTCTGTGTCTGCGATTCCTCCACATGGTGATGAGACGGGTCTGTGTCTGCGATTCCTCCACACGGTGATGGGACGGGTCTGTGTCTGCGATTCCTCCACACGGTGATGGGACGGGTCTGTGTCTGCGATTCCCCCACACGGTGATGAGACGGGTCTGTGCCTGCGATTCCCCCACATGGTGATGAGACGGGTCTGTGTCTGCGATTCCTCCACACGGTGATGGGACGGGTCTGTGTCTGCGATTCCCCCACACGGTGATGAGACGGGTCTGTGCCTGCGATTCCCCCACATGGTGATGAGACGGGTCTGTGTCTGCGATTCCCCCACACGGTGATGAGACGGGTCTGTGCGATTCCTCCACATGGTGATGAGACGGGTCTGTGCCTGCGATTCCCCCACACGGTGATGAGACGGGGTCTGTGTCTGCGATTCCCCCACATGGTGATGGGACGGGGTCTGTGTCTGCGATTCCTCCACACGGTGATGAGACGGGTCTGTGTCTGCGATTCCCCCACATGGTGATGAGACGGGGTCTGTGCCTGCGATTCCTCCACATGGTGATGGGACGGGGTCTGTGTCTGCGATTCCCCCACATGGTGATGAGACGGGGTCTGTGCCTGCGATTCCTCCACATGGTGATGGGACGGGGTCTGTGTCTGCGATTCCCCCACATGGTGATGAGACGGGGTCTGTGCCTGCGATTCCTCCACATGGTGATGGGACGGGGTCTGTGTCTGCGATTCCCCCACATGGTGATGAGACGGGTCTGTGTCTGCGATTCCTCCACACGGTGATGGGACGGGGTCTGTGTCTGCGATTCCCCCACATGGTGATGAGACGGGTCTGTGCCTGCGATTCCCCCACACGGTGATGAGACGGGTCTGTGTCTGCGATTCCTCCACACAGTGATGGGACGGGGTCTGTGTCTGCGATTCCCCCACATGGTGATGAGACGGGGTCTGTGCCTGCGATTCCCCCACACGGTGATGAGACGGGTCTGTGTCTGCGATTCCCCCACATGGTGATGAGACGGGGTCTGTGCCTGCGATTCCTCCACATGGTGATGAGACGGGTCTGTGCCTGCGATTCCCCCACATGGTGATGGGACGGGTCTGTGTCTGCGATTCCTCCACACGGTGATGGGACGGGTCTGTGTCTGCGATTCCCCCACACGGTGATGAGACGGGTCTGTGCCTGCGATTCCCCCACATGGTGATGAGACGGGTCTGTGTCTGCGATTCCCCCACACGGTGATGAGACAGGTCTGTGTCTGCGATTCCTCCACACGGTGATGGGACGGGTCTGTGTCTGCGATTCCCCCACACGGTGATGAGACGGGTCTGTGCCTGCGATTCCTCCACATGGTGATGAGACGGGTCTGTGCCTGCGATTCCCCCACATGGTGATGGGACGGGTCTGTGTCTGCGATTCCTCCACACGGTGATGGGACGGGTCTGTGTCTGCGATTCCCCCACACGGTGATGAGACGGGTCTGTGCCTGCGATTCCCCCACATGGTGATGAGACGGGGTCTGTGTCTGCGATTCCCCCACATGGTGATGGGACGGGTCTGTGCCTGCGATTCCCCCACATGGTGATGGGACGGGTCTGTGTCTGCGATTCCTCCACACGGTGATGGGACGGGTCTGTGTCTGCGATTCCCCCACACGGTGATGAGACGGGTCTGTGCCTGCGATTCCCCCACATGGTGATGAGACGGGTCTGTGTCCGCGATTCCTCCACATGGTGATGAGACAGGTCTGTGTCTGCGATTCCCCCACACGGTGATGGGACGGGTCTGTGTCTGCGATTCCTCCACACGGTGATGGGACGGGTCTGTGTCTGCGATTCCTCCACACGGTGATGGGACGGGTCTGTGTCTGCGATTCCCCCACACGGTGATGAGACGGGTCTGTGCCTGCGATTCCCCCACATGGTGATGAGACGGGGTCTGTGCCTGCGATTCCCCCACACGGTGATGAGACGGGGTCTGTGTCTGCGATTCCCCCACATGGTGATGGGACGGGGTCTGTGTCTGCGATTCCCCCACATGGTGATGGGACGGGGTCTGTGTCTGCGATTCCTCCACACGGTGATGGGACGGGGTCTGTGTCTGCGATTCCCCCACACGGTGATGAGACGGGTCTGTGTCTGCGATTCCCCCACATGGTGATGAGACGGGGTCTGTGCCTGCGATTCCTCCACATGGTGATGAGACGGGTCTGTGTCTGCGATTCCTCCACATGGTGATGAGACGGGTCTGTGTCTGCGATTCCCCCACATGGTGATGAGACGGGTCTGTGCCTGCGATTCCCCCACACGGTGATGGGACGGGTCTGTGCCTGCGATTCCCCCACACGGTGATGGGACGGGTCTGTGTCTGCGATTCCTCCACACGGTGAGCCACTTATTTCAGTCGTACCCCTTTGTGCAGTCACTGCCGTCCTCCCTACAAACCCAGCTGTAGGACTACTCCTGACACTCGGCCCCAGCCATTGGGACAGGGCCCAAGAGGCAGCATGTAACGTCTTTACACAGGGAATAGGATAACTATTTGAAAAGGAAGAAAAGAGCAAGGAAATGGGATGAGCCGATAACTGCAGGTGAAGAGCTAGCACGGGCAGAGATGCAGTGGGCCGAGTGGCCTCCTCCTGTGCAGTGATTTTGGTGATTCGCTGTGGGTATAAAGCCTGCAGGAGCTGTGGACTATTTATTTCAGGAATCTCCAGTAACACTAGATGGTGCTCCCATCCACTTTAAACATGCATATTCCTGTTCCCTTTAACCTCCTGCTCTCGGTCTCTGGGGACTGCAGCGAGTATTCGGCTGATTTCGATGTTCTGTGTCTTGTTCTAGCTCAGGAAACCCGTTCCCATGTAACCAGCTCCTTCTCATCAGTTCTGTTTTTCCCCCCCCCCCCCCCCGCACCACCCTCACTGTTTCCTGGGGCCAGACTGTCCCCCAATACCCCTCCCATACACACCTTCATGTGTGAGCCTAGACCAGCAGTGCCAGCAGGGCATTCAACCATGAGAGGGCATCACAGAGCAGCCAAACCCCGTCCTCACCCGATCTCCATACAAACAAATACACTTTCCATCAGGCCAGTGTGTGCCCGCTGTTTATTACAAGCTCTTTCTCCTGGGTTTATTGCTCTCTCACTCGTGCTCTGTCTGTCTGCTTGTCTGTCTCTCTTGGCCCAGTTTCTGTAACTTTGTTTCTTTCTATTGCAGGTAAATTTCACATCGTGATGCAGAAACCCTAGGACTGCGGTGTCCGTGTCTGGGGTTTAAGGAGCACAGAGGCAGCGCTGAAGCTGAAATTTCGAGTGAGAGGAAGTTGTGCCTTCCATTTACTGTTTAGTTCTTGTATGTTCCAGAAGCTGAATTAGCCATTTTTAGATGGGTCTGTGGTGGGGATTATAATGAACCGAAACCAATGAACCAGGAAGGTGACTGGTTAAACACAGGGGCACTTGCTGAGGGCAGTCACGTGGTTGAAATCACCCTGAAATCGCAGCAAGTTATTAACATAATGAGCTCACAAGCAGCTTTTACTGGGCTTTCATTCTCAGGCTGCTGAAGGTCAGGAGCCAATGGCAACTTGAGAAACCTAAAGAGCCCAAACAGTTTGGTCAGTTGCCCCTTTCGCTGTGTGAATGCTGCGCCTCCCACTACTATTCTGTTAGACTGGTTTTCACTAGAAACAGTTGCTATGTTAGTTTGTGCAAGAGCCAAGTTTAAATGATTAAAATGTATCTTGATGACAGTGAGACGCAGATTGTTCAGAGCGACTGATTCATTGTTGGGAAATAATAAAATTAATGACTCGTAAATGATTGGGAACCTTTAATTTAAAACAATATTTGTATTTATTTGAGATCTTCCGAGAAATGAATTACTTTTGGGATTGCACTGACTGTAGTCAGACATGGCAGACATATTGAACAGAGCAATATCCTATGATCAGCAATGTAATGAATGAGTTAATCTGTTTTTGGTGGTGGATGAGGAAGGAATGTTGGCCAGGACACCAGGAGAACTCCCTGCTCTTTGAATAGTGCCGTGAGATCTTTAACCTGCACCTGAACCATTGGAACAATGTCTCCTCCAAAGGTGGCCCCTCCGACAGTGCAGCGCTCCCTCAGCTCCCTCAGTACTGCCACCCCCCCCCCCCCGACAGTGCAGCACACCCTCAGTACTGTCCCTCCAACAGTGTGGCGCTCCCTCAGTACTGCCCCTCCGACAATGCTGCACTCCCTCAGTACTGCCCCCCCCCGACAGTGCAGCACACCCTCAGTACTGCCCCTCCGACAGTGCGGCGCTCCCTCAGTACTGCCCCTCCGACAGTGCGGTGCTCCCTCAGTACTGCCCCTCCGACAGTGCGGCGCTCCCTCAGTACTGCCCCTCCAACAGTGCAGCTCGCTCTCAGTACTGCCCCCACCCCCCCCCAACAGTGTAGCGCTCCCTCAGTACTGCCCCCCCTCACCCTCAGTACTGTCCCCACCCCTTCGTCTCCGCCCTCACACACTGACTTAGTTACTCGCTCGCACTCAATCCAAATACACAATTTGAGTGTTTGAGTTGACCTCGATGATGTGCGGTGAGGAGATTGCGATCGGGATCTCTCTCTGGTTGAAGTTTGGACTCCAGAATCGCGAAACTCCTAGAAGTTGAATAATCGGAGATTGGACTGGGAGCCGCTCTGCAGTCACAAAGTTACTTGTGGAAGATTCATTCTCCCGGGGGGCGAGAAGGAGCCCTGATATCATCGACTTTACTGCTTTGGTTGCCTCAGGGATACAGAAGCCTTGTTCACTTGGTTTTAGTTCTGCCACAATCCCATCACGAGATGAATCTGAATATTGCCATCCCCTATGATTTGAGAAAGATATTTCCAAAACACCAGTGTATGCTTGGTTCCGTTTTATGGAGTATTTTTTTCCCATTTCTAGTTTTAAAGCAGGGTGAATTCTTCCTCCCAATGTTCTCCTGCCGGGTGATCTCCTCACTGGGACACTGCTCTTAAGTGGTGGGTTCCCTCGACTAACTCACCCTAGTGACTGTGCTCTACACGTGACTCTTCACCCTGCGAGTTGGCGCACTGTCTGAACCTGTCCCCACCCACCGTCCAACTCCGTGCGCTTCCCAGGAGGGGCGGCAGGATAGTGATCAGGAATGTTGTACCTCCACCATTGGTCCACCTGAGACTGGATATCTGAGTGTGGGCTGGAGAGTAACTCTGAGCCTCTGGTCCTGATTGGCTCAGAGATATTGGGCTTATCATTGGCTGCAACTTTACTGCCATTAGATATCAATGTAACGAGGTCCGTTCCCCAACAATGACCCCTCTCCAGAGGAGCGTCCTCTCCCTGTCCCCCGCGAAATACCGATGATGTTCTGCAGTGATCCCAATTTAATATCATTCGTTAATATCAAGTTGGAGAATATATGATGAAAGGCTGACGTAAACCAAAAACATTAAAGGATCAAGGGATCTCTACCCTTTAATCTCGGCCCTGAAGGCTATTAAACGCGCACTGAGCTTCATTTGCACTCCCTGCATTATTTAGCCGAGCTCCAAGTACTTTCTGTCTTCTCCCCCAGTTCTCTTTGATCTGACTGCCTTGGACTACCTGCCCAGCAAGACTCTCAACATCAGCAACCAACTCTGAACAGGCCTTTAACCCTCTCTTACCAGGCCAGCACTCCATTCCTTTAGACAGTGATCATTCTTATCAAAATATCTCTTGAGGAAGAATCACCTGACCATCATCCCCAACGAATGCAAACATAATAACCCAACTCCAGCCCAGGTCCCAGAATAAATAAATCCCTTTCCTCCCCATTCACCACCTCCCACAACACTAACGCTCCTTCCAGCTGAGACAACAATTTGCGTGCATTTCCTCTAGCCCGGTGTAAGTACTTGCTGCTCACGGTTTGGTCTACTGCACATTGAGGAGACTGCTTTACCAAATGCTCCATTCTGTCCACAAGTGCATCCCTGAACTCTGTCGCTTCTCGCTTTAATTGCCCGTCACACTTCCACTTCAACGGTCTTTGGCCTTCTACACTGTTCCAATGAAGCTGGAGGAAGCCGCCCTGTGCACAGACACTGGGCGATGACCCGATCACCCTCAGAAGTGAGTTGACTCACAGTTGAATTGTCTGCTGAGCTCACACATGAAGAATGGCACTTTAGTGAGGGTCTAGACCAGCATGGGTTAGCAGCTTCAGCAGAGAGCAGGAGGGCCAATGACATGTTTAGAAGTGATTTGATAATTAGATATTTAAAAGCCATCTTTTAAAAAATGATTTATTCTGCTTGTTGGAAATTATTAGTAAACTATCAGTTTGGTGGAGGCAGGATGTGAGTCACTGGCAGATCATTTCTGAATTCATTCCATTAGCTCCTCGGCAGTGTTGAGGCTAATCTGTCTCTGAAATCTTTACCTCCTTATTCTGTAATGTGCCTTAGAACAGAAAACGCAAAGATTATGTTATTTTTGTTGTAGAGAACAGTTTGAATGGGCATGATAAAGTCAATATAGTACATTAACAGCTGTCTGAGAGCCTGGTAAAGGAACCATAAAAAGACATTGTTACTACGATCTGATTTGTTCGATTAATGTTTCAGTTAATTGAACCTTGAGGCTATTGATATGTTCTTCGGTTTATAGAGAATTCAACTCTGACCCTTTAAGAAGCTCAGCATTTCTGACCCTTGCTCCAACGACAGTGCTGTGTTTAACTTTAAATACATTTATGTATCACATCAACATCATCTCAAAGTGCTTCACATCAAATTAATCACTTGGAACTGCAGTGACTTGTTATTTAGGTAAAGACTGAGACTGATTGGGTTTGGCTGTGATGATTCTCATTGTCGAATAGCCTGCTAACACTGGGCAGGCTTAGTCCTTTGAGGTAATGTAGGGAACTGTAGCCCCCATTTTACACACACTGCCAGGAATGGCCAATGAATGTTTTTGGTGTTGTTGGTTAAAGAAGTAATGTTCAGCAAGATAATGCTCTCCTTGAAAGACTACCAAAGGACATTCAACATCTACCTGAACTACCGGGACAGGCAGGGCCTTCGGGGAGTGTTTGCTAGTGCTGTTGGGGAGGGTTTAAACTAAAATGGCAGGGGGTTGGGAACCTGTGCAAGGAGACAGAGGAAAGGGAAGCAAGGATAGAAACAAAAGACAGGAAGGAGAAAAGCAAAAGTGGAAGGCAGAGAAATCAAAGGCGTAACTCAAACAGGGCCACAGTAAATAAGAATTCTAAAAGGACTAAGAGTGTTAAAAAATCAAGCCTGAAGGCTTTGTGTCTTAATGTGAGGAGCATTCGTAATAAGGTGGATGAATTAGCTGCACAAATAGATGTAAACGGATATGATATAATTGGGATTACGGAGACATGGCTCCAGGGTGACCAAGACTGGGAATTCAACATCCAGGGGTATTCAATATTCAGGAAGAACAGGAAAAAAGGAAAAGGAGGTGGGATAGCATTGCTGGCTAAAGAGATTAACACAATAGTAAGGAAGGATATTAGCTCTGACGGTGTGGAATCTGTATGGGTAGAGCTGAGAAATACCAAGCGGCAGAAAACGTTAGTGGGAGTTGTATACAGACCCCTAAACAGTAATGCTGAGGTTGGGGATGGCATTAAATGGGAAATTAGAGATGCGTGCAATAAGGGCACAGCAGTTATCATGGGTGACTTTAATCTACATATAGATTGGGCTAACCAAATTAGTAACAATACTGTGAAGGAGGAATTCCTAGAGTGTATACGGGATGGTTTCCTGGACCAATATGTCGAGGAACCAACTAGAGATCAGGCCATCTTAGACTGGGTATTATGTAATGAGAAAGGATTAATTAGCAATCTTGTTGTGCGAGGTCCCTTGGGGAGGAGCGATCATAATATGATAGAATTCTTCATTAAAATGGAGAGTGAAGTAGTTGACTCAGAGACTAGGGTCCTGAATTTAAATAAAGGAAACTACGATGGTATGAGGCACGAGTTGGCTAGGATGGATTGGAGAACATTACTTAAAGGGTTGATGGTGGATAGGCAATGGCAAACATTTAAAGATCGCATGGATGAACTACAGAATTTGTTCATCCCTGTTTGGCATAAAAATAAAACAAAAAGGTGACTCAACCGTGGCTAACAAGGGAAATTAGGGATAGCATAAGATCCAAGGAGAGGACATATAATTTGGCCAGAAAAAGCAGCAAACCTAAGGATTGGGAGCAGTTTAAGATTCAGCAAAGGAGGACAAAGGGATTAATTAAGAGGGGGAAAATAAATTATGAGAGTAAGCTTGCAGGGAACATAAAAACTAACTGTAAAAGCTTCTATAGATATGTGAAGAGAAAAAGATTGGTGAAGTCAAGCGTAGGTCCCTTGCAGTCAGAATCAGGGGAATTTATAATGGGGAACAAAGAAATGGAAGACCAATTAAATACATACTTTGGTTCTGTCTTCACAAAGGAGGACACAAATAAGCTCCCAGAGATGTCGGGGAACATACGGTCTAATGAGAGGGAGGAATTGAATGAAATCAGTATTTGTAGGGAAATGGTGTTAGGGAAATTGATGGGATTGAAGGCCGATAAATCCCCAGGGCCTGAGAATCTACATCCTAGGGTACTTACGGAAGTGGCCCTAGAAATAGTAGATGCATTGCTGGTCATCTTCCAAAATTCTATAGACTCTGGAACAGTTCCCATGGATTGGAGGATAGCTAATGTAACCCCACTATTTAAAAAGGGTGGTAGAGAGAAAACGGGGAATTATAGCCTGACATCGATAGTGGGGAAAATGCTAGAGTCCATTATAAAAGATGTAATAGCAGAGCACTTGGAAAACAGTGACAGGATCGGTCACAGTCAACATGGATTTATAAAAGGTAAATCATGCTTGACTAATCTACTGGAATTTTTTGAGGATGTAACTGGTAGCATAGATAAGGGAGAACCAGTGGATGTGGTGTATTTGGACTTTCAGAAGGCTTTCGATAAGGTCCTGCATAAGAGCTTAGCATGTAAAGTTAAAGCATATGGGATTGGGGTTAAGGTTCTGTCTTGGATAGAGAACTGGTTGGCAGACAGGAAGCAAAGAGTTGGAATAAACGGGTCTTTTTCCAAGTGGCAGGCAGTGACTAGTGGGGTATCGCAGGGATCGGTGCGAGGACCCCAGCTATTCACAATATATATTAATGATCTAGACGAGGGAGCGAGATATAATATCTCCAAGTTTGCAGATGACACAAAGCTGGGTGGGCGTGTGTGCTGTGAGGAAGATGCAGAGAAACTCCAGTGCGATTTGGACAGGTTGGGTGATTGGGCAGATGCACGGCAAATGCAGTATAATGTGTATAAATGCGAGGTTATCCACTTCGGTGACAAAAACAGGAAGACAGATTATTATCTGAACGGCAATAGATTGGGAAAAGGGGAAGTGCAACGAGACCTGGGTGTCCTTGTGCACCAGTCACTGAAGGTAAGCATGCAGGTGAAGCAGGCGGTTAAGATGGCAAATGATATGTTGGCCTTCATAGCAAGAGGATTTGAGTACAGGAGCAAGGATGTCTTGCTGCAGTTGTACAGGGCCTTGGTGAGACCACACCTCGAGTATTGTGTGCAGTTTTGGTCGCCTTATCTGAGGAAGGATGTTCTTGCCATGGAGAGAGTGCAGCGAAGATTCACCAGACTGATACTTGGGATGGCAGGAATGACGTATGAGGAGAGATTGGGTCGATTAGGCTTATATTTGCTAGAGTTTAGAAGAATGAGAGGGGATCTCAGTGAAACTTATAAAATTCTAACAGGACTAGACAGACTAGATGCAGGAAGGATGTTCCCGATGGCGGGGGAGTCCAGAACCAGGGGTCACAGTCTAAGGATAAGGGGTACGCCATTTAGGACTGAGATGAGGAATTTCTTCATCCAGAGAGTGGTGAACCTGTGGAATTCTCTGCCACACAGGGCAGTTGAGGCCAATTCATTAAATATATTCAAGAAGGAGTTGGATATATTTCTTGAGGCTAAAGGGATCAAGGGATATGGGGAGAAAGCAGGGACAGGGTACTGAATTTGGATGATCAGCCATGATCTCATTAAATGGCAGAGCGGGCTCGAGGGGCCGAATGGCCTACTCCTGCTCCTATCTTCTATGTTTCTATGTTGATATCTCCTCCAATAGATGGGAATTCCGACAATCCTACAGCACTGCACAGGAATGTCAGCCTAGATTATGTCCTTAAGTTCTGAAGCTGGGCTTGAACCAACCAACCGAGTCTAGCAGGCATGCAGTGGGTTTTGAGAAACCTGGGGAAGGGCCACATCTGATGGTTTGGTCACTGCCAAGGCTGATGAAAGTAGGAGAGAAGATGAGGTAATTCAGGAAGTAGTCATTTTTGGATGGTGTAGAGGAAGCTCAATCTGCAGAGGTCCTGATCTTTGAGTGCTTGATGCTGACAGCGGGGGCTGAAATGTGGGGATCTGCTCTATTTTCCAGCACTATCACCCCTTGCCTTACTGAACACAAAATATTAGTCAAGGAAAAGAAAACCCTCCTTAAATGTTGTAACTTCAATCGGCACATCGTAAACTGGGAGCGTGCGGCTCTCCTTTAGTCCTGCTCTTAGGCAACCTCCCAGCGCCGTGTGTCCTGGGTGCAGGTCACTTTCTCAGCAGACATTGGCATGCAGGGTTTAGGAAGACCACGGAATAAGGAAACGGTCTCCAACACACACAGCTGTTTCAAGGCAAGCTACTTATGCATTCATCCTGATCCTTGTTTCATCGACACATTTCAATACTCCTTTAAAATGATCTGATTAAAATTATTTTCATTAGAGAAAAAAAATTAAACAGTTTTCTGAGGCATAGTTTAATTAAGGAGCTGAGAAGTGATGAAAGATTATCAGTGCCAGTCCAGTCCCCAGTGGTCAAAGTGTAACGAGGGGTGACGAGCATTGTCTGAGTACTAGAGGGTCAGCAGAGACCAGGGTCTTGTGTCAATGACCAGAGAGGCAGAGGGGGGGTCAAGGCCGTGGAGGAGATTTGAGACTTGTGGAGAAAAACAGAAGATTAACACTACGAACGTACAAAGGGGGTGGCGGGGGGGGGCGCGCAGACCATCAGATCCATCTGTGGTCCCATCCAGCAGACAGTATACCCTCACACACCATCTCCCCACCCTCTGGTGATGCTTCAAGAGACAGCAGATATCCTTGACTCATCACAACTTCAACTAACTAGCAACTTGCCCTCTCTAACTTGAAATGCCCTCTACTCTCAGGAATTGGTCAAGTTCTCATTTAAAGGGCTGCAGTAACCCCAGACTCGTCGCACATCGCCACAGCTGTCTATAAGAATACATTTTTCCTGGCAACTTTTTGCCTTTCTCCGCATCTCCTCCGGTCCTACCCTCCCAACTTTAACCTCCCTAACCGAGCTGCAGTCAATCCCTTTGCCATTTTAAAAATCAGTGGAAGAGAAGGGAGGGTTTAAGAGCTGAAACTCTGATGAAGGATATTCCACTAACATTAATCCTGATAAACCAGAGCAGTCTGGTGCACAAAACAACGGACGATTAATTATCCCACATTTCCCCACTGTGCCTGTGCGATGTCTTCTAGCGGTTGTCAGGGTAGAAATTTGTCTCTGGCAATGTGCAAGAACGGGCGATAGTGAATGGGTGGCAGTGAACGGGCGGTAGTGCACTGGCAGTAGTGAACGGGAGGTAGTGAATGGGCAGTAATGAACGGGCGATAGTGAATGGGTGATAGGGAATGGGTGATAGGGAATGGGTGATAGTGAATGGGCAGTAGTGAATAGGAGATAGAGAATTGGCGATAGTGAACGGGCATTAGTGAACAGGAGATGGTGAACGGGCGATAGTGAATGGGCAGTAGTGAACGGATGATAGTGAATGGGCAGTAGTGAATGGGTGTAGTGAACGGGCTGTAGTGAACAGCAGATAGAGAATGGGCGATAATGAATGGGCAGTAGTGAACAGGAGATAGGGAACGGGCGATAGTGAACAGCAGATAAGGAATGGGTGATAGTGAATGGGTGATAGGGAATGGGCGATAGTGAATGGGCAGTAGTGAATGGGTGATAGTGAATGGGCAGTAGTGAACAGGAGATAGGGAATGGGCAGTAGTGAACGGGTGATAGTGAATGGATGATAGGGAGTAGGCGATAGTGAATGGGCAGTAGTGAACAGGAGATAGTGAATGGGCAGTAGTAAATGGGTGATAGGGAATGGGCGATAGTGAGTGGCAGTAGTGAACAGGAGATAGGGATTGGGCGATAGTGAATGGGCAGTAGTGAACAGGAGATAGGGAATGGGCAATAGTGAATGGGAAGTAGTGAACGTGCTGTTTTACAATCTGTTTTACACTCCATTGGAGAAGGCAATCAGGCAAAGTGTAAGACGGGTGGCCGATTTGCTATTGCGTGGTTTACTCGAGCGCCCAAGAGGAATTTCAATCCCATAATTTCTAAAATCAGTTCAACATTGGGCTTGACGGTGCATCAGTGTGTTGGGATCACGGATTGGTGGAGTACAGGCTGGGGCCATGTCATTCACTCCCCTAAGGCCAAGTCCCCAAGCACAGACCAAACACCTTCCTACAGAAAGAGAGCAAATGTTCGAGGATAGACCTCCAGAGCTCAAGGTCAGAAGTGCTGACAACAGACCAGACGCACTCTCAGCTAGGGATAGTTGCAGAGAACAGGGAGATTTATTCTGCCACAATAGCAAAATACTGCAGATGCTGGAAATCTGAAATAACAACAGAAATTTCTGGAAACACTCAGCAGGCCAGGCAGCATCTGTGGCTGCCTTCTTGAACCACTGCAGTCCGTGTGGTGAAGGTGCTCCCACAGTGCTGTTAGGGAGAGAGTTCCAGGACTTTGAACCAGCGACGATGAAGGATCGGCGATATACTTCTAAGTCAGGATGGTGTGTGACTTGGAGGGGAGCTTGGTGTTCCCATGTGCCTGCTGCCCTTGTCCTTCTAGGTGGAAGAGGTCACGGGTTTGGGAGGTGCTGCCGAAGAAACCTTGGCGAGTTGCTGCAGTGCATCTTGTAGATGGTACACACTGCAGCCACCGTATGCCAGTGGTGGATGGAGTGAATTTTTAAGGTGGTGGATTGGGTGCCAATCAAGCGGGCTGCTTTGTCCTGGATGGTGTTGAGCTTCTTGAGTGTTGTTGGCTGCACTCATCCAGGCAAGCGGAGAGCATCCCATCACACTCCTTACTTGTGCCTTCTGGATGGTGGAAAGGCTTTGGGGAGTCAGGAGGTGAGACACTCGCTGTAGAATACCCAGCCTGTGACCTGCTCTTGTTGCCACTGTATTTATGTGGCTGGTCCAGTTAAGTTTCTGGTCAATGGTGACCCTCAGGATGTTGATGGTGGGGGATTCAGCGATTGTAATGCCGTTGAATGTCAAGGGGTGGTTAGGCTCTCGCTTGTTGGAGATAGTCATTGCCTGGCACTTCTGTGGCGCGAATGTTACCTGCCACTTATCAGCCCAAGCCTGAACGTCATCCAGGCCTTGTTGCAAGTGGGCATGGACTGCTTTATTATCTGAGGAGTTGTGAATGGCGCTGAACACTGCAGTCATCAGTGAACATCCCCATTTCTGACTTTATGTCATTGATGAAGCAGCTGAAGCTGGTTGGGCCTAGGACACTGCCCTGAGGAACTCCTGCAGCGATGTCCTGGGGCTGTGATGATTGACCTTCAACCACTACAACCATCTTCCTTGATGTCACACTCGGTCAAATGCTGCCTTGATGTCAAGGGCAGTCACTCTCACCTCACCTCTGGAATTCAGCTCCTTTGTCCATATTTGGACCAAGGCTGTAATGAGGTCGGGAGCCGAGCAGTCTTGGCAGAATCCAAACTGGGCATCAGTGAGCAGGTTATTGGTGAGTAAGTGCCGCTTGATAGCACTGTCGCTGACACCTTCCATCAGTTTACTGATGATTGAGAGTAGCACTAGGCGTACCTAAAAATGAGGCGCCAACCTGGGGAAGCTGCAACACAGGACTACATGCATGCTAAAATGCGGAAGCAGCATGCTATAGACAGGGCTAAGCGATCCCACAATCAACGGATCAGATCAAAGGTGTGCAGTCCTGCCACATCCAGCCGTGAATGGTGGTGGACCATTAAACAACTAACGGGAGGAGGAGGCTCCATGAATATCCCCATCCTCAATGGTGGTGGAGCCTAGAACGTGAGTGCAAAATGCAAGGCTGAAGCATTTGCAACCATCTTCAGCCAGAAGTGCCGAGTGGATGATCCATATTGGCCAACTCCTGAGGTCCCCACCACCGCAGAAGCCAGTCTTCAGCCAATTCGATTCACTCCACGTGATATCACAAAATGGCTGAGTGCACGGGATACAGCAAAGACTATGGGCCCCGACAACATCCCAGCTATCGTGCTGAAGACTTGTGCTCCAGAACTAGCCGCACCTCTAGCCAAGCTGTTCCAGTACAGCTACAACACTGGCATCTATCCAACAATGTGGACAACTGCCCAGGTATGTCCTGTCCACAAAAAGCATAACAAATCCAATCCGGCCAATTACCGCCCCATCGGTCTTTTTTAAATTCGTTTATGGGATGTGGGCATCGCTGGCAACGCCAGCATTTATTACCTATCCCTAATTGCCTTTGAGAAGGTGGTGGTGAGCCGCTTTCTTGAACCGCTGCAGTCCGTGTTGTGAAGGTGCTCCCACAGTGCTGTTAGGGAGGAAGTTATACGAACATACGAATTAGGAGCAGGAGTCAGCCACTCGGCCCTTCGAGCCTGCTCCGCCATTCAATAAGATTACTCCACATTCCTGCCTACCCCCAATAACTTTTCACCCCCTTGC
This sequence comes from Somniosus microcephalus, assembly GCF_052327205.1. Taxonomy (NCBI): domain Eukaryota; kingdom Metazoa; phylum Chordata; class Chondrichthyes; order Squaliformes; family Somniosidae; genus Somniosus; species Somniosus microcephalus. The sequence continues at coordinate 758,043 of NC_141020.1, forward strand.
TTACCCAGCGACGATTAAGGATCGGCGATATACTTCTAAGTCAGGATGGTGTGTGACTTCGAGGGGAACTTGGAGGTGGTTGTGTTCCCTTGTCCCTGCTGCCCTTATCCTTCTAGGTGGTAGAGGTCACGGGGTTGGGAGGTACTGCCAAAGAAGCCTTGGCGAGTTGCTGCAGTGCATCTTGTAGATGGTACACTGCAGCCACGGAACGCCGGTGGTGGAGGGAGTGAATGTTTAAGGTGGTGGATGGGGTGCCAATCAAGCGAGCTGCTTTGTCCTGGTTGGTGTCGAGCTTCTTGAGTATCACTCCAGCCAGTGAGCGTTTTCCCCCCCCAATTCCCATTGACTTCAGTTTTACTAGGGCTCCTTGATGCCACACTAGGTCAAATGTTGCCTTGATGTCAAGGGCAGTCACTCTCACCTCACCTCTGGCATTCAGGTCCTTTGTCCATGTTTGGACCAAGGCTGTAATGAGGTCAGGAGCTGAGTGGTCTTGGCGGAATCCAAACTGGGCATCCGTGAGCAGGTTATTGGTGAGTAAGTGCTGCTTGATAGCACTGTCAACGAAACCTTCCATCACGTCGCTGATGATGGAGAGTAGACTGATGGGGCAGTAATTGGTCGGGTTGGATTTGTCCTGCTTTTTGTGGACAGGACATACCTGGGCAGTTTTCCACATTGTCGGATAGATGCCAGTGTTGTAGCTGTAATGGAACTGTTTGACTAGAGGCACGGCTAGTTCTGGATCACAAGTCTTCAGCACGATTTCTGGAATGTTGTTGGGGCCCATAGCCTTTGCTGTATCCAGTACGCTCAGCCGTTTCTGGATATCACATGGAGTGAATCGAATTGGCTGAAGACTGGCTTCTGTGATGGTGGGGACCTCAGGAGGAGGCCGATATGGATCATCCACTCAGTACTTCTGGCTGAAGATGGTTGCAAACGCTTCAGCCTGGTCTTTTGCACTCACCCACTGGGCTTCACCATCATTGAGGATGGGGATATTCATGGAGCCTCCTATGTTGCAGCATCCCCAGGTTGGTGCTACTCCTGGCATGTTCTTCTACACTCCTTATTGAACCAGGGTTGGTCCCCTGGCTTGATGGTAATGGTAGAGTGAGGGATATGCCAAGCCATGATGTTACAGATTGTGCTGGAATACAATTCTACTGCTGCTGATGGCCCACAGCGCCTCATGGATGCCCAGTTTTGAGCTGCTAGATCTGTTCTGAATCTATCCCATTTAGCATGGTGGTAGTGCCACACAACACACTGGAGGTTGTCCTCAGTGTGAAGATGGGACTTCATCTCCACAATGACTGTGTGGTGATCACTGCTACCAATAATGTCATGGACAGGTGCATCTGCAACAGGTAGATTGGTGAGGACGAGGTCAAGTAGGTTTTTCCCTCGTGTTGGTTCTCTCACCACCTGTCACAGGCTCAGACTGGCAGCTATGTCCTTCAGAACTCGGCCAGTTCGGTCAGTCGTGGTGCTACCGAGCCACTCTTGGTGATGGACATTGAAGTCTCCCACCCAGAGTACATTCTGTACCCTTGCTACTCTCAGTGCTTCTTCCAAGTGGTGTTCAACATGGAGGAGTACTGATTCATCAGCTGAGGGAGAGCGATAGGTGGTAATCAGCAGGAGGTTTCCTTGCCCATGCTTGACCTGAAGCCATGAGACTTCATGGGGTCTGGAGTCAATGTTGAACACTCCCAGGGCACTCCTTGCCAACTGTATACCACTGTGCCACCACCCCTGGTGGGTCTAACCTGTCGGTGGGACAGGACATACCCAGGGATGGTGATGGAGGAGTTTGAGACTGAAAGGCATGATTCTGTGAGTATGACTATGTTGCTTGACTGTGGGACAGCTCTCCCAATTTTGGCACAATCCCCAGATATTGGTGAGGAGGACTTTGCAGGGTCGACTGGGCTGGGTGTGCCATTGCAGTGTCTGTAGCCGGTGCCAAGGTCGATGCCGGGTGGTCCGTCCGGTTACATTCTTATTATTGTGTTTCGTAGCGGTTTGTTAAAACTGAGCGGCTTGCTAGGCCATTTCAGAGGGCAGTTAAGAGTCAACCACATTGCTGTGGGTCTGGAGTCACATATAGGCCAGACCGGGTAAGGGCAGCAGATTTCCTTCCCTGTTTGATGTGATTTTATTCTGCCTCTCACCGTGACCCAAGAGTGTTACATTCCCCATCACTAACATCCCTCACCTTGACCACATCAAGTCAGAGGTCATTTACATCATTACCAGGTGATTAAAACAAAATGTTGGAAGTTATATTCATTCAGTCTTTATTATATCCATATTGTTAATTAAGTTTTGGAGATATGATCTAAAGAAGTGCCTGAGGCAGCCACTGGAGAATTCTGAGTTTCTCTGTAAACAACACACCTCAGAAGAAGCTGAATTAGTTTAGTGTTGTATCAGGGAGTCAGTTCTAGAAAGTGCCTAATAATTTCCTATGGCAAGATCAACGCTAAACTCTAATACAAAAGCAAAATACTGCGGATGCTGGAAATCTGAAATATAAACAGAAAGTGCTGGAAACACTCAGCAGGTCAGGCAGTATCTCTGGAGATAGAAACAGAGTTAACATTTCAGGTCGATGACCTGCACTAGACACCTTTGTTTTACAAATAACATCAGGTTTTTGTTTGACATTTTCATGGTGTAGATCTCCGAGAGAGCCTGGGAATACATGGGCCTAGAAATTGGGTTTTGGCGCAGCGACGGCTTTAGCGCCGGAAGTTAGTGCCGGAGCTAAGTCGCGCTGGGCGGGCCAAAAATTCACTACTTCTGCGCCCAAACGGCTGCCGGCGCTGCTGAAAGCTGTTAGCGCCTGAAAACTGGCGCTATGCGCTGAATTTCGGCGCTATTCCGGCGCTGCGGCGCCCGCTGCGGTGCGGCAGGTTCGGGAAGTGCAGGCCTCCTCCTTCCCTTAAGGAGGAGCTGCCTGCACCCGGCCGCGGCCCGCGATAATCTTTTTAAAAATGAGCCCGGCACCTCGGACAAGTGCCGGGCTTGCTTCTGTTCCGGGGGGGGGGGGGGGGGAAGTCCGGGGAGGGAGCTGCGGCCAGGCGGGCGGCGGGAAAGCGGCCGGCCGCCGCGGGGCCTTTAATGCGCCGGCGCAACGTTCTGTAAGGCACCTCTGCCAGAACGTTGCTTGCGGCTGCCACGGGCGAGGCGGCCGCAACTCAATTTCCGAGTTCGGGCGGGTTACCATGGCAACCGGGACGCTGCGCACACCGATGACGTCATCGGTGCCGGCGCAGCGCTACCGGCCTAACGCCGATTTAGGGCCCCTGTCAATTTCAAAACTGGCCATAACTTCGCCGCTAGGCCCTCTAGCGCCTCAAAAGCGGCGCTAAGGCCAGTGAATTTCTAGGCCATGGTTTTTTGAAGTGCCGATGCCCACAGTACAGAAACACCACCAAACAGGAATGCAGTTGGAGAGAATCGAGGTAAATCAGGAAGTAGGGATTAGGCAATGCCAAACTTCGGGTTGTAAATCCTTTAGATTGTAGGAGGAGATGGAGGGAGGGGAGACCTATGGAGGGGAGACCTACGGAGGGGAGACTGAGGGAGGAGAGACCGAGGGAGGGAAGAATGAGGGAGGGGAGAATGATGGCGGGGAGATGGAGGGAGGGGAGACCTACGGAGGGGAGACTGAGGGAGGAGAGACCGAGGGAGGGAAGAATGAGGGAGGGGAGACAGAGGGAGGGGAGACAGAGGGAGGGGAGAATGATGGAGGGGAGATGGAGGGAGGGGAGATGGAGGAAGAGGAGACTGAAGGAAGCGAGATGGAGGGAGAGGAGACCGAGGGAAGAGAGACGGGGAGGAGAGGAGATTCATATGTTGAGGTCCTGGGACAGAATGAGTGAGAGGAGGACATGGTGCGATGCCTCTAGTAGGGTGATCCCATGATCCCATGATCTCATACCACCAATGGGGAAGGAGCTGTGCTTGAAGCGTGTGTTGGATTTCTGCCTTTATCCACATTTACACAACTCAGGAAACTGCTAACGTTAAACTTGCAGCACAATCCACTCCTCATCTTCTTCAGATTTCCTTGCCTCCTGCAAAACCCAACCCTACTGTCTCCTAACCACGACTTGATTTATTCCACCTTCTCTTCTTGACTTGAGCCTTGCTGGTCTCGTGCAGTGTGGACCTTGGGTTCACAACAGGTGAAAAAACAGACTTTTAGTTCCATCTGTTTATTCTGCCGTGTAACTTGAGTTTAACTCCAAATATTGAACTTGGTATCCCCTTGCGAATGCTCCGGCTTACGTCCCCATTCCCCACTGCCTGCACTGAAAATCTAACAAGTTTGTTTAAGCATTTTTCAAAGGACGGGCTGCCTGTGGAAGAGATAATCATTAATAACACCACAAGTTATGTCTTTACCTCGCAGACATTCATTCACTGGAGAAATAGAAAATGTTACGGCAATACGTTATTCAAGCTTAAGTGACAGAAATGGATCTCTGGGTCATAATCTGTTTTGGATCATAATGCTATTACGAAAATACAATATATTGGCAGGAACAATGAGATACACTCACATATTTAACATTCCATAATAGGCAATAAACCTTTGATTAATGTGCTTTTCCTGCTGTTTTGGACAATAAATATGACGTATATCATCAATGATCAGCTGAACTGATTTGAATTGGAAATGATCGAGTAAAGTGAATCCAACAAGTAGAACTGATAGGCTCTCGAATTAATGGGGAATTGAAAAGCTATACAATCACATTCCCCTTTATTCAAAGAGTGCTGCTTTGCTGATGGTTTGTTGGGCGAGGGACGAGTACAGGAGTTGTATTTATATTACAGATTATTACATTATCACATTCTCAGGATGTCGCAACGCAATAACTATAGTTACTGCAAATTCAGCAGCCAATGTGCGCAAACAGAATTGAGCTGAATGGCCAGTTAATCTGATGTTGGTGGAGTACAGTGATTAAACCTCAAAAGTAATTAATTGGCTAAGAATCCCTTTGGGACATCCTGGGGACGTGAAAGACACCAAGACACTTGGGATCCAGTATACGAGTCATTAGAGATATGACACGTGGTGAGTGCAGCGTGCTCGGGAGCAACAGGTGACTTTGGACCTCTGGTTCCCAAAGCTCTCCACCACTGGAGGTTTCCTCACCTCATGTCTGGGTCTGTTGTAGACGCATTGATACAACATAAGAAATAAGAGCAGGCATAGGCCATACGGCCCCTCGAGCCTGCTCCGCCATTCAATAAGATCGCAGCTGATCATCGACCTCAACCTTCCCACCCGATCTCCATATCCCTTGCTTCCCCTAGAGTCCGAAAATCTATCTATCTCAGCCTTGAATATACTCAAAGGCTCAACATTCACAGCCCTCTGGGGCAGAGAATTCCAAAGATTCACAGCCCTCTGAGTGAAGAAATTCCTCCTCATCTCAATCTTAAATGGCCAACCCCTTATCCTGAGACTATGACCCCCTAGTTCTAGACTCTCCAGCCAGGGGAAACAACCTCTCAGCATCTACCCTGTCAATCCCCTTCAGAATCTTGTATGTTTCAATGAGATCACCTCTCATTCTTCTAAACTCCAGAGAGTATCGGCCCATTCTACACAATCTCTCCTCATAGGACAGCCCTCTCATCCTAGGAATCAATCTAGTGAACCTTTGTTGCACTGCCTCCAAGGCAAGTATATGGTTCCTTAGATAAGGAGACCAAAACTGTGCACAGTACTCCAGGTGTGGTCTCACCAAGGCCCTGTACAATTGTAGCAAGACTTCCTTACTCTTTGTGGTAAACCACTGTTATTGTTTTCATTGTTGTTCACTACTGTTATCGTTATTGCACATTGTTACCTCTTGCTACTCACTGTGTACCAATGCATGCCTCAGCTGGCTCCGCCTACATGACCTGGTATAAAGGTGGCTGCCCGGCAACCCACTTCCTTCTTGGAACCAGTCGTCCACGAGAGGCATGCTCTGTTCTTTAGTTAATAAAAACCTTTTCATTACTTTCCTAATTCATCGCCTTTTATGGAGTAATTGATAAGCGTATCACTCTTATACTCCAACCCCCTTGCAATAAAGGCTAACATGCCATTTGCCTTCCTTATTGTTTGCTGTACCTGCATGGTAACTTTCTGTGTTTCTTGCACGAGGACACCCAAATCTCTCTGAACATCAACATTTGAAAGTTTCTCACCATTTCAAAAATATTCTGTTTTTCTATTCTTCCTACCAAAGTGAATAACCTCACATTTCCCTACATCATACTCCACCTGCCACCTTACTGCCCACTCACTTAGTCTATCTATATCCCTTTGCAGACTCTGTTCTCCTCACAGCGTACTGTCCCACCTAGCTTTGTATCATCAGCAAACTTGGATACATTACACTCGGTCCCTTCATCTAGGTCATTAATATAGATTGTAAATAGCTGAGGCCCCAACACTGATCCTTGCGGCACCCCACTAGTTACAGCCTGCCAACCTGAAAAAGATCCGTTTATCCCTACTCTCTGTTTTCTGTCCATTAGAGATTGATTGCTGTGGTTAGTTAACAACTCCATTATCGTTGTATCGTGCGACTACCAGGTTGGTAGAAGGCGAACATGGGGGGGTGGAATTAAGTTGGTTAGCGCCTCCAGTTAGCGCCTGGTGGTGACGTCAGTGAATGTGCAATGCTCACTGGGCGTCCGATCTGCAAAATTTATTGTCACCCCCTGCCTTAGCGCCTCGCCCCGACAGCGACAGGGAGAGGTAGTGTCAAGCAGGTGGATGCCGGCTCTAGGGGTGCTGCTTAAAGAGATCATGTGTAATGAGTCACAGTTCTCAGGTTAGTGTTGTTTCACTGCTTCCTTGTCAGTTTGAGATTGTGCAACAGTTTAATTCAGTCATTTAAAAGTTGTTTAGTAGCAGGAGTGTTGTGGCTACTAACAATTAGTTACATTTATTCTCACAACATAGCAAAGTGCTACACTTGGCTTACATTAATGGGGGCAGTACTGACAGTCGACCTCGCCCTCCAGGATCTACGACGGAGGGAGCGGAGGCAGCGAGAAAGATTGGAACCTGTAACCAGAGGGAGGAGAAGGGCCATCAGGGCTCTCAACAGGAGGCCTTACCCTCCAAGGGAATTCTGAGAACACTTCTCCTACCTTCAATAAGCGAGGAGCAGTATTTTAGAAGGCTCCGCTTCAGCAAGGAGGTAGTCACAGAACTCTGCCACCTCCTGCAACCAGACCTCCAACCTCAGATCAGGACGACCACGGCTCTCTCAGTGGCAGTCAAGGTCACCGTTGCCCTCAATTTCTTCGCCAGCGGATCCTTCTACAGGAGATAACAGTGAACATCTCACAGTTCGCCATCCATCGCTGCACCGGGAGGTCACAGAGGCTCTCTACAGTAGAAGGGATTACATTTCCTTCCCCATCACCAGAGAGAAGCAGGACGAACATACATGTGGCTTTGCCAGGATAGCGGGATTCCCCATGGTGTAGGGCGCCATTGACTGCACCCACGCGGCTTTGTGGACACCGCATAACAATCCTGAGATCTTCCATAACCGCAAAGGCTACCACTCACTTAATGTGTAGTTGGTGTGCGACCACAGACAGCAAATCCTCAATGTCAATGTCCACTATCCTGGCCATGATGCCTTCATTCTGCGCCAGACCAGTGAGCCAGCACTCTTCCAGCCACCACGTCAAGCTCGTGGCTGGTTGGTTGGAGACAAGGGTTCTCCGCTCTCCACCTGTACATGACTCCCCTCCGCAACCCCAACACTCATATAATGAGAGCCATGCCACCACCAGGAACATCATCGAGCAGACAATCGGGGTGCTCAAGCAACGGTTCCACTGCCTTGACCACTCGGGAGGAGCCCTCCAGTACTCGGCTGAGCGGGTGTCCCATTTCGTGGTGGTCAACTGCGTGCTGCACAACTTGGCCATCATGAGGGCCCAGCCCTTGCCACCAGGGATTGCGGGACCACCTCAGGAAGAGGAAGAGGGAGAGGAGGAAGAGGAAGATGAGGAGGAGGAGGAGGAGGAACAGGAGCGAAGGAGGAGGCAGCCACTCAGTCAGCCTTCCGGAAGGGCGGTCCGTGACCACCTCATCAGACTGCGGTTCCAATAAATTAAACCCCAGATCCCCGTTGCTCACCACATCGCCATCATTCCATCCCTGTCGCAGGTCATATCACAGCGCAAAGCTGAATTGAGATAGACCACAAAATAATCCAAACTGAATTAATAAATTTATGAATAATCAGTGAACACATATTTACAACAACAATATTACCTATTCACCCTTGTGCAATCCCTTAGTGCCTCTCGTTACTGTGCCTTTGCCTACTTTAGTGCTACTACAAAGTGTTGGCCCAGTGGCTGCAGCACGACTGGTGGAAGGCTGCTGAGTGTCCATGCTGGATACTTCAGATGGCCTTCAGGGCGCCCTCGACCAGCTCTGGACCTGGTAGGCCCGGCTGTAGACTGTACCACCTCAGCATGGGTGGCAGCAGTCTGGGCTGGCTGGATGACAGGCAGCGACAATGGCAATGGCGGACTGACACTGGTGGGAGCAGGAATGCTGTCATCCTGAGAGAGGACAGCAGCTTCCTGTTCCATTGACCCACTGCCACCCACCTGGGGCAGCACCTCAGCATTCCTAGCAATCTGTTGCAGCACAGATTGCTGGCCTGTTGCAACACTGTGAAAGCCCTGGTCGATGGTGGTAGACCCAGCCACGATGGCAGTGGTCAGAGCTTGCGTGGCATCAAGCTGAGACTGCATGAGAGCAGTCTGAGATTGCATGCCACCAGGCATAGACTGCATTACAGCACTGAGACATTGCGTCGCTTCCGCCAGTGCTGCAATGGAAGTTGCCAGTTCGCCCATCACAGGCGGCATCAGGTCTGGGCCGCCACGGTCTCTCTGAGAGTCTACCATCCTTTGCAGACTGGAAATGATGGGCTCCATGGTGTGCGCAGAGCTCTGTTGGAGGTGGACTCCTCCACGCTCCTTATCATTGCTGAAAGGCTCTTGAGCACCCTTGCCATTGCAGCTATGATCTCTGTGTGCATGCCCATCACTCTTTTTCTAAACGCCTCCCCATCGAGGTCCTCATCTGAGTCCTGTGCAGCAGAACCTGCGCGCGAATTCGCCCTCCGGGGAGTTGGCTCCCGAGCTACCCTTTTCCCCTGGCCTTGCTGCAGCCCACTCATCACCAGTGCCTCACCCTGTGTAGATCCAGCTACTATACTAGCCTCTAAAGAATGCATAGTGCCAGTATCTGAGCTGGTGCCTGCGGGTGAGACATGCGGTGACGTGGTGTGTTCTTCCTCCTTCTCTTCTCCCACCTCGCTCTCAACAGTGCCCACAGGGACAGGCTGCTCAGGTGCTTGCTCATTATCTGAAAGCATAAAGACACAAGATTTGAGTTAAGGTGAGGAGAGTGGGGGCATGGGGGGGTGGGCAGGAAGGGAGAAAGGCATGCATACAGCATGATTAGCTGGAAAGTGCGAAAGGCTTGTGGGGTGTGGGGGAAGTGAGATGTGGGAAGAAGGAGTAGGAATGAACATACCGTTGTTGTCCCCAAAGGGGTCACCGTCGCCGGTGGCCAGGGCGCCCACCACCTGGTGCCCAATGATCTGCAGCACTCAAATCTCTAGCTCAGACAGTGGTTGGGTGTTGGCTTGTCCCCTGCCTGTGCGCTCCTGCTCCCTCCTGTTGTGAGCTACCTTGGCCTGCAAGAGAGAGGAAAGTGTGTGAGTGAGTGTGGAGCAATGTGTTTGGGTGATGTGCCTGCCATAGTTGAATAGCTGTCATTGTGTGCAAGGTGTGAGATGTGGGTTTGAGTGTTGGTAGGTAGAGATTGTTGGTGGGTGAGTGCTGGGGGTGTGGTGCTTTGGGCAGTGTGTGCAGACTGTGGTTCAGATAGTGGTATGTAGCATTTGTTGAAGCATTGACTCACCCTGACCACCCGAGTGAGGTTGTTAAATTTCTTCCTGCACTGTGTGTGGGTCCTGGGGACCACAGTGCTGCCCGAGACGTGCTGCGCTACCTCCCTCCACACGGTGCAGAAGACTTGTGACGAGGGCCTCCTGCCACTTGCCGGGTAGAGCACCACCCTCCGTCTTTCCACTGCGCACACCAACACCTCCAATGCATGGTTGCAGAATCTGCGGGCTCTCTCCCTGGAGCGTGAATCTGCCATCATTATGGCTGCTTGAGTCGTCTGGCTCCTTCTCCTTGACCTGCTGCTGCTGGCTGAGACGGCTGCACAGCCAGCAGTGATGAAAATGAGGTTCTGCAGCATCAATGAACCTCCCCTTTAAGAACTGGAAAGAGGCTGTGACATTGATGACTTGTGATTAGACGGCACTTGATATTGGTCAGCGCTTCGAGTTTAACGCCACTGAGCTTGGCTTGATTTAGTGCTCCAGTCCTTTCTTTGTGCGATGAGACTGAATTTTGTGTGCAGTCTGAAGCATTAGTGCCTGGCGCTAATTCTCAAACTTTCCGAAAGTTACTGCCCATTCCTAAGCTATAATAAATTTCTCCCCCTTGGCGTTTTTACATCCAGCAGCTCCGCTGTCCCTAAATAAATGCAGATTCTTTCTGTCTTGCACCTGTCTGTATGATGTGCACAAGGGATGTATGTTCTCAAAGCTGCTACACATTCTCTGCCTTCAAAAGATCCTGATTTTAATTTTGATAGTTTCGCCTTCCTAATCAGTGTAAGAGCCCTCAGAGATCAGATAGGGTCTTTCTGATGAATTCACATTGATTATAACTTATAATCTACCACATCCAATTAAGTCTTATTGACTTTTTCTCAGGCTAGATTCATCCACTAACAAAGTTATTAAATTGCAAGCTTAAAAAATTATTTTAATTAACAACATAGATGTTAACCCTTTGTGATCACAATATTTGGTAGTCTAGGTCTAACAGCGCAGTCCCTTGTCCATAGATCTACCTGTCTTCACCATGTTCTCACCAACTCCCTAATTCATTCTGTCCAGAAATGAGTTGTCTCTTGAACGCACTTCAATAACGGTCCCTGGTAAGGTAATTCACAACTTTGTCTGTGAAACAGTCCTGCACAAATTCCCGTCTTGATCCTGACTTTCCCGTATTCTTCCTCCGACTCCTCGGGCTGGTTTGTTGCAGTGAGCTACTCCATCTCCATCTTGCTCTGTCATGCTACTTCTGTAGTCTGAATTTTAAAAGGTAATAGTTTAAATGATTGGAGCAGGAAGGAGCGATTCCCTCCACTCCATGCAATTCCCAGTCTCACAGAATGTCAGTGAAGAGGTACTGAGTGCTAGATATATATCCTGGGGGAGGAGCGAGAAGATCAGGGAATTATATCAAACTGGTTCACTAATGTCCTTTAAGGAAGGAAATCTGCCGCCCTTACCCGGTCCGGCCTATATGTGACTCCAGACCCACAGCAATGTGGTTGACTCTTAACTGCCCCCTGAAATGGCCTAGAAAGCCACTCAGTTGTAACAAACCGCTACGAAACACAATAATAAGAATGAAACCGGATGGACCACCCGGCATCGACCTCGGCACCGGACACGGCAACGGCACAGCCAGCCCAGTCGACCCTGCAAAGTCCTCCTCACCAACATCTGGGGACGTGTGCCAAAATTGGGAGAGCTGTCCCACAGACTAGTCAAGCAACAGCATGAAATAGTCATACTCACAGAATCATACCTTTCAACCAATGTCCCAAACTCCTCCATCACCATCCCTGGCTATGTCTTTTCCCACTGGCAGGACAGACCCACCAGGGGTGGCGGCAGAGTGATACACAGTCGGGAAGGAGCGGCCTGGGAGTCCTCAACATTGACTCATGATGTCTCATGGCATCAGGTCAAACATGGGCAAGGAAACCTCCTGCTGATTACCACCTATCGCTCTCCCTCAGCTGATGAATCAATACTCCTCCATGTTGAACACCACTTGGAAGAAGCACTGAGAGTAGCAAGGGCACAGAATGTACTCTGGGTGGGGGACTTCAATGTCCATCACCAAGAGTGGCTCAGTAGCACCACTACTGACCGAAATGGCCGAGTTCTGAAGGACATAGCTGCCAGTCTGGGCCTCCGACAGGTGGTGAGAGAACCAACACGAGGGAAAAACCTACTTGACCTCGCCCTCACAAATCTACCTGTTGCAGATGCATCTGTCCATGACAGTATTGGTAGCAGTGACCACCGCATAGTCATTGTGGAGATGAAGTCCCGTCTTCACACTGAGGACACCCTCCATCGTGTTGTGTGGCACTACCACCGTGCTAAATGGAATAGATTCAGAACAGATCTACCAATTCAAAACTGGGCATCCATGAGGTGCTGTGAACCATCAGCAGCAGCAGAATTGTATTCCACCACAATCTGTAACCTCATGGCCCGGCATATCCCTCACTCTACCATTACCATCAAGCCAGGGGACCAACCCTGGTTCAATAAGGAGTGTAGAAGAGCATGCCAGGAGCAGCACCAGGCGTACCTAAAAATGAGGTGCCAACCTGGGGAAGCTGCAACACAGGACTACATGCAGGCTAAAAAGCGGAAGCAGCATGTTATAGACAGGGCTAAGTGATCCCACAATCAACGGATCAGATCAAAAGCTCTGCAGTCCTGCCACATCCAGTCGTGAATGGTGGTGGACCATTAAACAACTAACGGGAGGTGGAGGCTCCATGAATATCCCCATCTTCAATGATGGTGGAGCCCAGCACGTGAGTGCAAAAGACAAGGCTGAAGTGTTTGCAACCATCTTCAGCCAGAAGTGCTGAGTGGATGATCCATAACAGCCTCCTCCTGAGGTCCCCACCATCACAGAAGCCAGTCTTCAGCCAATTCGATTCACTCCACGTGATATCAAGAAACGGCTCAGCGCATTGGATACAGCAAAGACTGTGGGCCCTGACAACATCCCGGCTATCGTGCTGAAGACTTGTGCTCCAGAACTAGCCACGCCTCTAGCCAAGCTGTTCCAGTACAGCTACAAGACTGGCATCTATCCGACAATGTGGAAAACTGCCCAGGTATGTCCTGTCCACAAAAAGCAGGACAAATCCAATCCGGCCAATTACCGCCCCATCAGTCTACTCTCAATCATCAGCAAAGTGATGGAAGGTGTCATCGACAGTGCCATCAAGCGGCACTTACGCACCAATAACCTGCTCACCGATGCCCAGTTTGGGTTCTGCCAAAACCACTCGGCTCCCAACCTCATTACAGCCTTGGTCCAAACATGGACAAAGGAGCTGAATTACAGAGGTGAGGTGAGAGTGACTGCCCTTGACATCAAGGCAGCATTTGACCGAGTGTGGCATCAAGGAGCCCTAGTAAAACTGAAGTCAATGGGAATCAGGGGGAAAAATCTCCACTGGCTGGAGTCATACCTAGCACAAAGGAAGATAGTTGTGGTGGTTGAAGGTCAATCATCACAGCCCCAGGACATCGCTGCAGGAGTTCCTCAGGGCAGTGTCTTAGGCCCAACCATCTACATCTGCTTCATCAATGACCTTCCCTCCAACATAAGGTCAGAAATGTGGATGTTCGCTGATGACTGCACAGTGTTCAGTGCCACTCACATCTCCTCAGATAATGAAGCAGTCCATGCCCACATGCAACAAGATCTGGACGACATTCAGGCTTGGGCTGATAAGTGGCAGGTAACGTTCGCGCCACAGATGTGCCAGGCAATGACTATCTCCAACAAGCGAGAGTCTAACCACCGCCTCTTGACATTCAACGGCATTACAATTGCCGAATCCCCCACCATCAATATCCTGGGGGTTACCATTGACCAGAAACTTAACAACTTAAACATTCACTCCCTCCACCACCGGCGTACCGTGGCTGCAGTGTGTACCATCTACAAGATGCACTGCAGCAACTCGCCAAGGCTTCTTTGGCAGCACCTCCCAAACCCGCAAACTCTTCCACCTAGAAGGACAAGGGCAGCAGGCGCCTGGGAACACCACCACCTCCAAATTCCCCTCCAAGTCACACACCATCCTGACTTGGAAATATATCGCTGATTCTTCATCGTCGCTGGATCAAAATCCTGGAACTCCCTCCCTAACAGCACTGTGGGAGCACCTTCACCACACGGACTGCAGCGGTTCAGGAAGGTGGGTCACCACCATCTTCTCAAGGGCAACTAGGGATGGGCCATAAATGCTGGCCTTACCAGCAACACCCACATCCCATAAATGAATAAAAATAAACATCTAACCAGTCCCACCAGTCCATGCTGATGTTTGTCCTCCAAAGGAGCAGTGTCCTAATCCCATGTTCCCACTCTGTTCCCATATCCCTTTGTCCCTCTTTCCTTCAACACCCGATATAACCTGCTCTTAAATGTTGACCTGGTCTCTGTTCAATCATTAACTCCGATCGTGTATTCCACCGTCTCACAACCCTCTGTGTAAAAAAGCGTCTCCTTTCAAAGCATCCCTGGACTAGGGAGGGTGGGGGGCGTGGGGGGGAAATCAGCCAGGATTCCACCCCCTGATCACCATTCAGTCACCCTCAGGAGAAATGTGCACCTGTGGACAATGGGTGTGATTAGGACTGAGCTCAGGTTTAATGCCACCCACGGTGTGATAATCTCACTGTCCCAGCTCATATATAAATGAAGGCTGCTGGACCGAGGCAGCTGGAACAGTTAGCACCTTCAACAGGACAAGGAAGGAAAATGAAAACAGAAAGATATTTCTGACGCCGCATTATTTCTGTGACAGTGCGTGGGCGGGCCTTGGCTATCAGTGGGCCATGGCGAATCTCATTAATGACAGACAAGGTGAGCAATGCAAGTCCTGAATGATTCATGTCCTCTCCTACAATTCCTGGCAGGAACCCTGTCCTTAACCCCTACTAAACTGGACCAGCAAGCAACAGAAGCATTTTTTTAAATATTGGGGAGGAGATGGGAATTGGCCCACAGTGGGGTTACAGGAGTGAGGCTTGAGGAGGCATTTGAAAGGCATGAAGTGATGCAGCAAGGTGAAAGGGCATGGAGAAAGAGTCTCAGTGAGTGGGCATGGTGAAGGCTGAAGGCCGTGTCAGCAATGGTAGGAGCATACGTTAATCCACAGTAAGGGGAGCAGAGGATGATGGAACATCAGAGGGCGGTGGCAGCAAGACCCTGAAATTCCGTGGGGATTCTCCGCACCTCCCATCGTAACTCCATCGTAACGCCAGACCGAGACCGCCAGATTTCAGGGCCTAAATGTCTGTCGACTATTTGTCCTTTGGGAGCAGCACCAGCCAAGTCTGATCCTGTTCCATAGAAACATAGAAGATAGGAGCAGGAGTAGGCCATTCGGCCCCTCGAGCCTGTTCGGCCATTTAATGAGATCATGGCTGATCATCCAAACTCAGTACCCTGTCCCTGCTTTCTCCCCATATCCCTTGATCCCTTTAGCCTTAAGAAATATATCTAACTCCTTGAATATATTTAATGAATTGGCCTCAACTGCCTTCTGTGGTAGAGAATTCCACAGGTTCACCACTCTCTGGGTGAAGAAATTCCTCCTCATCTCTGTCCTAAATGGCTTACCCCTTATCCTTAGACTGTGACCCCCTGGTTCTGGACTCCTCCGCCATCAGGAACATCCTTCCTGCATCTGTCTAGTCCTGTTAGAATTTTATAAGTTTCAATGAAATCCCCTCTCATTCTTCTAAACTCTCGCGAATACAAGCCCAATCGACCCAATCTCTCTTCATACGTCATTCCTGCCATCCCAGGCATCAGTCTGGTGAATCTTCGCTGCACTCCCTCCATGGCAAGAACATCCTTCCTCAGATAAGGTGACCAAAACTGCACACAATACTCAAGGTGTGGTCTCACCAAGGCCCTGTACAACTGCAGCAAGACATCCTTGCTCCTGTACTCGAATCCTCTCGCTATGAAGGCCAACATACCATTTGCCTTCTTAACCGCCTGCTGCACCTACATGCTTACCTTCAGCGACTGGTGCACAAGGACACCCAGGTCTCGTTGCACTTCCCCTTCTCCCAATCTATTGCCGTTCAGATAATAATCTGCCTTCCTGTTTTTGCCACCGAAGTGGATAACCTCGCATTTATCCACGTTATACTGCATCTGCCATGCATCTGCCCAATCACCCAACCTGTCCAAATTATACTGGAGTTTCTCGGCATCCTCCTCACAGCACACACACCCACCCAGCTTTGTGTCATCTGCAAACTTGGAGATATTACATCTAGTTCCCTCGTCTAGACCATTAATATATATTGTGAATAGCTGGGGTCCTAGCACCGATCCCTGCGGTACCCCACTAGTCACTGCCTGCCACTTGGAAAAAGACCCGTTTATTCCAACTCTTTGCTTCCTGTCTGCCAACCAGTTCTCTATACAAGTCAGTACCTTACCCCCAATCCCATGTGCTTTAACTTTGCACGCTAATCTCTTATGCGGGACTTTATCGAAAGCCTTCTGAAAGTCGGGTGACAACAGGATTGGGCCTTGCTGTGCGGTACTCCTGTAGTCGAATAGCCTGCTGATGGTCACTGTTTAGATTCACACAGGAAGAATGGCGACCTGACTGAGGAAGCGGAGTGAGTCTGGTGTCTGTAATCCCACCGAACATCAGCACAGTCCACCGTGGCTCTGTGGCAGTTAGCGGACAAGCACGTCACCGTAGGATAGCCCACCCGTCTACATAAAAGAGCCTCTCACTTACCGTTTGGAAGCGGGAAACACAGCCTCCTAATAGCAATGCCTCACCTGCTCTTCCTAGAAAATAAGAAAAGGAGAAGGAACGGCTGGATCAGGATCTCACCGTCAGGCGCACTGTGAATGGGAGCAGCGAGGTACCTGGACTATATCCCACAGGGAGGGGAATGTGCTGACTGGAAAGAGAAGGTTGAGCAGTGATGTGATTGCTGTTTTTAGGATTCTGAAGGGACTGGATAATGTCGACCGTGACGAGCTGTTTCACTGTGTCCAGAACAGTCGGACCAGAGGACACGGCGTGCGCTTGAAGGAGGGTAAATTCAAAACTAATCTTCAGAAACAATATTTCAGCGAGCGAGCGGTCAATCTATGGAGCAGGCTCCCCAGGGAAACAGTAGAAGCAGTTAGTATTGATTCATTCAAATGCAAATTAGAGAGATTTCTTTCATAAAATAATATTTTGGGACCCAGTATCTGAGTAATTTGAGACGTGAGTGCAGCGTGCTCGGGAGGAACAGGTGACTTTGGACCTCTGGTTCCCAAAGCTCTCCCCCACTGGGGGTTTTCCTCGCCTCATGTCTGGGTCTGTTGTAGATTCATTGATGGAGATTGATCGCTGTGATTGGTCAACAGCTCCATTATCATTGTATCAGGATGGTAGAAGGCGACATCGCTGGAACTTGGTCTTGCTTCATTTAACAATCCTTTTCTTCCTATGAGGCTACAAATGGGTCGGGTCTTATCATGAGCATTGATCCAGAGTTCTACATGGAAATAGCCCCTTGGACAGGTGCCAGCTCACGTGGAACTGAGTTTCAGCACGAGTCGCCGGCTTCAGGAGACGAGGAGAGGCAAGTACCAGGCTCAGCCCACAAACTCCTGCATCAACAATCGGCCTTTCAGCGTGGCTCATCTGGTGGTAACGTCACCTCTAGATCAGAAGGTCTGGGTTCAAGTCCCACACCGGAGAGTTGAGCACATAATCCAGGCTGACACTCCCACTACAATACTGAGGGACAACTGCACTGTCGGGGCAGTACTGAGGGAGCGCCGCACTGTCAGAGGGGCAGTACTGAGGGAGCGCCGCACTGTTGGAGGGGCAGTACTGAGGGAGCGCCGCACTGTCAGAGGGGCAGTACTGAGGGAGCACTGCACTGTTGGAGGGGCAGTACTGAGGGAGTGCTGCACTGTCGGAGGGACAGTACTGAGGGAGTGCCGCACTGTTGGAGGGGCAGTACTGAGGGAGCGCCGCACTGTCAGAGGGGCAGTACTGAGGGAGCGCCGCACTGTCGGAGGGGCAGTACTGAGGGAGTGCTGCACTGTTGGAGGGGCAGTACTGAGGGAGAGCTGCACTGTCAGAGGGGCAGTACTGAGGGAGCGCTGCACTGTTGGAGGGGCAGTACTGAGGGAGTGCTGCACTGTTGGAGGGGCAGTACTGAGGGAGAGCTGCACTGTCAGAGGGGTAGTACCGAGGGAGTGCCGCACTGTTGGAGGGGCAGTACTGAGGGAGCGCTGCACTGTCGGAGGGGCAGTACTGAGGGAGCGCCGCACTGTCAGAGGGGCAGTACTGAGGGAGCGCCGCACTGTTGGAGGGGCAGTACTGAGGGAGCGCCGCACTGTCAGAGGGGCAGTACTGAGGGAGCACTGCACTGTTGGAGGGGCAGTACTGAGGGAGTGCTGCACTGTCGGAGGGACAGTACTGAGGGAGTGCCGCACTGTTGGAGGGGCAGTACTGAGGGAGCGCCGCACTGTCAGAGGGGCAGTACTGAGGGAGCGCCGCACTGTTGGAGGGGCAGTACTGAGGGAGTGCTGCACTGTTGGAGGGGCAGTACTGAGGGAGAGCTGCACTGTCAGAGGGGCAGTACTGAGGGAGCGCTGCACTGTTGGAGGGGCAGTACTGAGGGAGTGCTGCACTGTTGGAGGGGCAGTACTGAGGGAGAGCTGCACTGTCAGAGGGGTAGTACCGAGGGAGTGCCGCACTGTTGGAGGGGCAGTACTGAGGGAGCGCTGCACTGTCGGTGGAGCAGTACTGAGGGAAGGCTGCACTGTTGGAGGGGCAGTGCTGAGGGAGCGACGCACTGTCAGATGGGCAGTACTGAGTGAGTGCTGCACTCTCGGAGGGGCAGTACTGTGTGAGTGCTGCACTGTCGGAGGGGCAGTACTGAGACAGTGCTGCACTGTCTGAGGGGCAGTACTGAAGGAAGGCTGCACTGTCAGAGGGCAGTACTGAGGGAGCGCTGCACTGTTGGAGGGGCAGTACTGAGGGAGTGCTGCACTGTTGGAGGGGCAGTACCGAGGGAGCGCTGCACTGTCGGAGGGGCAGTACCGAGGGAGCACTGCACTGTCGGAGGGACAGTACTGAGGGAGAGCTGCACTGTCAGAGGGGTAGTACCGAGGGAGTGGCGCACTGTTGGAGGGGCAGTACTGAGGGAGCGCCGCACTGTCAGTGGAGCAGTACTGAGGGAAGGCTGCACTGTTGGAGGGGCAGTACTGAGGGAGCGATGCACTGTCGGTGAAGCAGTACTGAGGGAGAGCTGCAATGTCGGAGGGGCAGTATCGAGGGAGTGCTGCACTGTCAGAGGGGCAGTACCGAGGGAGTGCCGCACTGTTGGAGGGGCAGTACTGAGGGAGCGCCGCACTGTCAGTGGAGCAGCACTGAGGGAGAGCTGCACTGTCGGAGGGGCAGTATACGGGGGGGGTGCTACACTGTCGGTAGGGCAGTACCGAGGGAGCGCTGCACTGTCGGAGGGGCAGTACTGAGGGAGTACTACACTGTCGGTGCGGCAGTACCGAGGGAGTGCTGCACTGTCGGAGGGGCAGTACTAAGGGAGTGCCGCACTGTCAGAGGGGCAGTACTGAGGGGGTGGAGCAGTACTGAGGGAGAGCTGCACTGTCGGAGGGGCAGTACCGAGGGAGCGCTGCAGTGTCGGTGGTGCTGTCTGACTATGGAACATTAAATCGCTGCCTTGTCTACCTGTTGAGATGGATTCTAAATGGTCGTTGGCCTTATTTGAAGAAGAGCAGGGAGTTCTCCCAGTGTCCTGGTCAACATTTGCCTCTCAACCAACACCACCAAGAACAGGTGAATTGGTCCTTGATCTGATTGCTGTTTATGGGATCTTGCTGTGTGCTAAATGGCTGCTCTGTTTGTCTACGTAACAATATTCAATGCACTTCAAAGTAATTCACTGTGTGAAGCACTTTGAGATATTTCTGCGGATGTGATTAAATGCCATGTTCAGGCTGTCATTCTAATGCTAGTTACCATGACAGCGTGACCCCCCCCCACACCCTTGCTGAGCGGACACTGATTGCTCTCAATCAGGACCCATATGGATTAATAGACAACGCTAGATCTGAATTAATTCAATTTTGAAATCACAGCCCAGTCCAATTTGGACTTGTAGATTCTGTAATATCACTGCAGTGTATCGCAAGCTGCTAAAATGGCATTTTACTGTTCTGTGTCTCTCTGATATGGCAAGACCAGGTGATTTGATCAAATAGGAATCCAGGGAATCTAAAAGGTGTGATTATATGCAAATGTAATTAAAAATCTGTCCTAGTGCTGCTTTACTGTGGAGACAGAGTGATTGAGGTTAGTACTGTCCGTGTGTCAGCACAGATATAATTCCCAAAGCATAGTATTCTCTCTCTCCTCTCCCACAGACACTGACTCTCACTGGGATACAGTTCCACAGACACTGACTCTCAATGGGGTACAGTTCCACACACACTGACTCTCACTGGGGTACGATTTCCACGGGCACTGACTCTCACTGGGGTACAGTTTCACAGACACTGACTCTCACTGGGGTATGTGGTCCACAGACACTGACTCTCACTGGGGTACAGTTTCACAGACACTGACTCTCACTGGGGTACAGTTTCACAGACACTGACTCTCACTGGGGTACAGTTTCACAGACACTGACTCTCACTGGGGTACGGGTTCCACAGCCACTGACTCTCACTGGGCTACCGTTTCACAGACACTAACTCTCACTGGGGTACAGGTTCCACAGACACTGACTCTCACTGGGGTACGGGTTCCACAGACACTGACTCTCAATGGGGTACAGTTCCACAGACACTGACTCTCACTGGGGTATGATTTCCACGGGCACTGACTCTCACTGGGGTACGGGTTCCACAGACACTGACTCTCAATGGGGTACAGATTCACAGACACTGACTCTCACTGGGGTACAGTTTCACAGACACTGACTCTCACTGGGGTACAGTTTCACAGACACTGACTCTCACTGGGGTACAGATTCACAGACACTGACTCTCACTGGGGTACAGATTCACAGACACTGACTCTCACTGGGGTACAGTTTCACAGACACTAACTCTCACTGGGGTACGGATTCCACAGACACTGACTCTCACTGGGCTACCGTTTCACAGACACTAACTCTCACTGGGGTACAGGTTCCACAGACACTGACTCTCACTGGGGTACGGGTTCCACAGACACTGACTCTCAATGGGGTACAGTTCCACAGACACTGACTCTCACTGGGGTATGATTTCCACGGGCACTGACTCTCACTGGGGTACGGGTTCCACAGACACTGACTCTCACTGGGGTACAGTTTCACAGACACTGACTCTCACTGGGGTACGGGTTCCACAGACACTGACTCTCACTGGGCTACCGTTTCACAGACACTGACTCTCACTGGGGTACAGGTTCCACACACACTGACTCTCACTGGGGTACGGGATACACAGACACTGACTCTCGCTGGGGTACGGGTTCCACAGACACTGACTCTCACTGGGGTACAGTTTCACAGACACTGACTCTCACTGGGGTACAGGTTCCACAGACACTGACTCTCACTGGGGTACAGTTTCACAGACACTGACTCTCACTGGGGTACGGGTTCCACAGACACTGACTCTCACTGGGCTACCGTTTCACAGACACTGACTCTCACTGGGGTACAGGTTCCACACACACTGACTCTCACTGGGGTACGGGATACACAGACACTGACTCTCACTGGGGTACGGGTTCCACAGACACTGACTCTCACTGAGGTACGGGTTCCACAGACACTGACTTTCACTGGGGTACAATGTCCACAGACACTGACTCTCACTGGGGTACAGGTTCCACAGACACTGACTCTCACTGGGGTACGGGTCTCACACACACTGACTCTCACTGGGGTACGGGTTCCACAGACACTGACTCTCACTGGGGTATGGGTTCCACAGACACTGACTCTCACTGGGGTACGGGTTCCACAGACTCCGACTCTCACTGGGGTACGGGTTCCACAGACACTGACTCTCACTGGGGTACAGTTCCACAGACACTGACTCTCACTGGGGTACGGGTTCCACAGACACTGCCTCACACTGGGGTACGGGTTCCACAGACACTGACTCTCACTGGGGTACAGTTCCACAGACACTGACTCTCACTGGGGTACGGGTTCCACAGACACTGACTCTCACTGGGGTACGGGTTCCACAGACACTGACTCTCACTGGGGTACGGGTTCCACAGACACTGACTCTCACTGGGGTACGGGTTCCACACACACTGACTCTCACTGGGGTACGGGTTCCACAGACACTGACTCTCACTGGGGTACGGGTTCCACAGACACTGACTCTCACTGGGGTACGGGTTCCACAGACACTGACTCTCACTGGGGTACAGTTCCACACACACTGACTCTCACTGGGGTACGGGTTCCACAGACACTGGCCCTCACTGGGATACGGGTTCCACAGACACTGACTCTCACTGGGGTACGGGTTCCACAGACACTGACTCACGGGTTCCACAGACACTGACTCTCACTGGGGTACGGGTTCCACAGACACTGACTCTAACTGGGGTTCGGGTTCCACGCACACTGACTCTCACTGGGGTACGGGTTCCAGGGGCACTGCCTCTCACTGGGGTACGGGTTCCACAGACACTGACTCTAACTGGGGTTCGGGTTCCACAGACACTGACTCTCACTGGGGTACGGGTTCCAGGGGCACTGCCTCTCACTGGGGTACAGTTCCACGCACACTGACTCTCACTGGGGTACGGTGTCCACAGACACTGACTCTCACTGGGGTACGGGTTCCACAGACACTGACTCTAACTGGGGTTCGGGTTCCACAGACACTGACTCTCACTGGGGTACGGGTTCCACAGACACTGCCTCTCACTGGGGTATAGGTTCCACAGACACTGACTCTCACTGGGGTACGGGTTCCACAGACACTGACTCTCACTGGGGTACGGGTTCCAGGGGCACTGACTCTAACTGGGGTTCGGGTTCCACAGACACTGACTCTCACTGGGGTACGGGTTCCAGGGGCACTGACTCTAACTGGGGTTCGGGTTCCACAGACACTGACTCTCACTGGGGTACGGGTTCCACACACACTGACTCTCACTGGGGTATGGGTTCCAGGGGCACTGACTCTCACTGGGGTACGGGTTCCACAGACACTGACTCTCACTGGGGTACGGGTTCCAGGGGCACTGACTCTAACTGGGGTTCGGGTTCCACAGACACTGACTCTCACTGGGGTACGGGTTCCACAGACACTGACTCTCACTGGGGTACCAACTGACCCCAGCTCCTCGTCAGTTCAATGTAGAGGAGAGTTCCTCCGAGGGGTTAGGGAGTCAAGGCAGAGGGAGCCAGGAAGACCAAATGGTCTCAGGCTCGTCGGCAGCCTCTGCTGTGTTAGCCAATCTCAACTCGGCGATCAGTCAGGCCCGAGCTACATGATGCTGAGGTGATTGACCAGAATGGTACCAGGGATGAGGGACTTCAGTAACATGGAAAGACTGGAGAAGCTGGTGTTGTTCTCAACAACAACAACTTGTATTTATATAGTGCCTTTAAAGTAGTAAAACGTGCCAAGGCGCTTCACATGAAGGTTATTAAATAAAATTTGATACCTGGCCACATAAGTTATTAGGGCAGATGACCAAAAGTTTGGTCAATGAGGTAGGTTTTAAGGAGCATCTTAAAGAGGCGAGAGAGGCGGAGCGGTTCAGGGAGGGAATTCCAGAGATTAGGGCCCAGGCAGCTGAAGGCACGGCCACCGATGGTTGAGCGATTATAATCGGTGATGCTCAAGTGGTCAGAATTGGAGGAGCGCAGATATCTCGGCCGATTGTACAGCTGGAGGAGGTTACAGTGATAGGGAGGGGCGAGGTGGCCATGGAGGGATTTGAAAACAAGAATGAGAATTTTAACATCGAGGAATTGCTTAACCGGGAGCCAATGTAGATCAGCGAGCACAGGGGTGATGGGTGAACAGGACTTGGTGCGAGTTAGGACACACATGTGCAGCAGAGGGTGGAATGTGGGAGGCCAGCCAGGAGTGCGTTGGAATAGTCAAGCCTAGAGGTAACAGAGGCATGGATGAGGGTTTCAGCAGCAGATGAGCTGAGGCAAGGGAGGAGACGGGCGATGTTACTGAGGTGGAAATAGGCGGTCTTTGTGATGGCGCGGATATGTAGTCGGAAGCTCATCTCAGGATCAAATATGGCACCAAGGTTGCGAACAGTGTGGTTCAGCCTCAGACAGATGCCAAGGAGAGGGATGGAGTCGGTGGCTAGGGAACGGAGTTTGTGGCGGGGACTGAAGACAATGGCTGTGGTCTTCCCAATATTTAGTTGGAGGAAATTTCTGCTCATCTATTACTGGATGTTGGAGAAGCAGTCTGACAATTTGGAAGGGTGGAGAGCGGTGGTGTCTCAGACACATGAAGGGTTTGTGTGAGGCATCTTCGGCCCATTGGTGCCCGCATTAAACAGGAGCTTGCACACAGCGGAATGAGAAACAGAAGCAAGAGTCATTCTCAGCCAGTACCGTCCTGCGGCCCAATATATATTTTACAGACACTGGACGTAGAGTCAACTTTACTTCTGTGCAGAAAGATAGTTAGAATCCTCCTGCAGGACTGAGCAAGATTTATAGATCTCCTGGTCATTTTAACATGCAGTGCAGCATTTAAAGGAGCATTTCTCATGCTTTGTACTCTGGTAGTTTTTACAGTAGTGAGGAGAAAGGCTGGGATTGAAAAGGTCAGTCTGCACTTCACAAACATTTCCCTGCGTGAGACAAAATAAAAGAAAAAGAAATGACAGCACAGAGGGTCTAGCGGAGATGTCCTAATATCACGGACACCAGGTGGAGGAGTAGAATGAGAATTAGACAAAATGTATCCGGGCTGTGCATGACCTTAGACAAGAGTTTGTGAATCGTCGCCTCAATCAGCTGAAATTTCACAAATTCACTCCTAAAGTATCAGTGGGACTGACAGCCTCTGACCTTTGGCCTGTTAGGTTACCAAAGACGCTGAAACTGTTTGCCTGGTGCTGATTAAATGATTCGGGGCTCGAAGCAGAGCAGTTTGCAGTCTGGGCTGTTTAGTTGGTTCAAACACAAACGCTCTGGGAGCTGGGTGTGGATCCAGCACAGACTGCTGGGATAAGGCTGCCCCATCTGGTCAAACAGCTTTTCCCCCCAACGCCAATACTTTGATAAACGAAACTGTTCAAAGAAAATTAAAGAAACTCACAATTTTGATTTAAAGCTGCTGTGATTTTCTCCCTGTGTTGGTTGCCTCAGTGACCAGGAGTTCAGTCTTAAAACCCCGGATGTTTGGCATCTCTCGACTGCGCTATTAACTCCTCCATGGCGGGCAGGAGAAGGTTGGGTTGGGTGGGGGGTTAAATAGGAATAGACGTGGAACACGTCCCCAACACGCTGTCGTTGCCATTTTTACGGCTGTGAGTTTTGAACGTGAGTATGTTCCGCGGTGGAGAGTGTTGTGTATGTAATATGTATGCTACTTTAACCCTATGGCCAGGGCAGCACTACTTTGTAGGGCGTAGTGATACCGTAGTACCACTCCTGGCCATAGGGGTATAAATAGTACTGCGGGTACTGATCTCCCCTCAGTTCCCGCCTGTGGGTATGAAGTAAAGACCTAAGTTAAACCCTTCCAAGCTGTCTCTTCCTTTTTGTGTCAAGTATATGCGCATACTTTACACTGGCGACTAGGAACGTTCGAACTCACCAGTACAAGGTGCAACAAAGGATCGGTAGCAGTACGGGGAGAGAAGCTTCTTACCAGCCTGCAGAGTCCAGCGTCGACCGAAGGAGGCCGCACAGTTCAGGAGGAGCGGCAGCAACGGAGCGAGAGAGAGAGGTTCCAGCGGAGGCTGCGGCAGCTGAGAGAAGAGGCTGAACGGGCGTTCCAGCCACGGGGCAAAAGTCTACCCAGGGCCAGGTAAACTGCAATCCTTCCCAGGGAACGTGAGCTGGAAGGGCCAAAAATAACGAACCTGGAGAGACGTCCTTGACAGCAGAGGGAGAAAAGGCGGGAAAAGCGCCATCTAGTGGACAAAGGGGGAAAGTTTTTCTCTTAGAAAAAAATAATAGCGCCATCTAGTGGAAAAAGGCGGGAAAACCTCTTCAGTAGTTTTAAAAATGGCTAAAGAAGCTCGGTTGTCAGAATTTGTTGCCGACATAGAAGATTGGGACGCATGTGTAGAAAGGCATGAACTTTATTGCATAGTAAACAAGGTGAAAGATGACGAAAAGGCAGCAACCTTATTAAATTCTATGGGGGCAAAAACATACGGTCTGCTGAGGAATCTTCTTACTCCAGAAAAGCCAGCAGACAAAACGTATGCCCAAATTGTTGATACGTTAAAGGAACATTTAAACCCTAAGCCACCATTTATAGCGGAAAGGTACCGCTTTTACAGACGCGACCAAAGGAATGATGAGTCGCAGGCAGCCTATTTGGCCGAGCTCAGACGGTTGTCCAAACATTGCCAGTTTGGAGCCTTTTTGGCGGAAGCGATCAGAGACAGATTTGTCTGTGGCATGTTAAATGAGAGTACACGAAAACGGTTGCTGGCCAAGAAACAGCTCAGCCTAGATCAGGCGATAGAAATAGCATTGGCACATGAAGCAGCAGCACAGGGTGCTGCCCAAATACGACAAAACACAACCGGCTATGACACCCATGAGGTGACATTTCACAAAGGTAAATGCTACCGTTGTGGCAAAACCACCCACGACCAAAGTAATTGTTGGTTTCGTGATAAAATATGCCGGCAGTGTGGGAAAAAGGGGCATATAGCGAAAGTTTGTCGGTCGGGTACGAAACCCAATAGTGGGGGCAATCCGAGCAGTACCAAGGCAAGGACAAAAATACATAAGATATCTGACAGTAGCTCAGACGAGTCACAGGAAGGCACAAAAGCCGAGCCTAAAGGTCTGGGATGTCTCAAGTTATATGGTGTAGACAAAATGGAGGACCACAGCACAATGTGGGTTAAAATGAAGGTAGCAGGCGTCGAAGTTAATATGGAGCTGGACACGGGTTCAGCCCTATCAGTAATTAATGAACAAGATTATAACAGGCTGTTCAAACGCATTCCCTTAAAGGATACCGAAATCAAATTAAAAACATATACGGGACAAAAAGTTTACCCGAAGGGAAAAATGCAAGTAACAGTTAAATACAACGGCAGAAAAGTGCCAGGACTTTATTTATACGTCCTACCAAACGGCGGACCACCACTTTTGGGTAGGGAATGGATAAGAAAAATCCATTTCGACTGGAAGTCGATACACGAGATAAAAGTAGAGACCACCAAGGATGATACAACCATTACAAACAGGCTGTCGAAAATATTGGCAAAAACGCCAGAGGTGTTCCAACAAGGGCTGGGGACCTTAAAGGACATTAGAGCAAAAATAACTATTGCTCAAGACGCAAACCCCAAGTTTTGTAAGGCCAGACCGGTGCCTTACGCCATCCGGCCAGCTGTGGAAGCAGAACTGGATGCCTTAGAGAGTGCAGGTGTCCTTACAAAGATTGAGTGGAGTGAGTGGGCCACGCCCATCATCCCAGTTATAAAGAAATCTGCAAATAACACGCCGGGGGAACCAAAGAAGGTTCGCATTTGCGGGGATTTTAAAATAACTATTAACCCAGTCCTGCACACAGTACAGTATCCGCTGCCGCGGATAGAGGACATATTCGCATCGTTAGCTGGGGGTAGACACTTTACGAAGATTGACCTTTGTCAAGCTTATTTACAGATGGAGGTGGAGCAGGACTCGAAAAAGCTCCTAACGATTAACACACACAAGGGATTGTACCAGTACAATCGCCTGGTATTTGGTGTGGCGTCCGCCCCAGCCATATGGCAGAGGACCATGGAACAGGTCCTACAGGGCATTCCAGGAACGCAGTGCTACCTGGATGACATCCTGGTGACAGGACAAACGGATAACGACCACCTCGCTAACCTGGAGCGAGTACTTCTGCGGTTGCAACAATACGGACTCAGGGCGAACAAGCAGAAATGTGAGTTTTTCCAGGAACGTATCTCATACTGTGGTCACATTATAGACAAGGAAGGCCTGCATAAGTCCCCAGAAAAGATCGAGGCAGTAGTGAAGGCCCCGCCCCCTGAGAATGTATCTCAGTTACGATCATTCTTAGGCCTTATAAACTATTACCATAAGTTCCTCCCGAACTTATCGTCCATTTTACATCCACTAAATTCATTGCTGCAAAAGGGAGTCTCCTGGAATTGGGACGAAGCGTGTGAGGCTGCTTTTAAAAAGGGTAAACAACTCATTACATCAAAGGAAGTGCTCGCACACTTTGACCCAAAAATGCCAATGAGGTTGGCATGTGACGCCTCCCCGTATGGTATAGGGGCAGTGTTGTCACACAAATTTCCCAATGGGACGGAGAGGCCAATAGCATTTGCCTCAAGGTCGTTAACTACGGCCGAAAGAAACTATGCGCAAATCGACAGGGAGGCCCTCAGTCTGGTGTGGGGTGTAAAAAAATTCCACCACTACCTACATGGGCAACGTTTCACACTACTGACGGATCATCAACCGTTGGTGTCCATATTTAATCCAACAAAAGGGGTGCCCCTGATGACGGCCCAAAGGCTACAGAGATGGCCACTGTTCTTAGGAGCACACCAGTACCTTATCGAATATAAGGGTACCAAACAGCATGGCAATGCGGATGGCCTGTCGCGGCTACCATTGCCTGCAGAGATCGAAGAGATAGTACAGGACCCCGTGGAAATATATCATACGGCGGTTATGGAACACTTGCCCATCACCAGCCAATGTATCGAGCGGGAAACACAGAATGACCCGACACTGGCAAGGGTTTACGAATTGACCGTGAAAGGCTGGCCGGCGCAGGGTGACGCATCATTGCCGGCGTTTTCGGCAAGGAAGGACCAGTTGTCCGTATGCCGGGGCACATTGATGTGCGGAGCCAGGGTGGTGGTCCCTCAAAAATTACAACATAAAGTGTTGCGGGACTTACACGAAGGTCATCTGGGGGGTGTCAAAATGAAAAGCCTCGCCAGAGCCTACGTCTGGTGGCCCGGCATTGACAGGGACATCGAGGAAGTAGCAAAAGCATGCCAAGGGTGCCAGATGGTACAGAACGTACCACCCCAAGCCCCACTACATCCGTGGGAGTGGCCCTCAACGCCGTGGCAAAGGATCCACGTGGACTTCGCTGGGCCCTTCATGGATGCGATGTTCCTTATTGTAGTGGACGCCCACTCAAAATGGCCGGAGGTCATAAAGATGTCATCAACGACAGCCGAAAAGACGGTCGCAGCCTTAAGGACCATTTTTGCCCGAAACGGGGTGCCCGAGCAAGTCTGTTCGGACAATGGGCCACAATTTGTGGCAGAAGAATTTCAAGCATTCCTAAAAAGGAATGGAGTGCGACATTATACGTCCGCACCATATCATCCGGCTACAAATGGGCTGGCAGAGCGATTTGTACAGACTTTTAAAAAGGCCATCAAGGCGATGGGGGAGGAAAGGTTGCCACTACAACACAAGGTGGACAATTTCCTATTCGCATACCGTAATGCTGCACATACGGTGACCAACCAGGCCCCCGCCGTCATGTTCTTTAATAGAAGGTTAAGGTCTCGCCTCGAATTGCTCAGACCAAACATCTGGAGAGATGTGGAAAACCGAGTATTTCGTAGGGTTCCTGACAGACAGACACGGAGCTTCGAGGTGGGGCAGCAAGTGTTGGCCCGTGATTATAGAAATGAAAAGTGGCGGTCTGGTACGATAAAGGCCCGCCAGGGACCTTTGATGTACACAGTGGATACTGGGGACGGCATAATCAGACGACATGCTGATCAACTTGTGGAGTCCAGAAACCCAACTGATTCACTACCTCAAACGTCTCAGCACATTGTTCCAGCGGAATCACGGCCCAGCTCGTCGCTACAGAAGTCTCAGGATGGCGAGGAGTTCAGCACTCCAGTGAGCTCCACGGCACAGGATGTGCCATCAGACACCAACGACTCCAGCGATGAAGTGGTGACGGAAGTACCGCCGCCTACACCGAGACCGACTAGAGAAAGACGTTATCCTAGTCGAGACAGGAGGCCTCCTCAGAGACTGAATCTATAACATGTTTCTTTTTATATATATATAGGTAGACAACTCTGATGTAAATATGTTATGTATGTTGTGTTACCAAATGTTATTAGCCCTAGTTATGGTGCATCTGTTGACTTAATTGCACGGGTACGTTTTAACTAAAAGGGGAGGAATGTTGTGTATGTAATATGTATGCTACTTTAACCCTATGGCCTGGGCAGCACTACTTTGTAGGGCGTAGTGATACCGTAGTACCACTCCTGGCCATAGGGGTATAAATAGTACTGCGGGTACTGATCTCCCCTCAGTTCCCGCCTGTGGGTATGAAGTAAAGACCTAAGTTAAACCCTTCCAAGCTGTCTCTTCCTTTTTGTATCAAGTATATGCGCATACTTTACAGAGAGGCGAGTCCATCATGAACAAATTTAAATCGGGCTCCCACTGTGCGATCGAGAGTCTGATTTCAATTTAACAGTTGCTGCGTGGGTTTTTTTTACTCATTCACGGAATGTGGGCGTCGCTGGCAAGGCCGGCATTTATTGCCAACACTGGTTGCCCTTGAGAAGGTGGTGGTCAGCCGCCTTCTTGAACCGCTGCAGTCCGTGTGGTGAAGGCGCTCCCACAGTGCTGTTAGGGAGGGTGTTCCAGGATTTTGACCCAGCGACGATGAAGGAACAGCGATATATTTCCAAGTCAGGATGGTGTGTGACTTGGAGCGGAATTTGGAGGTGGTGGTGTTCCCATGCGCCTGCTGCCCTTGTCTTTCTAAGTGGCAGAGGTTTCCGAGGTGCTGCTGAAGAAGCCTTGGCGAGATTCTCTGGCACAGAAAGGGAGGTGGGAACTGCCAGCTCCACAGAGTAAATTTCCAGCACTCCTTGTGGGCCAGGAAGAGCAGGAGTACCTCTCCTCCCCCGTAGACTCAATCTTCACAGGAACATTCGACACTGACAGGCAGCAAAAGATCAGCTGGTCCATCAAGCCTCCCCCACACCACAATGGCTGGAGCATCGTGACTAAACACTCTCCCTCTATCACTCCCTCCCTCTCTCCCTTCCTCCCTCTCTCCCTCTATCCCTCCCTCTCTCCCTCCCTCCCTCTATCCTTCCCTCCCTCCCTCTCTCCCTCCCTCCCTCTATCCCTCCCTTTCTCCCTCTATCCTTCCCTCTCTCCCTCCCTCTCTTGCTCCGTCCCTCTGACTCCCTCCTTCTAATACAGAGCCAGAACTGTAATATACAGAGACGGGAATGTAATATACAGAGAGAGGACTGTAATATACAGAGACAGACTGTAATATGCAGAGATAGGACTATAATATGCAGAGACAGGACTGTAATATACTGAGACAGGACTGTAATATACAGAGACAGGACTGTAATATACCGAGACAGGACTATAATATACTGAGAGAGGACTGTAATATACAGAGACAGACTGTAATAGAAACATAGAAGATAGGAGCAGGAGTAGGCCATTCGGCCCCTCGAGCCTGCTCCACCATTCAATGCGATCATGGCTGATCATCCAAATTCAGTACCCAGTCCCTGCCTTCTCCCCATATCCCTTGATCCCTTTAGCCTTAAGAAATATATCTAACTCCTTCTTGAATATATTTAATGAATTGGCCTCAACTGCCTTCTGTGGTAGAGAATTCCACAGGCTCACCACTCTCTGGGTGAAGAAATTCCTCCTCACCTCAGTCCTAAATGGCTTACCCCTTATCCTTAGACTGTGACCCCTGGTTCTGGACTCCCCCGCCATCGGGAACAGCCTTCCTGCATCTAGTCTGTCTAGTCCTGTTAGAATTTTATAAGTTTCAATGAGATCCCCTCTCATTCTTCTAAACTCTAGCAAATATAAGCCTAATCGACCCAATCTCTCTTCATACGTCATTCCTGCCATCCCAGGTATCAGTCTGGTGAATCTTTGCTGCACTCCCTCCATGGCAAGAACATCCTTCCTCAGATAAGGTGACCAAAACTGCACACAATACTCAAGGTGTGGTCTCACCAAGGCCCTGTACAACTGCAGCAAGACATCCTTGCTCCTGTACTCGAATCCTCTCACTATGAAGGCCAGCATACCATTTGCCTTCTTAACCGCATGCTGCACCTGCATGCTTACCTTCAGCGACTGGTGCACAAGGACACCCAGATCTTATTGCAATTCCCCTTTTCCCAATCTATTGCCATTCAGATAATAATCTGCCTTCCTGTTCTTGCCACCAAAGTGGATAACCTCGCATTTATCCACATTATACTGCATCTGCCATGCATCTGCCCAATTACCCAACCTATCCAAATCATGCTGGAGTTTCTCTGCATCCTCCTCACAGCACACACGCCCACCCAACTTTGTGTCGTCTGCAAACTTGGAGATATTACATCTAGTTCCCTCATCTAGATCATTAATATATATTGTGAATAGCTGGGGTCCTAGCACCGATCCCTGCGGTACCCCACTAGTCACTGCCTGCCACTTGGAAAAAGACTTGTTTATTCCAACTCTTTGCTTCCTGTCTGCCAACCAGTTCTCTATCCAAGTCAGTACCTTACCCCCAATCCCATGTGCTTTAACTTTGCACGCTAGTCTCTTATGCGGGACCTTATCGAAAGCCTTCTGAAAGTCCAAATACACCACATCCAGTGGCTCTCCCTTATCTATTCTACCAGTTACATCCTCAAAAAATTCCAGTAGATTAGTCAAGCATAATTTACCTTTTGTAAATCCATGTTGACTTTGTCCGATCCTGTCACTGTTTTCCAAGTGCTCTGCTATTACATCTTTTAAATAATGGACTCTAGCATTTTCCCCACTACCGATGTCAGGCTTACCGGTCTATAATTCGCCATTTTTTCTCTACCACCTTTTTTAAATAGTGGGGTTAATTAGCTACCCTCCAATCCATGGGAACTGTTCCAGAGTCTATAGAATTTTGGAAGATGACCAGCAATGCATCTACTATTTCTAGGGCCACTTCCTTAAGTACCCTAGGATGTAGATTATCAGGCCCTGGCGATTTATCGGCCTTCAATCCCGTCAATTTCCCTAACACCATTTCCCTACAAATACTAATTTCATTCAGTTCCTCCCTTTCATTTGATCGTATGTTCCCCGACATCTCTGGGAGTTTATTTGTGTCCTCCTTTGTGAAGACAGAACCAAAGTATGTATTTAATTGGTCTGGCATTTCTTTGTTCCCCATTATAAATTCCCCTGATTCTGACTGCAGAGATAGGACTGTAATATGCAGAGACAGAATTGTAATATACTGAGAGAGGACTGTAATATACAGAGACAGGACTGTAAGATACAGAGACAGGACTGTAATATACAGAGAGAGGACTGTAATATACAGAGAGAGGACTGTATCATACAGAGAGAGGACTAATATACAGAGACAGGACTGTAAAATACAGAGACAGGACTAATATACTGAGAGGACTGTAATATACAGAGACAGACTGTAATATACAGAGACAGGACTGTATCATACAGAGACAGGACTGTAATATGCTGAGAGGACTGTAATATACAGAGACAGGGCTGTAATATACAGAGAGAGGACTGTAATATACAGAGACAGGACTGTAATATACCGAGAGAGGACTGTAATATACAGAGACAGGACTGTAATATACAGAGACAGGACTGTAATATACAGAGAGGACTGTAATATACAAAGACAGGACTGGAATATACAGAGACAGGACTGTAATATACAGAGACAAGACTGTATCATACTGAGACAGGACTGTAATATACAGAGAGAGGATTGTAATATACAGAGACGGGACTGTAATATACAGAGACAGGACTGTAATACACAGAAACAGGACTGTACCATACAGAAAAGGTTGGTAATATACAGAGAGGACTGTAATATACAGAGACAGGACTGTACCATACAGAAAAGGTTGGTAATATACAGAGAGGACTGTAATATACAGAGACAGGACTGTACCATACAGAAAAGGTTGGTAATATACAGAGAGGACTGTAATATACAGAGACAGGACTGTATCATACTGAGACAGGACTGTAATATACAGAGACAGGACTGTATCATACTGAGACAGGACTGTAATATACAGAGACAGGACTGTATCATACTGAGACAGGACTGTAATATACAGAGACAGGACTGTATCATACTGAGACAGGACTGTAATATACAGAGACAGGACTGTATCATACTGAGACAGGACTGTAATATACAGAGAGAGGACTGTATCATACTGAGACAGGACTGTAATATACAGAGAGGACTGTAATATACAGAGACAGGACTGTAATATACAGAGACAGGACTAATATACAGAGAGAGGACTGTAATATACAGAGACAGGAATGTAATATACAGAGACAGGGCTGCATCATACAGAGAGGACTGTAATATACAAAGACAGGACTGGAATATACAGAGACAGGACTGTAATATACAGAGACAAGACTGTATCATACTGAGACAGGACTGTAATATACAGAGAGAGGATTGTAATATACAGAGACGGGACTGTAATATACAGAGACAGGACTGTAATACACAGAAACAGGACTGTACCATACAGAGAAAGGATGGTAATATACAGAGAGGACTGTAATATACAGAGACAGGACTGTAATATACAGAGACAGGACTGTAATACACAGAGACAGGACTGTACCATACAGAAAAGGTTGGTAATATACAGAGAGGACTGTAATATACAGAGACAGGACTGTATCATACTGAGACAGGACTGTAATATACAGAGACAGGACTGTATCATACTGAGACAGGACTGTAATATACAGAGAGGACTGTAATATACAGAGACAGGACTGTAATATACAGAGACAGGACTAATATACAGAGAGAGGACTGTAATATACAGAGACAGGAATGTAATATACAGAGACAGGACTGTAATATACAGAGACAGGGCTGCATCATACAGAAGAGAGGACAGTAATATACAGAGACAGGACTGTAATATACAGAGAGAGGATTGTAATATACAGAGACAGGACTGTAATATACAGAGACAGAACTGTATCATACTGAGACAGGACTGTAATATACAAAGACAGGACTGTAATCTACAGAGACAAGACTGTATCATACTGAGACAGGACTGTAATATACATAGAGAGATTGTAATATACAGAGACAGGACTGTTATATACAGAGACAAGACTGTATCATACTGAGACAGGACTGTAATATACAGAGATAGGACTGTAATATACAGAGACAGGACTGTATCTATACTGAGACAGGACTGTAATATACAGAGAGAGGATTGTAATATACAGAGACAGGACTGTAATATACAGAGACCGGACTGTAATATACAGAGACAGGACTGCATCATACAGAGACAGGACGGTAATATACAGAGACAGGACTGTATCATACAGAGACAGGACGGTAATATACAGAGAAAGGACGGTAATATACAGAGATGACTGTAATATACAGAGAGAGGATTGTAATATACAGAGACAGGACTGTATCATACAGAGAAAGGATGGTAATATACAGAGAGGACTGTAATATACAGAGACAGGATTGTAATATACAGAGACAGGACTGCATCATACAGAGAGAGGACAGTAATATACAGAGACAGGACTGTATCATACAGAGACAGGACTGTAATATACAGAGACAGGACTGCATCATACAGAGAGAGGACTGTAATATACAGAGAGAGGATTGTACTATACAGAGACAGGACTGTAATCTACAGAGACAGGACTATCATACAGAGACAGGACTGTAATATACAGAGAGAGGATTGTAATATACCAGAGACAGGACTGTAATATACGGAGACAGAACTGTATCATATTGAGGCAGGACTGCAATATACAGAGAGAGATTGTAATATACAGAGACAGGACTGTAATATACAGAGACAGGACTGTATCATACTGAGACAGGACTGTAATATACATAGAGAGGATTGTAATATACAGAGACAGGACTGTAATATAGAGAGACAGGACTGCATCATACAGAGAAAGGATGGTTAATATACAGAGAGGACTGTAATATACAGAGACATGACTGTAATATACAGAGAGGACTGTAATATACAGAGACAGGACTGTAATATACAGAGACAGGACTGTAATATACAGAGACAAGACTGTATCATACTGAGACAGGACTGTAATATACAGAGAGGATTGTAATATACAGAGACAGGACTGTAATATACAGAGACAGGACTGTAATATAGAGAGACAGGACTGTAATATACAGAGACAGGACTGTAATATACAGAGACAGGACTGTAATATACAGAGAGGACTGTAATATACAGAGACATGACTGTAATATACAGAGAGGACTGTAATATACAGGGACAGGACTGAAATATACAGAGGACTGGACTAATATACTGGGAGAGGACTGTAATATACAGAGACAGGTCTGTAATATGCAGAGACAGGACTGTAATATACAGAGACAGGACTGTAATATACAGAGAGAGGATTGTAATATACAGAGAGGACTGTAATATACAGAGACAGGACTGTAATATACAGAGAGAGGACTGTAATATACAGAGAGAGGACTGTAATATACAGAGACAGGACTGTAATATACAGAGAGGACTGTAATATACAGAGAGGATTGTAATATACAGAGAGAGGACTGTAATACACAGAGACAGGACTGTAATATACAGAGAGAGGATTGTAATATACAGAGACAGGACTGTATCATGCAGAGACGGGACTGTAACACACAGGCGGGCCTGAGACACAGAGGGACCAGACTTACACCTAATCTGCCCTATCCTTAGCCTCAGAGGGGCTTGAGCACCAGCTCCCAATGTGTGGGGTCACGTGTGGGGCTTTAACCCCAGTGCAAACTTCGCCCTTCATTAAACCGTCACCAGGAAGCCCCTTTCTTTCTATCCGAGCCCCCCTGCTCCCCCCCCCCCCGCCCCCCCCACCCGTGACCAGGTTTAGCGACTCCCGCCTGTTTATACTGTGGTTACTGCAAACTGCACAGGATCCTGTCACAGGAGCGGGAGTCAGACAACATAGCAAAGATCCCACAGACCCAGGGGAAAATATCAAACTCAGAAATACAGAATGTAACACGAGATCCCAGCACGGCAAACCTCAAAAATACAACAGAGAATGACTGGAAGACAATCAGAGTTGCTGCGACTGAATGAAGTTTTGTTAATTGGCGAAGATAAACACCTCACTTGAGATTTTGTTAAAAGCCACTCTATTTTTGTGAAATTGTATTTGTAACTAACAGCTATCAGATGGATATCAGTGTGTTTATATATTGCCTAAGAAATCACTGGGTAATGGGATAGAGCTGAGTGATGGATACAATCT
The DNA here is from genome assembly GCF_052327205.1 of Somniosus microcephalus. NCBI lineage: Eukaryota > Metazoa > Chordata > Chondrichthyes > Squaliformes > Somniosidae > Somniosus > Somniosus microcephalus. The sequence continues at coordinate 795,608 of NC_141020.1, forward strand.
GCCTGCTTTATGATGGTACAGGATTGTGACATGCATGTTAAACACTGAAAGCAAGCAAATCCCGGAACTACAAACACCTCGAGCTTCAACTAACCCAATCGCCACAACTGTGGGGTCGGGGAGAGAATTCTCACACCCTCACCAGGAACCTTAGAATCCTCAGCAGGGCAGGGTCCAACACCCCTGACCCTGTGGTCTGACACACTCGATCCCTGACCCTGTGTCTGACACACTCAACCCCCTGACCCCGAGTCTGACACACTCGACCCCCTAACCCTGTGCCTGACACACTCGATCCCCTGACCCTGTGTCTGACACACTCGATCCCTGACCCTGTGTCTGACACACTCGATCCCTGACCCTGTGTCTGACACACTCG
>NC_141020.1:796486-1013632 GCF_052327205.1 Somniosus microcephalus
AATAATAGCCTAAGTAAGTTATAATAGTAATAGTTGAGGTAATAGTTAGTATCAGTAGTAGAAGCAATAGTTGGAGTAACAATAGTAAAACGTCACATATTGTGGAGCTGAATTTAGTTGTAAATTCACCAAATTTGTCCACTTCAATGAGATAATAATCAGGAAAGGTTCTAGTCCATTAACTTACTCAACACGATGTTTACAAAGTAGAACATTATCAACAAACCTCTCTCACTTTCCATTTCATTCTCAGACAATGAAAGATGCATCTGTCTAAATGTTGTTCACTACATTAAAACTTGCCCTTAAACTACCTTTATCTCTCTGCTGCCAAGTGCAGTGGTGTCAATCATCCCATCTAACAAGCGGGAGTAGACGGCATCATTACTCTTCGGCAAGCTAAACTGTCAATCAGAGAGAGCCCGAGAGGACATGACATTCTCTGTGGTCTAATATCCCAGTCACGGCGGAGCTTAGTGCTGACACACGTAACATTGCTTTATGAAGTTGCTTAAGTGCATTGTGGGATTTGACTATTTATTTATTTGATCTTAAGGGTAGGTCCCCAGACTTGTACCGATTAATATTTAGCAACTTTAAAACAAAGATCTAGATGACTAACTGGTTAGGAATAGGAGCTTGTTTTTACTGAGAAGCTGTATGCCTTTGGGCAATGCACATAGTGCGCGATACCACAATGGTTGGAAATGCTTGGTGAGAAGATTTGGTAAATCAAGAACTAGTGGTTTGGTTATGCCAAGCTTGGCTTTTCAAAATCTGTAGGTTGTAGGACTGCAGGTAATAAAAGTAAGTTTCTGGCTAGCTCATCCATGGAGAGGTCATGTCAAGGAAGGCAACTGGTCACAGATGAATATTTTAGGAGGTAGGGTTAGATGCAATAACCTGGAGTTTTGCTTGATTTACTTTGGCAAGGAGGTGATTTGAAAACAAAATTCCTCTTGAGAGGTGCTGTCGCTCAGGGACCGAAGCAGCGGCAACATCGAGGAGGCACCGGTTAAATCAGCGGGAGACCAGGGCAGCGTGGACCTGAGTGGCAGCAGCACCGAGGAGGCACCGGTTAAATCAGCGGGAGACCAGGGCAGCGTGGACCTGAGTGGCGGCAGCACCGAGGAGGCACCGGTTCAATCAACGGTAGACCGAGGCAGCGTGGACCTGAGTGGCGGCAGCACAGAGGAGGCACCGGTTAAATCAGCGGTAGACCGAGGCAGTGCGGACCTGAGTGGTGGCAGCACAGAGGAGGCACCGGTTAAATCAGCGGTAGACCGAGGCAGTGCGGACCTGAGCGTTGGCAGCACCGAGGAGGCACCGGTTAAATCAGCGGTAGACCGAGGCAGTGCGGACCTGAGTGGTGGCAGCACAGAGGAGGCACCGGTTAAATCAGCGGGAGACCGAGGCAGTGCGGACCTGAGCGGTGGCAGCACCGAGGAGGCACCGGTTAAATCAGCGGTAGACCGAGGCAGTGCGGACCTGAGCGTTGGCAGCACCGAGGAGGCACCGGTTAAATCAGCAGTAGACCGAGGCAGTGCGGACCTGAGTGGCGGCAGCACAGAGGAGGCACCGGTTAAATCAGCGGTAGACCGAGGCAGTGCGGACCTGAGCGTTGGCAGCACCGAGGAGGCACCGGTTAAATCAGCGGTAGACCGAGGCAGTGCGGACCTGAGCGTTGGCAGCACCGAGGAGGCACCGGTTAAATCAGCGGTAGACCGAGGCAGTGCGGACCTGAGTGGTGGCAGCACAGAGGAGGCACCGGTTAAATCAGCGGTAGACCAAGGCAGTGTGGACCTGAGCGTTGGCAGCACAGAGGAGGCACCGGTTAAATCAGCGGGAGACCGAGGCAGTGCGGACCTGAGTGGCGGCAGCACCGAGGAGGCACCGGTTAAATCAGCGGGAGACCGAGGCAGTGCGGACCTGAGTGGTGGCAGCACAGAGGAGGCACCGGTTAAATCAGCGGTAGACCGAGGCAGTGTGGACCTGAGCGTTGGCAGCACCGAGGAGGCACCGGTTAAATCAGCGGTAGACCGAGGCAGTGTGGACCTGAGTGGTGGCAGCACAGAGGAGGCACCGGTTAAATCAGCGGTAGACCGAGGCAGTGCGGACCTGAGCGTTGGCAGCACCGAGGAGGCACCGGTTAAATCAGCGGTAGACCAAGGCAGTGCGGACCTGAGCATTGGCAGCACAGAGGAGGCACCGGTTAAATCAGCGGGAGACCGAGGCAGTGCGGACCTGAGCGGTGGCAGCACCGAGAAGTTTTACCTCCAACGATTTCAACAGCAACAAAAACCAAGGAGTGATGTCACAGGACAGCAGGTAGGTGTGTGGTGGGTGAGTTAATACGTTTTTCTCTCTAACCTAGGACAGTGGTGCAAACTAGGAGTGGGAAAACTATAACGCACTTTATTAAATTTATAACTTAACTAGTTAAACTAATTAATATAACTATAAATAGTCGTTGAATAAAGACTTTAACTAATTAAATAAATAAAATAATCTAGACTAAGATATGGCAGAGCAGGTTGTGTGTCTGGACTGCAGTGTGTGGGAGTTTGTGGACAGTGAGACTGTCCCGAGCGAACACGTCTGCAGGAGATGTCTCCATCTCGAATCTCTCCGGCTCAGAGTCATTGCGCTGGAGTGCGAGTTGGAGACACTCCGACACATAAGGGAGGGGGAGGAGTATCTGGACAGTTTGCTCCAGACCTCGGTCACACCTCGTAGAGAGGTGCAGGACCAGAACGAGGTTGGTGTGACCGATAGTGTGCAGAGTAAGGGGAACCCAGGTATGAAAGGGAATGAGGACCCACAAAAACTGATCCTATCCAACAGGTACAATGTACTTGCTACCTGTGAGGATAAGGATAAAGACTGTTGGAAGGACAGCCGGAATGCAGACCATGGCACTTTGGAGCAGGAGGCTGTCCTGGGGTGGGGGGCGGGGGAGGAGGAGAGGAAGAGTAATGTGGTAGTTGTAGGGGATTATATAATTAGGGGGATAGATGGCATCCTCTGTAAACAAGATCGAGAGTCCCACATGGTATGTTACCTACCTGGTGCCAGGGTAAGGGACATCTCGAATCGGCTTGAAAGGATAAGGGAGAGGGAGGGGAGGATCCTGTCGTTGTGGTCCATGTTGGGACCAACAACAGAGAGAAGAGAAGGCAAGAGGTCCTGTTTGAGGAGTACCAAGAACTAGGAGCTAAATTAAAGAACAGGACCTCAAGGGTTATAATCTCTGGATTATTACCTGAGCCACGTGCAAATTGGCGTAGAGATAAGATAATTAGGGAAGTGAACACGTGGCTAAATGAGTGGTGTGGGAAAGAGGGGTTCCATTTCATGGGGCACTGGCACCAGTATTGGGACAGGAAGGAACTGTTCCATTGGGATAGGCTCCACCTGAACCAGCCTGGGGCCTGGGTCCTAGCGGAAATGATAAATAGGGCAGTCACAAGGACTGTAAACTAATAAATGGGGGGGGAGGGCTCAGGGGGAAATTGCAGTACAAATAGTAGTTCAAAAACAAACGAAAGGGAAGAGAGTAGAGCAACAGTTAGAAATTGTACTTTAGACACTACAGGTAAAGGGAAAACTAAAAGATGTAAAGCGATTAAACCAGGAGAGAGAAATAAGAAACATGTGAGTAAAACACGAGAGCTGAAGGACAGGCTAGGGTATGTGGGCCAAATAAGCTTTCTTTATACAAACACACGGAATAAATTGAATGAACTGCAGGCACGAATTCAAATTGGAGGGTATGACATGGTGGCCATTACTGAGACACGGCTGCAAGACGGTCAGGACTGGGAACTAATGGAACGGTTATAATGTCACAGAGTCATAGGGCAGGATTTTCATTCAGGAGTTGGGTTGGAGGCGGGACAACAACTTTTGGGGTTGTAGTCCCGCCTCCATCGAGATGCGGCCAATCCACGCGATTTTAACTTGATTGACCTTGTTGAGCCCGCCCAGCGGGCTCAGCAGGCCAATTAAGGGCCACCCGGCAACAGGTGACATCACAAACTGAAATTTCATCTGTCAAGAGGTTTTGACAGATGAAATATCAGTGTTTGAAAGCTGTTTGAAGCGGTCAAACACTGAGGCCTAGAAATTCAGTTGGGCGCGCCAGCCGTTAGCGCCTTAGGGGGAGTAGATCTCGAGCGCTAGGCGCTTATCGCCCGGGCGCAGCGCGATCTGCGCCTCTCCCCAACTTCAGGACACATTTAGCGCCGGCGCAAAGTCTTAGCGCGCGCCCTGCTGCGCGCGCAGATCATGACGTCATATAATAGTGCAACGCCCTTTGTGCGCCCCAAACCGGAACTTCACTCGCGCCGGCCCATTGTGCGCCGGGCGTCCCGAGCGACTGTGAAGTGGAATGGTACACAGGCCAGCCGGGCCGCGGGGAGCGCTAATTAAATGGCACTTACCCAGCAGTATAAAGGCCAGCCATTTTGCAGCATTCACTCTTGTGCAACGGTTTTTTGGACAGAGACCAAGGAGGAGAGTTTACTGGTTTGGACCAACACTTGGACAGGTATTTTTGGCTCAGGCCAGAGCTTACCAATTATCGTAGCCTTCATTCAGAGCTCAGTGTTTGCCAGCATATAATGGGGGCTGCATTGGGTGGCAATGCAGAATTTCAGCCTTATGCCAGAAGGGCTTACAGACGCCGTGAGAGAGTGGCAGCCCTGGCTAGACGCAGAGGGGGCAACAGGCGTCGCCAACTGAGGCCTTACTCACGCAGGGTATACCGCCAGCAGACCTCCTATCTGACCATGTCTGCCGCGATGTGTGTTAGGAGGCTGCGATTCCGAAGGGAGGTGGTTGCAGACATCTGCCGGCTGCTTCAGAGAGATCTGCAGCCACAGCTGATGCGCAGGACGTCTCTGTCGGTGGCAGTGAAGGTAACGGTGGCTCTCAACTTCTATGCCTCCGGCTCCTTCCAATCCGCTACTGGGGACATCGCTAACATCTCCCAGTTCGCCGTGCATTGCTGCATCCGCCAGGTGACCGAAGCCCTTTTCAGAAGGAGACATCAATTCATCTCCTTCCCCATGACCCTGGACAAGCAGCAGCAGCGTGCAGTGGGGTTTGCAAGAATAGCGGGCTTCCCCATGGTGCAGGGCGCCATTGACTGCACGCATGTGGCTTTGCGGGCACCTCTTGAGCATGCCGAGGATTACCGCAACCGGAAGGGCTACCATTCCCTCAATGTACAGCTGGTGTGTGACCACAGGCAGCGCATCCTAGCTGTCAATGCCCGCTTTCCAGGCAGCAGCCACGATGCCTTTATCCTGCGACAGACAACTGTGGCTGACATGTTCCAGGCACAGCCTCCCCCAAGAGGATGGCTTATCGGGGACAAAGGCTATCCTTTGTGTACCTGGCTCGTGACCCCGCTCCGCGCGCCCACGACCCCTGCTGAAGAGGCATACAACGAGAGCCATCAAGCGACGAGGAACCTCATAGAACAAACAATCGGCGTGCTCAAGCAACGGTTCCGCTGTCTCGATCGCTCCGGGGGAGCCCTCCAGTATTCGCAGGATCGAGTCTCCCAATTCGTCGTCGTTTGCTGCATGCTGCACAACCTGGCTATCCGCAGGACTCAGGCACTGCCACCTCACGTTGGACCACCACCTCAGGAGGAGGAGCAGGAGGAGCATGAGGACGACGAGGACGAGGAGTACCAGCCCAGGAGGGACGCACAAGGTCCAAGGGCCGCCCGTCGTCGGCTTATTGAACGTCACTTCTAGGCCCCCTGTCAGGGAATGGCTTGTGCCAATGAGAGAACATGATTGCAGCCGCTCCGCAAGCCCTCAGCCGGTTAAGGCAACAAACACTTCAAAGATCAAACATGGACAATGTGAATAAATAAAATGCTTTATTGTACAAACTCTGGGCCCTTCCCACATGAAAACCAAAAACTGAGGAAACCCCCAAAAAACACTCAAACACATTACTCGCTCCCACAACCTGGAGAGGATTAACAAAATAGGGCAACTAAAATGGCCGTCATTCTCGGCCTTCGTCCAAAACAAACATCACATCATCGGCCTTCAAAAAACAAACATCCAATTCTCGGCCTCAAGAAACAAACACAAATGGCCACACATTCGACTATTTGGCCCGCTAGGGCGATGCCTTGGCCATCTTTGGGTGGCCCCTGCCCGCCCTGCTGCTCCGCCTCAAAGTAAGGCCATTGCCTGCTGCAAGGCTGGGGGCAGGCTCCTGAGGGGCACATGTCGTGACGGCAGATGCCCTTGGGGGTCGGCCTAGTCGAGGTCTGGCCGTCGAGCGGGCGGCTGTTGATTGCTGCAGCTGTGGCTGGCCAGCATCAGTCGCTGCAGCAGCTCCTGGCAGCTCCACTGGGGGAGTGGCAGTGGCGGCTGGAGGAATGGCGGCAAGCTGGCGGATGGCAGGCGCTCGCTGGTCGCCTGAGACACTGGCACTCGCCCGGGCCAGCACTGCAGCATGCGCACCAATCTGCTGAGGGACAGACCGATGTGCTGCTGCAGCGCGCCGGGTGCCCTGGCGATGCCTGGCTGACACAGCGAGTGTGGCAGCAGTGAGTGCCCGTGTTGACCTGTTCACTGACCGCAGCAGAGCAGCCAGTGACTGGACGGCACCACTAATCACCTGGCCAGTCGCTGAAAGATCTGCCCGGTATTCTGCCCGACTGGTGGCCTCTAAGGGCCCGAACTCGGCCACACTCTGAGAGAGGGAATCGATGGACTCAGGCAACCGTGCCACTGCCGCCATGAGCTCCGTGTGCCGGCGCTCCGAGTCCGCGGACAAGTCTTCGAGGCGTTCCATCTCCTTGGCGAAGAGCATCTCCTGACTGGAGGCCGGACTCTCCCTCTGGGGAGAAGGCCGCCGAGCTGGCCGACCCTTCCTGCGTTGCTGGAGGCCGCTGGGCCCAGCAATTGGACTCCCCTCCGACGCATCCCCCCTCTGGGGAGAAGGCCGCCGAGCTTCCACCCCCCTCCCGCCTTTCTGCAGCATGCAGGTCCCAGGAGCTCCCCTCCCCTTCGACACTTCCGCCACGCTGCCCTCCAGGGAAGACGTGTCCCCTACATTGGCCTGGGTGGCCGCGGCTGAGGGTTCCCCTGATGGGCCGCCTTCCTCTTGCTCCTCCTCCTGCTCCTCCTCGGAGGGTCTGTCACTGGCAAGTTGAGGGACCTCCTCTTGACCATCTGAAAGCAGGAAGGCACAAGAGTAGCTTTAGAGTGAGGAGAGGGCGTCAGTGCGGGATGCATGAGTGGTGGCATTCAGCGCATTGGTCGGACAGTGGCAAAGGATGTAGCTCTGATGCACAAGTGGGACGAGAGAGGTGCAAAAGGTGATGTCCTTACCATTGCTTCCCAGAACAGGGTCGGCATCTCCACATGCAACGGGCCCAATCACCCGGCGACCCATGAGGCGCTCCACGCGATGTTGCAGGTCGGTGAGTGGCTGGATATGGGGTCGTCCTCCCCCGGTCGCAGTCCGGCTCTTGCGATTATTCGCCAGCTTGGCCTGCAAGAGAAAGGACGGCCTCTAAGTACAGTGTGTCGCCGTGATCTTGTGTGCACTGCCTCCCATGGTGGAATAGCCTGGCCAGTGTGTCGCCATGATCTGGTGTGCACTGCCTCCCATGGTGGAATAGCCTGGCCAGTGTGTCGCCATGATCTGCTGTGCACTGCCTCCCATGGTGGAATAGCCTGGCCAGTGTGTCGCCATGATCTGCTGTGCACTGCCTCCCATGGTGGAATAGCTTGGCCAGTGTGTCGCCATGATCTGCTGTGCACTGCCTCCCATGGTGGAATAGCTTGGCCAGTGTGTCGCCATGATCTGGTGTGCAATGCCTCCCATGGTGGAATAGCTTGGCCAGTGTGTTCAGTGCAGAATGTGCAATTGATGCTCATGCCTGTGCCATAGCTGCTGGATGAAGGCTGGCCATTAGAGCTTTCAGGTCCCTTTGCCCATAATGTGAGGTGCACATGCAAGGATGAGGAGGTCATTGGAAAGGGTACTCACCCTGAGAATGCGTGTGAGGTCATTTAACTTTTTGCGGCATTGGGCACCGGTCCTGGGGACGTCGCTGTTGGCTGACAGCTTGCTGGCGACATGCCTCCAGGCTCTCCTGTAGACGCGGACCGTCGCCTTCTTGCCATTGTCCGGGTACAAAACATGGCGCCTCTTCTCCGCAGCAGCAAGCAGCACACTCAGATCACGCTCTGAGAAGCGCTGCGCACGTTCACGGGCCTTCTCCATGTCTTCAGGCACTATTTGGGTCCAGCAGCAGTGTTCAGGCCTAGCTGGAGGGCTCCACTATCCAGGGCGTGGCAGCAGACACAGTTGACCCTTCCCCCTTAAGAGCTGGCCGGCGCCAGGGTGTCTGCTGTCAGTCACGAGATGGCCGCACCTGCGCTGCGCCCGGCCTCGGCGCTATAGATCACCACCTCCGGCTTAGCGCCCAAAGAGAGGCGTCCAACAGCAGTTTTAGCGCTCGCCCGAACTAGTAGGGCGAAGCTAATGAACATCGGAGAAGTGGCCTAGATTTGGCGGCGGACGCAAACTTTAGCGGACGCCCCACTTTAGCGCCCCAAAAGTGGCGTCAATGAATTTCTAGGCCTGACAGTCTTACATCTAACCTGAGTCCTTCTCCACAGACTCAGTTAGAAATCTCTCCTGCACAGTAAACTGAAGGCTGTCACTTTTGACAGTTCACAGCCATTCTGCTTTCTGTGCCGGTGAGATGAAGGACTCCCGGGACCTAAAGGAAGCAAGGCTGAAAAGGTAAGAAAAGGTCATTTAAACTTCTTTAATCACTTTAGACACACCAAACACACTTCCCTTTGTACTCATGCACACATCACTCACCTGAACACCGACATCTCGACCCCTCCAAGTCCTTCAACCCGACGGCCCGCCTCCTCTAACTTGGCGTGGTTCGGAGCCATCGGGAATCCCACACTTCAATATTAAAAATAGGGATTAGGCTAAAATCTGCCTGTTAACTACCTGTTATCAGGCAATTAATTGGCACTAATCCCCTTCCCGCCTCGGGTAGGCGGGTCCCAGTGCGGGGCAGGTACCCGCCTCCTTTGAAACTGGCATGAGGCGGGTTTGGGTACGGGATGGGGTCGGGACCCCTGATTTCGGGATTTTAACCCCCCCCCCATGCCTCCAATGCCGACTCCATGGCCCAATGAAAATCCTGCCCATAGAGTCATTATGGCACAGAAGGAGGCCATTCGGCCCATCAAGTCTGTGCCGGCTCTCTGTAGAGCAATCCAGGCAGTCCCATTTCCCCGCTCTATCCCCGTAGTCCTGGAAGTTTATTTCCCTCAAATGCCTATCCAATTTCCTTTTGAAATCATTGATCATCTCTGTTTCCACCATCCTCATCGGCAGCGAGTTCCGGGTCGTTACCACTCACTGCGTAAAAAAGAATTTATAATGGAGAACGAGGAAATGGCAGAGCAATTAAACAAATACTTTGGTTCTGTCTTCACGGAAGAGGACACAAATAACTTCCCAGAAATGCTAGGGAACCAAGGCCTAGAAATTCAGTATACCACTTTTGGGGCGCTAAAGTCAGGCGGCCGCTAAAGTTTGCGCCCAGCGCAAAGTCGCGCCCCCTTCGCCGATATTCAGTCGCATCGCCCCAAGAGGTTGCTGCTGCGCTAAAACAGGCAATGCACGACTATCTTTAGGCGCTAAGCTGGCGGTGCTGAGCGATACCCCCGAGGCCGGGCGCAGCGCCGGTGCGGCGAGTTCTTGATTGACGGCAGACACTCTGGCGCCGGTCAGCTCTTAAAGGGGGAGGGTGGATTTGTTTGCCTGCCACGCCCTGCACACTGCAGCCCTCAACCTAGGCCTGACCACTTCAGCTTCACCTGCACAACGCCCAGGGCTATGGAGAAGGCCAGGGAGAGAGCGCAGTGCTTCAGCGACGGTGACCTGAGGCTGCTGGTTGGCGGAGTGGAGCGCAGGTGCCATGTTCTGTTTCCAGAAGGTGGCAAGAGGCCGCTGCCCAGCGCCTACCAGAAAGCCTGGAGGGAGGTCTCCAACAGGGTGTCTTCCAACAGCGTGGTTGCCAGGACTCCTGTGCAATGCCAGAAGAAGTTCAACGACCTCACTCGGGTTGTCAGGGTGAGTACCCTTTCCAGTGTCCTCCTCATCCTTGCATGTGCACCTCACTTTATGGGCAAAGGGACCTGAAAGCCCTAATGGCCAGCCCTCATCCAGCAGCTATGGGACTGGCATGAAAATCACTTGCACATTCAGCACTTTACACACTGTACAAGCTCTTCGACCATGGGAGGCAGTGCAGACAAGATCAGGGCTACACACTGTTCAAGCTTTTCGACCATGGGAGGCAGTGCAGACAAGATCAGGGCTACACACTGTTCAAGCTCTTCGACCATGGGAGGCAGTGCAGACAAGATCAGGGCTACACACTGTACAAGCTCTTCGACCATGGGAGGCAGTGCAGACAAGATCAGGGCTACACACTGTTCAAGCTCTTCGACCATGGGAGGCAGTGCAGACAAGATCAGGGCTACACACTGTTCAAGCTCTTCGACCATGGGAGGCAGTGCAGACAAGATCAGGGCTACACACTGTACTTAGAGGCCGTCCTTTCTCTTGCAGGCCAAGGTGGCGCACAACCGGCGCAACCGAACTGAGACCGGGGGAGGCCGTCCTGACCTCAAAGAGCTCTCCGACCTCGACCAGCGTGTGGAGCGCATTATGGCAGGCCGGCTGATTGGCCCCATCGCCAGTGGAGATGCCGACCCTGTTCTGGGCACCAATGGTAAGGGCATCACCTTTTTGACCTCTCTCGTTCCACTTGCGCATGAGATCACCATCCTTTGCCACTGTCCGACCAATGCGGTGAATGGCAGCACTCATGCCTCCCTCGCTGCCGCCCTGTCCTCACTCTAAAGCTACTCTTGTGCCTTCCTGCTTTCAGATGGTGAATCGCCAGGTGAGGAGGCGGGCCCTCAAGCTGCCACTGTCAGCCCTTCGGAAGACGAGGAGGAGGAAGAGGAAGCCGGCCCATCAGTGCCACCCTCAGCCGCGCCAGCCCATGGCGATGTAGGGGACACGTCTTCCCTGGAGGGGAGCCGGGGGGAAGGGTCGGAGGAGAGTGAAGCTCCGGGGCCCAGCGGCCTGCAGCAACGCGGGAGGGGTGGGGAAGCTCGGCGGACTTCTCCCCAGAGGGTGAGTGCGGCCTCCAGTCCTGCGACGGTCAGCGCAGAGGAGGTGCGCCTCCTAGAGGAAATGGCCGTCCAGGCTGAGCGCAGGCACACTGAGCTCATGGCTGCAGTGGCAAGGATGCCTGACTCCATAGAGTCTCTGTCAAGGAGTGTGCAACAATTCAGTGCAGCACAGGCCAGGAGTCTGGAACAATTCAGTGCAGCACAGGCCAGGAGTCTGCAGGACTTCGCGGCAGCACAGTCGGCTTCTAGCCAAGTGCTCAGTCGTGCCGTCCATTCACTGGCTGCTGTCATGCGGACACAGACCAGGGCCACACGGGCACTAACTGCTGCCACCCTCGCTGGATCAGCCAGGCATCGCCAGGGCACCCGCCGCGCAGCAGCAGCCCAGCAGTCTGTCCTTCAGCTGTTTGCTGCGCATGCTGCAGTGCTGGCCCGTGCGAGTGCCACTGTATCAGGCGACCAGCGAGCACCTGCGATCTGCCAGGTTGGCACCATTCCTGCAGCCGACACTGCCACTCCACCATTGCAGCTGCCACGAGCCGCTGGGCAGACTGCTGCCGCCCAGCCAGAGTTGGAGCAGTCAGCAGCCGGCCACTCCAAGGCCAGAGCTGGTGCAGGCCGACCCCCAAGGGCATCTGCCATCACGCCATCTGCCCCTCAGCAGCCTTCCCCCAGCCTTGCTGCAGCCACTGGGCTCCCATTGAGGAGGAGCTGCAGGGCGGGCAGGGGCCAGGCAAGGATGCGAAAGGCATCGCCCTTGCAGGGCAAAAAGTAGAAGGTATGCTCAAATGCCTGTTGTGTTTTTGTAAGGCCGAGACTGGTGTCTTTCTTTTTGTAAGGCCGAGACTGGTAGTTTTGTGTTTTTGGAGGGGCCTTCTCCACATGAGCATGTAATGTGGGAAGGGCAGAGGTTTTCAATAAATTATTGTGGTTAAATCGCAGTGTGCATTGTTTTTTGGTTAAGTCCTGGTTGCCCTGCTCGGCTGAGGGCTTGTGGAGCGGCTACATTCATCTGCTGACATTGGCACAAGCCATTCCCTGAGAGGGGGCCTAGAACCGACGTTCAATAAGCCAGCGATGGGCGGCCCTTGCACTTTGTGCCTCCCTCCTGTGCTGGTCCTCCTCCTCCTCCTCCTCCTCCTGAGGTGGTCCTCCAATCTCTGGTGGCAGTGGCTGAGTCCTGCGGATAGCCAGGTTGTGCAGCATGCAGCAAACGACCACGAAATGGGAGACTTGCTCCGGCGAATATTGTAGGACTCCACCGGAACGATCCAGACAGCGGAACCGTTGCTTCAGGACGCCGATTGTTTGTTCGATGATGTTCCTGGTCGCTTGATGGCTCTCGTTGTATGCCTCTTCAGCAGGGGTGCTGGGCGCACGGAGCGGGGTCATCAGCCAGGTACACAAAGGATAGCCTTTGTCCCCGATAAGCCATCCTCGTGGGTGAGGCTGTGCATGGAACATGTCTGCCACAGAAGTCTGTCGCAGGATGAAGGCATCGTGGCTGCTGCCTGGAAAGCGGGCATTGACAGCTAGGATGAGCTGCCTGTGGTCACACACCAGCTGGACGTTCAGCGAATGGTAGCCCTTCCGGTTGCGGTAATCCTCGGCATTCTCCAGAGGTGCCCGCAAAGCCACATGCGTGCAGTCAATGGCGCCCTGCACCATGGGGAAGCCCGCGAATGCTGCAAAGCCCATTGCACGCTGTTGCTGCTTGGCAAGGGCCATGGAGAAGGAGATGAACTGACGTCTCCTTTGGAAAAGGGCATTGGTCACCTGGCGGATGCAGCAATGCACGGCGAACTGGGAGATGTTGGCAATGTCCCCAGCAGCGGATTGGAAGGAGCCGGTGGCATAGAAGTTGAGAGCCACCGTCACCTTCACTGCCACCGACAGAGACGTCCTGCTCCTCAGCTGTGGCTGCAGATCACCGCCAAGCAGCTGGCAGATCTCTGTGACCACGTCCCTTCTGAATCGCAGCCTCCGAACACACTGCTCCTCAGACATGTTGAGATAGGAGAACTGCTGGCGGTATACCCTGGGGGGGTAAGGCCTCCTTTGCCGATGCCTGTTGCCCCCTCTCCGTCTAGCCAGGGCTGCCACTCTCTCATGGCGTCTGTGAGCCCTTTGGATGTAATTGAGAAAGCCAGCATTGACACCCATTGCAGCCCCCATAATATGCTGGCAAACAATGAGATGTAAATGAAGGCAAAGACTAGTGGAAAGCTGTGGCCTGAAGCCAGGAGTACCTGTCCGAGTGTTGGGCCAAAGCAGAAAGCTATCTACCTTGGTCTCTCTCCAAAGATCCGTTTCTCAAGAAGGAGTGCTGCGAAATGGCAGCCTTTTATAGTGCAGGAGGAGTGCCCTTTAATTTGCGCCCCCCGCGCCCCGCATTGGCTGAGCACCGTTCCACTCTAACAGTCGCTAGGGGCGCCAGGCGCACAATGGGGCGTTGCCACTGAAGTTCCGGTTCGGGGCGCACAAAGGGCGTTGCACGAGGAAATGACGTCATGATCTGCGCGCGCAGCTGAGCGCGCGCAAAGACTTTGCGCCGCCGCTAAATCTCTAGTGAAGTTGGGGCGAGGCGCAGATTGCGCTGCGCCCGGGCGCTAGCCGCCTAGCGCCCGACATCTACTCCTCCTAAGGCGCTAACGGCTGGCGCAACCAACTGAATTTCTAGGCCCAAGGGTCTAGTGAGAAGGAGGAATTAAAGGAAATTAGTATTAGTAAAAAAATAGTGCTGGAGAAATTAATGGGAATGAAAACCGATAAATCCCCAGGGCCTGATGACCTGCATCCCAGAGTAATAAAAGAGGTAGCCATGGAAATAGTGAATGCATTGGTTGTCATCTTCTAAAATTCTAGGGGGAGAAATTGGGTATAGCCCCGTTTGGGGCGCTAGTTCTGGCGAAGCGCAAAGCCTAGCGCCAGTCGCGATTTAGCGCCACCTGGCGTGATATTGGGTCATTGCGCCCCTGAGGGTGATTGCGGTGCTAAATCAGGCGCTGCACGAGGCTCTTAAGGTGCTAACCCGGCGGTGCAACCCAATTTCGCGGCGGCGGGGCACAGCGAGGGTGCTGTCAATAATCACTTTCCCTGAGACACACTGGCGCCGGCCAGCTCTTAAAGGGGCAGGTCAATTGGCATCACCAGACACACTCACTGTCTTGTAGGCCTTCAAAGCGGTGGGATCCTACCTGTGGCGCACCAGCCTAGCAAGACATGGAAAGGGTGAGGCAGAGGGCGGAACGCCTCACTGATGGGGCATTGGATGCTTTGGTTGGCGCAGTGGAATCAAGGCCAAGGAAGATGGTCGGAATGTGATTTATGTTTTTGACAGTCTCCCGGGTGTGAGAGTCAGTTATGTGTCAGTGTATTAGTTTTGCTTTCTGTTGCCATAGCTTTCTCATGTTTGAAGGAATCACAATGGCCATGCCTGCTATTTACATGCATCTTGCCCTTCACAGGCTTGGGGGTATCAGACCGGTTCCATTCCTGTTCTTGGAATGGCAGCAAGCATTCCGTGAGAGGGGCCTAGAAGCTACTTCTGATCAGCCTCTGATGCGCAGCCTGAGAAGAGCCGGTCGCGTAGAAGTTCAGGCCAGCAGGCATCTTCTCAGCCACCAACAGAGATGTCCTGCACCTTATCTGAGGCTGCAGATCTGGCTGAAGCAGCTGGCACAGCTCAGTCACCACCTCCTTTCTAAATCGCAGCCTTCTGACACACTGCTCCTCCAGCATGTTCATGTAGGAAAACTGCTGTCGGAAAACCCTGCCAGCGTAAGGTCTGCTGTGGCGACATCTGTTGGCCCTCCTCCGTCTGGCCATGCCCGCCCCCCTCTCCCAGCGTCTCAGTGCCCTTTCCAGATGATTCAGCAGCAGGACGTTCCCCTCCAATGCAGGCCCCATAATAAGTGCCCACAGGAAGGTTCCCCGTTGTTAAGGCTCACCAACAGCAAGGTGATGGTCAGAAGGCTGAAGATCGTCTGCCTGCGCTGGCTCAGTGGTCAAATGGCTCTCAGTGTGCAGCTCAGCAACTCTTTGTAGCTCTCGAGGAAGTTGTGCTCCAGAAATGGCTGCCGTTTTTAAACCACACCAGTCCCCTTTAAATAACGCCCCCCCCAGGCCGAGAGCAATTGGGTAAGGTTCCCTGTAAGCTGTCACTAATAGCGCCAGGCGCTACGGGGGGGGGGGCGCCACTGAATTTCCGGTCCGGGGCGCCCAAAAGGCATTGCACACTCAAATGACGTCATAATCTGCCTGCGCCCATGAGCGGGCGCCACGAGTTTGCGCCGGCGCTAAATGCATGGTCAATATGGGGCGAGGCGCTAGGCACCCTGCGCCCGCCCGGAAATTGGCTAGCGCCCCACTTCTTGGCCTCTTTAGGCGTTAATCGGTGGCGCTACCAACCGAATTTCTCCCCCTATAGATTATGGGACAGTTCCTTCAGATTGGAGGGTAGCAAATGTAACCCCACTATTTAAGAAAGGAGGGAGAGAGAAAAAAGGGAACTACAGACCGGTTAGCCTAACATCAGTAGTAGGGAAAATGCTAGAGTCTATTATAAAGGATGTGATAACAGGACACAGAAAATATCAACAGGATTAGACAAAGTCAACATAGATTTATGAAAGGGAAATCGTGTTTGACAAACCTACTGGAGTTTTTTGAGGATGTAACTGGTAGAATAGATAAGGAAGAACCAGTGGATGTGGTGTATTTGGATTTTCAGAAGGCTTTTGAATAAGTTCCACATAAGAGGTTAGTGTGCAAAATTAAAGCACATGGGATTGGGGGTAATATACTGGCATGGATTGAAAATTGGTTAACAGACAGGAAACAGAGAATAGGAATAAATAGGTCTTTTTCAGGGTGGCAGGCGGTGACTAGTGGGGTACCGCAGGGATCAGTGCTTGGGCCCCAGTTATTCACAATATAGATCAATGATTTGGATGAGGGAACCAAATGTAATATTTCCAAGTTTGCTGATGACACAAAACTAGGTGGGATTGTGAGTTGTGAAGAGGATGCAAAGAGGCTTCAAGGCGATTTAGACAAGTTGAGTGAGTGGGCAAATACATGGCAGATGCAGTATAACGTGGATAAATGTGAAGTTGTCCACTTTGGTAGGAAAAACAGAAAGGTAGAGTATTATTTAAATGGTGGTAGATTGGGAAATGTTGATGTACAAAGGGACCTGGGTGTCCTTGTACACCAGTCACTGAAAGCAAACATGCAGGTGCAGCAAGCAGTTAGGAAGGCAAATGGTATGTGATATACCTATCAATTCATCCAATGAAAAGCGACGAGTTAAGAAAGTAACTATAGGTTTTTATTGGCTAAATAACAGAGCCCACCCTCGTGGGTGATCGGATCCAACAAGGGGGAATGCCAGCCAGTCGACCACCTTTATACCTGGGCAGGTAGGTGGAGCCATGGGCGGACTCAGCAGTGGTCAGCCCAGGTATAACAGCGTGACAAGAGGCGACCTCGTATAGTGATACAACAGTGTGAACAGTGATAACCATAGAGTAACGATATAACAGTGATAACTATAGTGTAACGATAGTGAACGATAAAAGTGGTTTACCACAGTATGTTGACCTTCATTGCAAGAGGATTTGAGTACAGGAGCAAGGATGTCTTACTACAGTTATACAGGGCCTTGGTGAGACCACACCTGGAGTACTGTGTGCAGTTTTGGTCTCCTCACCTAAGAAAGGATATACTTGCCATAGAGGGAGTGCAGCGAAGGTTCACCAGACTGATTCCTGGGATGGCAGGACTGTCGTATGAGGAGAGATTGGGTCGACTAGGCCTGTATTCACTAGAGTTTAGAAGAATGAGAGGGGATCTCATTGAAACGTATAAAATTTTGACAGGGCTAGACAGACCGGATGCAGGGAGGATGTTTCCCCTGGCTGGGGGGTCTAGAACAAGGGGTCACAGTCTCAGAATATGGGGTAGGACGTTTAGGACTGAGATGAGGAGAAATTTCTTCACTCAGAGGGTGGTGAACCTGTGGAATTCTCTACCACAGAAGGCTGTGGAGGCCAAGTCACTGAATATATTTAAGAAGGAGATAGATAGATTTCTAGACACAAAAGGCATCAAGGGGTATGGGGAGAGAGCGGGAATATGGTATTGAGATAGAGGATCAGCCATGATCATATTGAATGGCGGAGCAGGCTCGAAGGGCCGAATGGCCGACTCCTGCTCCTATGTTTCTATGTTTCTTCCTCACATCTCCCCTGTGTCTCTTGCCCAAAACCTTAAATCTGTGTCCCCTAGTCTTTGTACCACCAGCTAATGGGAACAACCTTTCTCTGTCTACCTTATCCAAACCCGTCATAATCTTGTACATCCCTATCACATCTCCCCTCAACCTCCTTTGCTCCAAGGAGAACAACCCCAGCTTCTCCAACCTACCTTGTAGCCAAAATCCCTCATCCCTGGAACCATTCTGGTAAATATCCTCTGCACCCTCTCAAAGAACTTCACATCCTTTCTAAAGTGTGGTGACCAGAATTGGACGTAATAGTCTAGTTGTGGCCTAACCAGAGCTTTATAAAGGTTCAGCATAACTTCCCTGCTTTTGTACTCAATACCTCTATTTATGAAGCCCAAGAACCCATATGCTTTGCTAACTACTCTCTCAATATGTCCTGCCACCTTCAAAGATCTATGCACATGAACCCCCAGGTCCCTCTGTCCCTGCACACTCTTTAGAACTGTGCCATGAAGTCTGTATTGCCTCTCCCTATTCCTTCTGCCAAAATGCATCACCTCACACTTCTCTGTATTAGGGTGCGGGAAATGCATCCAGCTGCAGCTACTTGTAGACCGCATTGCGGCGCTCGAGCTGCGGGTGGATGAGTTTTGGAGCATGCGCGATGCTGAGAGGGTCGTGGATAGCACGTTTAGCGAGTTGTTCATGCCGCAGGGTAGGGCTGCACAGGCAGAAAGAACTTGGGTGACCATCAGGCGGAGCAACAGAGGCAGGAAGTGCAGGGGCCCCCTGCGGACATCCCCCTTTCAAACAGGTATACCAAGTTGGATACTGTTGAGGGGGATGACTCACCAGGGGAAGGCAGCAGCAGCCAGCTTCCTGGCACCAGGGACGCTTCTGCTGCTCAGAAAGGGAGGAAAAAGAGTGGGAGAGCAATAGTGGTAGGGGATTCTATCGTAAGGGGAACAGATAGGCGTTTCTGTGGCCGCAAACGTGGCTCCAGGATGGTTTGTTGCCTCCCTGGGGCCAGGGTCATGGATGTCACTGAGCGGCTACAGGGCATTCTTAAGGGGGAGGGTGAGCAGGCAGAGGTTGTGGTCCACATTGGGACCAACGACATAGGTAGGAAGGGGGATGAGGTCCTGCATCAAGAATTTAGGGAGCTAGGTAGCAGATTAAAAAACAGGACCTCAAAGGTTGTAATCTCTGGATTACTCCCAGTGCCACGTGCTAGTGAGTATAGGAATAGGAGGATAGAACAGATGAATGCGTGGCTAAAGAGTTGGTGCAGGAGGGAGGGTTTTAGTTTCCTGGATCACTGGGCCTGCTTCTGGGAAAGGTGGGACTTGTACAAGTCGGACGGGTTGCACCTGAACCAGAGCGGGACAAATATCCTTGCGGGGAGGTTTGCTAGCACTGTTGGGGGGGGGTTAAACTAACTTGGCAGGGGGATGGGATACAGAGGGGAGCTGAAATAGGGGGTGATGTGCTGCCAATTATAGAGAAAAAAACAAGTCAGCTTGGTAGACAGGGCAAATATACAAGGGCAAGGCTGGATGGCATCTATTTTAATGCAAGGAGTCTTGCAAATAAGATGGATGAACTGAAGGTGTTGATAAACACATGGGAGTATGATATTGTTGCTATCACGGAGACATGGTTGAGGGAGGGGCAAGACTGGCAGCTCAATATTCCGGGGTACAGAATCTTCAGGCGAGACAGAGGGGGAGGTATAAGAGGAGGGGGTGTCGCAATATTAATTAAGGAGTCAATTACTGCAGTGAGGAGGGATGACATATTAGCAGGTTCCTCTAATGAGGCCATATGGGTGGAGCTTAAAAACAAAAAGGGGGCAAGCACTTTGCTGGGAGTGTACTATAGGCCTCCAAACAGTCAGGGGGAGATAGAGGAACAGATATGTAGGCAAATCTCAGAGAAATGTGCAAATAATAGGGTAATAATAATGGGGGATTTCAACTTCCCCAATATTAACTGGGATAGTCAGAGTGTGAAAAGCACAGAGGGTGTAGAATTCTTAAAGTGCATCCAGGAGAGCTGTTTGAGCCAGCATGTAGAAAGTCCTACAAGAGAGGGGGCGGTACTGGACCTAATTCTAGGGAATGTGGCCGGCCAAGTGGAAGAAGTGCTAGTAGGTGAGCACTTTGGTGACAGTGACCATAATATGGTGAGATTTAAGGTGGTCATGGAAAAGGACAGGGATGGGCCGGAAATAAAGGTTCTAAATTGGGGGAAGGCCGGTTTTAATAGGATAAGGCAGGATCTGGCCAAAATGGACTGGGATCAGCTACTTGTAGGAAAATCCGCATCGGAGCAATGGGAGGCTTTCAGAAGGGAGATTGAGATCATACAATGGCAACATGTTCCCGTAAAGGTCAAGGGTGGTTCCAAAAACCACAGGGAACCTTGGATGTCAGGGGATATACGAGAATGGATTAGAAAAAAAAGGAGGGCTTTTGGCAGATACAGAAGGCTAAAGACGGAGGAAGCCCTAGAGGAGTACAAAAAGTGCAGGGGGATACTTAAAAAAGAAATTAGGAGATCAAGGAGGGGCCATGAAATAACACTGGCGAGCAAAATAAAGGAAAATCCTAAGATGTTTTATAAGTATATTAAGGGTAAGAGGATAACTAGGGAAAAAATAGGGCCCATTAGGGACAAAGTGGCAATCTGTGTGTGGAGCCGGAAGATGTAGGAGGGGTTCTAAATGAATTTTTTGCATCTGTTTTCACTATGGAGAGGGACGATGTAGACATAGAAATAGGGCGGGGGGACTGTGATATGCTCGAACATATTAACATCGAGAGGGAGGAGGTATTGGCGGTTTTAGCAGGCCTAAAAATGGATAAATCCCCAGGCCCGGACGAAATGTATCCCAGGCTGCTGTGTGAGTCAAAGGAAGAGATTGCGGGGGCTCTAACACATATATTCAGAACCTCTCTGGCCACAGGGGATGTGCCAGAGGACTGGAGAACCGCTAATGTAGTACCATTATTCAAGAAGGGGAGTAGGGAAAAACCGGGGAACTACAGGCCAGTGAGCCTAACATCAGTGGTAGGAAAATTATTGGAAAAAATTCTGAGGGACAAAATTAGTCTCCACTTGGAGAGGCAAGGATTAATCAGGGATAGTCAGCATGGCTTTGTCAAGGGAAGATCATGTCTGACTAATTTGATTGAATTTTTTGAGGGGGTGACTAGGTGTGTGGATGAGGGTAACGCAGTGGATGTGGTATACATGGATTTCAGTAAGGCCTTCGATAAAGTCCCGCACAGGAGACTGGTCAAGAAGGTAAGAGCCCATGGAATCCAGGGATACAAAACTGGCTTAGTGGCAGAAGGCAGAGGGTGATGGTCGAAGGTTGTTTTTGTGACTGGAAGCCTGTGGCCAGTGGGGCACCACAGTGCTGGGTCCCTTGCTGTTTGTGGTCTACATTAATGACTTGGATATGAATGTAAAAGGTATGATCAGTAAGTTCGCGGATGATACAAAAATTGGTAGGGTGGTAAATAGCGAGGAGGGTAGTCTCAGTCTGCAGGACGATATAGATGGGTTGGTCAGATGGGCGGAACAGTGGCAAATGGAATTTAACCCGGAAAAGTGCGAGGTGATGCACTTTGGGGGGACTAACAAGGCAAGGGAATACACAATGAATGGTAAGACCCTAGGCAAGACGGAGGGTCAGAGGGATCTGGGTGTGCAAGTACACAGATCCCTGAAGGCGGCGGAACAGGTGGATAAGGTGGTAAAAAAGGCATATGGGATACTTGCCTTCATTAGCCGAGGCATAGAATATAAGAGCAAGGAGGTTATGATGGAGCTGTATAAAACACTGGTTAGGACACAGCTGGAATACTGTGTGCAGTTCTGGTCGCCACACTACAGGAAGGATGTGATAGCTTTGGAGAGGGCGCAGAGGAGATTCACCAGGATGTTACCAGGGCTGGAGCGCTTCAGCTATGAAGAGAGACTGGGCAGATTGGGTTTGTTTTCCTTGGAGCAGAGGAGGCTGAGGGGGGACATGATTGAGGTGTACAAAATTATGAGGGGCATAGATAGGATGGATACTAAGGAGCTTTTTCCCTTAGTAGAAGGGTCAATAACTAGGGGGCATAGATTCAAGGTAAAGGGCGGGAGGTTTAGAGGGGATTTGAGAAAGAACTTTTTCACCCAGAGGGTGGTTGGAGTCTGGAACTCACTGCCTGAAAGGGTTGTGGAGGCTGGAACCCTCACAACATTCAAGAAGCATTTGGATGAGCACTTGAAATGCCATAGCATACAAGGCTACGGACCAAATGCTGGAATATGGGATTAGATTAGACAGGGCTTGATGGCCGGCGCGGACACGATGGGCTGAAGGGCCTCTATCCGTGCTGTATAACTCTATGACTCAATGGCCTAGAAATTCACTATGGCCCCGCCAGCTGCCTAGCGCCCAAAAGTTAGCGCTGGGCGGGAAGCCTATAGCGATCGTCAGATATTCATTGTTAGCGCCCCAATTCGGAAGCGGGCGCCATACCAGGGTGTGCCCGCCTCCGCTTGGTGCGCTGACACTGAATATCAGCGCTCTTGGCGCCGCTGCGCCAGGCGCTGCGCAGCGGCAGGCTGCGGTACTGCAGGCCTCCTCCTTCTCTTAAGGGGGAGCTGCCTGCAACGGGGAGATCGCCGCTGGATAGTGCCGGCAAATGAGCCCGACACCACGGAGAAGTGCCGGGCTCGCGGAAAGCAGCCGGCAATGCCGCGGAGGGGGGGGGGGAGGAGGCCGGGGAAGGAGGTGCGGGCAGGCGGCCGCCGCAAAAGCGGCCGGCCGCACCTTCCGCTTTAAAGCGCCCCACTGAGGCAGCAGGACGGCCCCGTTTTCTGGTCGCTGTTTGCGGCCGCTTCGGAGGAGGCGGCTGCAACTAAATATGGGGATCGGCGCGGTTTCGGGGCGGAACCGGGGCACTGCGCACACCGATGATGTCATCGGTGCTGGCGCAGCGCTAACGGCTACCGCCGCCAATACCGCTGCGCTGAATATCTGCGCAAACTCATTTTTGGCGCAAAATCACCCTTTAGGCGTTAACTGGGCGCAAAGCTGGCAGCGCCTTAATGAATTTCTAGGCCAATGACTCTATGACTCTAAATGCCATCTGCCACTTGTCTGCCCATTCTGCTAGCCTATCTATGTCCTGTTGCAGTCGATTGGTATCCTCCTCACTCTTTGCCACACCCCCAAGTTTGGTGTCATTGGCAAATTTAGAAATTCTACTCTGTATTCCAATATCCAAGTCATTTATATATATCAAAAAAAGCAGTGGTCCTAGCACTGACCCTTGGGGAACACCATTGTCTACCATCCTCCAGTCTGAAAAGCAACCATTTACCGCAACTTGCTGTTTCTTGTCCTTAAGCCAATTTCTTATCCAAGCTGACACTGGCCCACCTATTCCATGAGCCTCAATTTTGTTAACCAGCCTTTTATGTGATACTTTGTCAAACGCTTTATTAAAATCCATGTAGACAACATCCATTGCATTCCCTTCATCAACTTTCTCTGTACTGCGTCAAAAAATTCAGTTAGATTAGTCAAACACGATCTGTCTTTTACAAATCCGTGCTGGCTCTTCTTAATTAACTTAAACCTCTCCAAGTGCCTGTTAATTTTTTCCCTGATTATTGTTTCTAAAACCTTACCCACCACTGATGTTAAACTGTAGTTACTAGAATTGTCCTTACAACCTTTCTTGAACAATGGTGTCACATTTGCCACTTTCCAATCCTCTGTTACCTCCCTCGTATCTAGGGAAGATTGGAAGATTATGGCAAGCCCTTCTGCTATCTCCACCCCCACTTCCCTTAGCAACCTGGGATGTAAGCCATCCGGACCAGGCGACTTATCCATTCTAAGCATATCCAGCCTTTCCGGTACATCCTGCCTATCAATTTTCACCCCATCCATTACCTCTACCATCTCTGCTTCTACCGATATTTTGTCATCATCCTCTTCCTTAGTAAACACCAATACAAAGTACTCTTTAAGTATTCTAGCCTTGCCCTGTGCCTCTAAGCATATACCACCTTCTTTGTCCCTAATAGGGCCCACCCCACCTCTTACTACCCACTTACTATTTATATGCTGGTAGAATATTTTTGGGTTCCCTTTTATGTTAACTGCTATTTTATTCTCATATTCTCTCTTTGCCAATCTTATTTTCCCCTTCACTTCCCCTCTCAACTTATTGTTTTTGGTCTGGTTCTCCCTTGAAGAATTCACCTGACATGCATCATACACCCTCTTTTTTTTGTTTCATCATCTTCTCTATCTCCCTTGTCATCCAAGGAGCCTTGGCTTTGGTTTCCTTACCTTTCCCTCTTGTTGGAATGTACCTAGCCTGTATCTGAAACATTTCCTCCTTAAAGATCACCCATTGTTCCATTACAGTTTTTCTTGTCAATCTTTAGTTCTATTTTACCCTGGCTAGATCCCCTCTCATCCCATTGAAGTTAGCCCTCTTCCAATTTAGAAGTTCTACTTTAGATTGTCTAACAGGACAGATAGGGAAAATGGCAGAGGGGGCGGAGTAGCCTTAGTGATCAAGGATGAAATCACTTCAATGATAAGAGATGATTTAAAGAGAAGTAAGCAGCCAGTGGAGGCCTTATGGGTTGAATTAAGAAATAGGAAAGGATCTAATACTGTAGTGGGAGTTGTTTATAGGGCTAGATTGTATAAATGCAGAGATTAGACAAGCTTGTAGCAAAGGCAGGGTGGTTTTAATTTGGATTTTAACTGTTATATAGATTGGGAAAAGTGGACTAGCACCTGTCAGAAAGGTAGTGAATTTCTTGAATGTGTCCGGGATCGTTTTCTACAACAATATGTTCTAGAGGCAACTAGGGGCATGCCATATTAAATTTAGTAATGAGTAATGAGCCAGATTTAGTTACCAGCCTAACTGTGCATGAACATTTATCCAATAGCGATCATAACATGATTGAGCTCAACATAACATTTGAAAGGGAGAAATGCGAAACAGCTACTAAGATTCTAGATTTAGGTAAGGCCGACTTCAACGGGATGAGGCAGAGACTGTCCACAGTAAACTGGGCAAATCTGTTAATGGGTAAAATTACAGAAGTTCCGTGGGCGATGTTTAAAAAAAGCCATGGACAACTAAAGAGGTAAGGTACAGCATTACTGTTAATTTACTTATGTTACTTTTATTGAGTCCCTATCCCCGATTCAATATTAGTTTCTTTGGGATTTCCGGCGTGCTATCCTCCTCTTCTACTGTAAATACTGACGCAAAGTAATTATTCAACCTGTCTGCCATTTCCCCACTGTCATTGACAATATCACCACTTTCAGGTACAGCATAAAACTAAAGGAAAGGGCATACAAAAATGCAAAAAATAGCACAGATCCTAGGGAATGGGAAAGATACAAAGAACAGCAAAGGGTCACAAAACAAGTAGTAAGAGCTACAAAAAGGGAGTATGAAAAGAAACTGGCAACAGATAGCAAAATCAATACGAAGAATTTTTATAGCTACATTAGGAAAAAGAGGGTAGTCCGGAGCAATATTGGCCCTTTGAAAACTGAAAGTGGTGATATTGTCAATGACAGTGGGGAAATGGCGGACATGTTGAATAATTACTTTGCGTCAGTATTTACAGTAGAGGAGGAGGATAGCACGCCGGAAATCCCAAAGAAACTAATATTGAATCGGGGATAGGGACTCAATAAAATTAACATAAGTAAATTAACAGTAATGAAGAAAATAATGGCACTAAAGAGTGACAAATCCCCAGGGCCAGATGGTTTCCATCCCAAGGTTTTAAAGGAAGTAGTGAACACATTGCAGATGCCCTAACTATAATTTTCCAAAGTTCTCTAGATTCTGGAACCATCCCTTTAGATTGGAAAGTTGCGCATGTCACTCTGCCTTTTAAGAATGGCGAGAAAGGGAAACCAGGGAATTATAGACCAGTTAGCCTAACATCTGTTGTCGGGAAATTGCTAGTCTATGGCCTAGAAATTCGGTTGGTAGTGCCAGCGATTAGCGCCTAAAGAGCCCGAGAATTGGGGCGTTACCCAATGTTCGGGCGGGCGCAATAAAGATAGCGACACCTCCCATATTGACTATACATTTAATGCCTGCGCTAAGTGTTAGCGCGCGCCCGCGTGCGCAGGCAGATCATGACGTCATTTCAGTGTGCAACGCCTTTTAGTCGCCCCTGACCGGACATTCGGTGGCGCCCGGAACCTTTGCGCCTAGCGCTATTAGTGACAGTTCGATGGAACGTTACCAGGCCCTTCTCGGAGTCGGGGGGCGCTATTTAAAGGGGACAGCTCTAGTATAAAAGCTGCAGCCACTTGGCCTGTTCATTGTGATCGTTGCTGGAGAGAGTTGGTGAGCTACTGTGGAGCAGATTTTTTGGAATTTGGCCTTAGAATACTTGGGACCTTCAAACCTGTCCGGAGCAGTTGGAGCGCTACACCTAACAGCGTTTTGACCGACTGGCATCGGAATGGGAGCTGCTTTGGAGGGCCACATCCTCATGGCCGGACACTGTGAAGGGGCAGAGAGACGGTGGGAGAGAGGGCCGGGATTGGCCAGAAGGAGGAGGGGCAATGGAGGTCGGCCAATCCGAGGGTACGCTGCGAGGGTATTCAGGCAGCAGGTGTCATACCTTGCAATGTCGGAGGAGCAGTGTGTGCGAAGGCTCCGATTCGGGAAGGAGGCTGTAACTGAGCTGTGCCACCTGCTTGCTGAGGATCTGCAGCCGCGTCTACGGTGCAGGACCTCTCTGTCGGTGTCCGTTAAAGTGACTGTTGCCCTCAATTTCTATGCCACCGGATCCTTTCAGTCAGCCACTGGGGACATTGCGAATATCTCTCAGTTTGCAGTCCATTGCTGCATCTGGCAAGTTACAGCTGCCCTTTATAGACGAAGGCGTCAATTCATCACCTTCCCTCTGACCCTGGAGAAGCAGGCGGAGCGCGCGCAGGGCTTCGCTGCTATTGCGGACTTCCCCATGGTGCAGGGGGTGATTGATTGCACACACGTGGCTTTGCGGGCGCCATTACTGAATCCTGAGGACTTCCGCAACCGCAAGGGGTTCCACTCCCTCAATGTGCAGCTGGTCTGTGACCACCGCCAAATGATCATGGCAGTCAACGCCCAATTCCCAGGGAGCAGCCACGATGCCTTCATCCTGTGGCAGACCTCAGTTTGTGACCTTTTTGAGGGGCCGGCTCGCCCACGAGGCTGGCTTCTTGGGGACAAGGGCTATCCTCTCTGCCCATGGCTCATGACACCACTCCGTTTGGCTGCCACCCCAGCAGAAGAGCTGTACAACAGCAGCCATCAGGCGACCAGGAACATTGTAGAGCACACTATTGGTGTGCTCAAACAGCGTTTCCGCTGTCTCAACCATTCGGGGGGAGCCCTGCAGTACTCGCCGGAGCAAGTGGGTCACATCGTCGTCGTCTGCTGCATGCTCCACAACTTGGCGATTCGACGCACCCAGCCAATGCCAGCTGCCCCTCAAGGTCCAGCAGAGCAGGCGGACGAGGAGGAGGAGGAGGAGGACGAGCAGGCGGACGAGGAGGAGGAGGAGGAGGAGCATGCGGAGGAGGAGGAGGAGGAGCATGCGGACGAGGAGGAGGAGGAGGAGGAAGATGGGAGGGCTCCTGAAAGTGGAAGGGCCATCCGTCAGAGGCTCATCAGGACTCGGTTCGAGGCCCCTCTGGCGGAATGATGGGTGTCATTCGTCCTGCGCACTTCGGATCTTTGAAAGCCTCTGAAGGCCAGCATGACTGTAAATAGTTACGTGTACCATTGCAAATTAAAACTTTTCTTTATTGTCACAAAAGTCCTTCCTTCCAGCATAACAACGTCATGTCAACAGGAACCATAACTAACAAAATAACAGTTAACTCTTCGGCAAAGCCGCAAAACTAAACAAACCATTTCCAACAATCACAACAGGTGAGGGAGTCCTTGAATTTGGCCAAAGAAACGTCTCAGCACCTCCCTCTACTGCTGGCCCCTTGATGGAGAACGACTTCTCTTTCGCGGTCAGCCCCTTCCCTCCCTGCTGCTCCTACGTAATTGAACCCCAGTGGCGGGGTCAAGGCCGGGGGATGCCTGCTGACTGTGTGGAAGCGCAGAAGCCCCTGAGGGACGGCCTGGCCGACCTCTGGTCTTGGAGGGTGCGGATGCAGGCTGCTTGATCTGAGCATGGCTGGAAGCAGTGTGCCCTGCAGGTGGTGGCAGCTGCACTGCAGACGTACCAGCGGTGGCATGAGCAATGGTCACCTGCCGAGAGAGGACACCTGCACCATGGTCGGACGACACACTGGCTCTCTGAGGGGACCGGTTCGGCTCATCCGCCACAATCGCCTGCTCCACTGATTCCTGGCCTTGTATGGTACTGGAAGGGCCCCGGGTGATCCTAGCTGATGCAGATAGGGTGGCTGCAGTGAGAGTTCGCGTTGCCTCAATCTGGGTCTGGACGAGGCCAGCAAGTGACTGCGTGGCAGCAGTGAGGACCTGTGTGGCAGGTGCCAGTGCTTCGGAGACGCCCTGGACAGTTCTTTCCATTGCTTCGGACAAGGCCGGAGCAGTCCGTTCCACTGCCTCGGACAAGCCCTGGACAGACCTTTCCAGGGATTGTGCGAAGCTCTGAACAGTCCTTTCCATAGCAGCCTCGAAGCCCTGGACAGTCCTCTCGATTGCTGCCCCGAAGCCCTGGACAGTCCTCTCCATTGAAGCTCCAAAGTCCAACACACTCTTTGCCAGTGTTTCTATCGACTGAGGCATCCTCCCCACTGCAGCCATCAGCTCAGTGTGCCTGAGCCGGGCCTGGGTGCTCATTTCAGCCAGGCTACGCACCTTCTCTGCACTCTGTGCAGCAGTCATCACTCCCTGCCTTGTCCTCCGGGGAGCCGGTGGCCGAACTTGCCTACCCCCCTCGCGTTGCTGCATGCCGCTTGTTCCGGCAACTGGCTCATCATCAGAGCACCCCCCCTCCCCTCCAGGGAACTACTATCCCCAGTCTGCAGATGTGTAGGCTCCCCTGAGGTTGGAACGGATGCTCCGGCTTCCTCCTGATCCTCGCCTCCGGAGGCACTGGCACTGGCAGCTTCAGGGCGCAGATCCCGAGTTGGTGATGCAGCATCTGAAAGCAGGGAGGTGGAAGAGTGGCTTTAGCAAAAGGACAGGTTGGCGGCAAGGCATGCCAGATTGCGGCAAGGCTCTGACATGGCTGCACACTGAGAAAGCATGCTGGCGGGGGGACCAAGTGGAAGGTGACAGCTGAAAAAGGTGAGAGCCTTACCCTCACTGTCGACAATGGGGTCGGCAGCTGCAGTGGTAACAGGACCACTCAGACGTCCTCCAAGAATCTGGTGCACGCTCTCCTCGAGATCCGTGAGAGTGACCACTTGTGGAGGTCCGCCACCGGTTCGACGCTGGTCCTTTCGGATCGTCGTCAGCTTGGACTGCAGGGGAAAGAAGGGGAAGTTCTGTTACATGATGCCCTGAGTGACCATCTCATGCTCCCCTTGGTGCAAGAGCCCTTACATGATGCCTTGAGAGATCATCTCATGCCCCCCATGGTGCAAGAGCCCTTACATGATGCCTTGAGAGATCATCTCATGCCCCCCATGGTGCAAGAGCCCTTACATGATGCCTTGAGAGATCATCTCATGCCCCCCATGGTGCAAGAGCCCTTACATGATGCCTTGAGAGATCATCTCATGCCCCCCATGGTGCAAGAGCCCTTACATGATGCCTTGAGAGATCATCTCATGCCCCCCATGGTGCAAGAGCCCTTACATGATGCCTTGAGAGATCATCTCATGCCCCCCATGGTGCAAGAGCCCTTACATGATGCCTTGAGTCAAATGTGCATGTGTGTGCCCAGAAAGGGCCATGGGTGCTTGCTGACAGATGGCCATTGGGGCATCATGGCAACAGGGTGCTCGAAGTCAGGTGCAGATGGAGGGAATCAGAAGTTTGCATAAACAACACTCACCCTAACGACCCGAGTGAGGTCGTTGAATTTCTTCCTGCACTGAACAGGGCTCCTGGTCGCCATGCTGCTGGAGTTGACTCTGAGAAACATCCCTCCAAGCTCGGCGGTAATCCTTTTGATTCGGCCTCCTGCCATTGTCAGGATACAGAACATGTCGACGGCGCTCCACTGCGGACACCAACTCCTCCAGAGCCTCAGTGCTGAAGCGCTCTGCTCTCTGTCTCACCTTCTCCATCCTGACCAAGTTTCTTGCGCCAGAGAAGGGCGAGCGCCGATTCTGAGGCCTACAGGGCGTTGAGTGTGGCAGCTCAGGCTGACTGACCCACCCCTTTAAGAGCCGGCCGCTGCCTGGAAGTCTCGTGGTTATCGGTAATTGAGATCACCTGCGCTGCGCCCGTCCACGCCGATATTGGGTAGCGCCGGAAGTTTCGCGCCTTAGGAGCCCCGTGCAACGTCTGAATTCGCGCCACAATCCCCTTTGGGGGCGATGCAACCCAATATCGCGCCAGGCGGCGATAAGTTTCGTCTGGCTATAAACTTTGTGCAGCGCCAGTTCTAACGCCTCAAGCGGGGCTATACCCAATTTCTAGGCCTATAATTAAAGATAGGGCGACTGAACACCTCAAAAACTTTCAGTTGATCAGAGAGAGCCAGCATGGATTTGTGAAAGGTAGGTCACGCCTGACAAACCTGATTGAATTTTTTGAAGAGGTGACTAAAGTAGTGGACAGGGGAATGTCTATGAATGTTATTTATATGGTCTTCCAGAAGGCATTTGATAAAGTCTCACATAAGAGACTGTTAACTAAGGTAGAAGCCCATGGAATTGAGGGCAAATTATTGACCTGGTTAGGAAATTGGCTGAGCGGCAGGAGACAGAGAGTGGGGATAATGGGCAGGTACTCAAATGGTCAGGATGTGACTAGTGGTGTCCCGCAGGGATCAGTGTTGGGACCTCAACTATTCTCAATATTTATTAATGACTTAGATGATGTCATAGAAAGTCATATATCCAAATGTGCCAAAGACACAAAGATAGGCAGCATTGTAGGCAGTGTAGATGAAAGCATAAAATTACAAAGGGATATTGATAGATTAAGTGAATGGGCAAAACTGTGGCAAATGGATTTCAATGTAAGCAAATGTGAGGTCATCCACTTTGGACCTAAAAAGGATCGAACAGGGGACTTTCTAAATGGTGAAAAGCTAAAAACTGGAGGTCCAAAGAGACTCGGGGGGTTCAGGTACATTGATCATTAAAATGTCAAGAACAGGTACAGAAAATAATCAAACAGGCTAATGGGATGCTGGCCTTTATATCTAGAGGACTAGAATACAAGGGGGAGAAGTTATGCTGCAGCTGTACAAAACCCTGGTTAGACCACACCTGGAGCACTGGGAGCAGTTCTGGGCACCACACCTTAGGAAGGATATATTGGCCTTGGAGGGAGTGCAGCGTAGGTTTACCAGAATGATGCCCAGACTTCAAGGGTTAAGTTACGAGGAGAGATTACACAAATTAGGGTTGTATTCCCTAGAATTCAGAAGGTTAAGGGGTGATCTGATTGAAGTTTTCAGGATATTAAGGGGAACAGATAGGGTAGATAGAGAGAAACTATTTCCGCTGGTTGGGGATTCTAGGACTAGGGGGCACAGTCTAAAAATTAGAGCCAGACCTTTCAGGAGTGAAATTAGGAAACACTTCTACACACAAAGGGTGGTAGAAGTTTGGAACTCTTTTCCGCAAACGGCAATTGATGCTAGATCAATTGTTAATTTTAAATCGGAGATTGGTAGCTTTTTGTTAACCAAAGGTATTAAGGGATATGGGCCAAAGGCGGGTATATGGAGTTAGGTCGCACATCAGCCATGATCTCATTGAATGACGGAACAGGCTCGAGGGGCTGAATGGCCTCTCACTGTTCCTATGTTCCTATGTCCTATGTTCCTAGCTGGAATGGGTTGGGTATGGTCCATGATAGATTGGGTGTCAATGATCACAAGACAATTTTGGATGAGGGAGGCCAATTGGTCCATCTCAGCTCATCCATTCAGAGTGACCCCAAAACCCCCCATGGTAGCTAACAATTGCTGCTGAAACAATTCAGGGCTTTCTCTGTGGAATGAAGAGACCTTTTCTACTTCCATTATTACAAATGTTCTGACTTGATGCGAGATATAGTTTAAAAATGCTTAGTTATCGCGATAAGCTCAGAGTACTGGTTCCTATAACTCTAGAAAGTGTAGGTTTCAGGTTGAGAGCCAATAATATTTCATAGTTTGGAGTGGGAACAAATTCCATTTTTCATTTTAATATTTAAAAATGTGAAGAATGTTTATGAATATAATAAAACCAGTAATGACTACATAGGACTTTGATATTAATTTTCAGATGCACTTTGCAATTTATATTTCCAATTATTCTAGCCATTATTACTTTCCCTTCCTGAGATTTCCTTTGATTAGACTAGATCATGAATTTGTTAGAACAATTGTCTTTTCAGGCCTGGGCCCTGAATACAACCCAATCCGGGACTGATGAGGTGAAAGGCTCAGGTCGGTGTGAGGCTCCCATGAATTGGAGGCTGTATTGGTCCCAAATGGTCATAATTCCACAGCACAAAGTGTGGACAGTGTCTTTATTGAGAAATCGAGCTCAGGGTACGAGAGCAGTAGATCCACCTCAGAATAAAACAAGGCACAGACCATGAATAAAGAGAAAATAGTTTAAAGCAGCCTGAAGCGCAAAGCCATGACTTCATAAACCGCTGCTCCTGGGGCCTGCAACTTCTTCTATAATTCCACAATCTAAGGGCAGGACAAAGATGAATTAGATTCCAGCAGCCGCACAAGTACAAGGAGCTCTGCTCAACAAGACTTCAGTTGGTCCATGGTTAGAGTAATAGCTCAGACCTTGCTGGAGTGGGGCATCTCACCGAGTTCCCCGTTAGGTAGATTTATTTCCTCACCCTTCAGCTTGAAAATGTTTTGTACCATAACTTACTGGAAGTGCGAGCTGATAACGGTGCGGCGAGGGCAACAGGGCATCTGGGACCTCGGTCAACGGCGGGACCAACAGTCTATCTCCTTAACCAATGGAATTTAAGGATTGAGGAATAAACAGAGGAACAATGGGGAAATTGGATGAGTTAGAGTCAATTCAGGTACAGAAAGAGAAATGAACAGAGAAAGAAAGATTGAATGAAGAAAGACAAACAAGAGACTGAAAGGAAAAGTAAAATTTTAAAAATCTCTAAGAACAATTTACTAGCTGGAGGAATGAGATTCCCGGTTTAAATTGCTCACTTTCTGGGCTGGAGAGAGAGAATGGCTTTGCAGGAACATAAATCTCCTCATTAAAAGGGTCCCCATGCTGTTAAATGCCAGCCCTAACTTTCTGCGGCGAGTTTAATGCAAAATTAATGCACAAATGCAGCGATTTCTTGCAATTCACGGGGAGGTTGAGGGCGAGCTGCTGTTATCGTGAGGCTTATGGTGGAGCGGCACAAATCGTCCAGCAACTTGTGGCGATTCACAATTCACGAAATCTCTCCCTTGCCACGAGTTGCTGGGTTATTTACGCACTAATAACGGCGAGCGCCATTAAAAGCTTCATTATTTTCCCAACAAACTTTGGGCATTGTGCACAGTTTTGGGGCATCACATTATAGGAAGGATATAAAAGCAATGGAAAAGGTGCGGCCTAGCTTCACTGGGATTTTACCATGGTTAGGGAATAAGAGAATTCGAAGGTTAAAGGGTAGCCTGATGGTTAGTAGTATGAAGGTATATGACGAGGTAAATAGTGATAGATTATCTCCACTGATTGATGAGATAGTAACGAGAGGACAGAAATGTAAAGTAATCACAGAAAGAATTAAAGGGGAGATTAAGAAAAAAATTCTTTCCATAGAGGTTAGATTGTGGAATTCTCGGCTACAAACATGTCCTCAGTATGTAGCAAAGCAATTAAACTGTGGACGTTGGGAATCTGGGACTCCCTCCCCCAAAAGGCTGTGGATGCTGGGGGACAATTAACATTTTTAAGACTGAGAGTGATAGATTTTTGGTAGGGAAGGATATCAAGGGATACGGAGCCAAGCTGGGTAAATGGAGCTGAGGTGCAGATCAGCCATGATCTAATTGCATGGCAGAACAGGTTCGAGGGGCTGAATGGCCCCCTCCTGTTCCTAATGTTCCCACTGAGAGACACGGAAATTGAAGAGAGAACACAGGAGAGCAGCAAAGTGAAAGTTGGGAGGTGGCTGGAGAGACAGCGAGAGAGACAACAAAGGCAAGAACTCCCAGCTGGTCTCAGTCAACACAGAACTGGAAAAATACACCGAGTTTTAATTATGTAAATGACTAAGTCTGTCAATATTCCTGACACCTCGCATTTTAGAACGTTCTTTTTCTTTGTTCAGCTTTCAAGCAATTGACTGAATATATTTGAATTAATTTGAGTTTCTTGCAAAAGACAATGAATGACTACTTAAAATATTTCTCGAGTGCCTCACTGGAAGGAGTCTTTGTTGAAGAATTTTAAGGTACTTACCAGGCCAATAATTCTACTCAAAAACACCAGCGATGAATGTGGGGTATAATCGAGGGAACTGGATTAGGGAACTGGGCTGGTGAAGTTGGTTATAAGCTCTGATGGTCCTTTGAGACAGAATAAAACTCAGGCAGACTGATGCGATGAAAGTCTTTTCTATTTTTGCCAAGTGTAAGGATCCCAAATGAGATGAATTTGGAGCACTCTCAGTCAAATTCAATTTGGGCACAGATAAACAACACAAAACTAGCGGCAACCTGGCAGAATTGGCACGCTCACCCGCCTGGATCAAATGAATGACTGGTATCTGAATCAGAAATACAACTTGGTGCAGTGCAGGTCAGGTACAACATCAAGCCATGCTGTACCTGCCCTGGGAGTGTTTGATGGGACAGTGTAAAGTGAGCTTTACTCTGTATCTAACCCGTGCTGTACCTGCCCTGGGAGTGTTTGATGGGACAGTGTAGAGGGAGCTTTACTCTGTATCTAACCTGTGCTGTACCTGCCCTGGGAGTGTTTGATGGGACAATGTAGAGGGAGCTTTACTCTGTATCTGACCAGTGCTGTACCTGTACTGAGAAAGCTTGCTCCTGACTGAGTGTACAAATTGTGGAAATGTTTCATATCCCAGTGGTATTGCGTCAGAACTCACTGGCTCTCCTCACCTTCCTCAGTCACCTCATCATCCTGCAATCTACAGGCTTTTAAAACCCTGTTCTTGGTGTCACTTTAATCATTGCTTCTTTTATTCTCTTCTACTCTTTGCAATCGTATGGGCTTTGGGCCTTAATCCAAGATTCTCAGTAATAAAGACAGTAAAATAACTTACGCCATGTATTTTCCTTTTCCAAGTGTCTACAAACAACAACAACAACAACTTGCATTTATAAAGAGCCTTTAATGTAGCCAAATGTCCCAAGTCGCGTCACAGGAGCAAATATCAGACAAAAATGAACACATAAGGAGATATTAGGACAGGTGATCAAAAGCTTGGTCAAAGAGGTAGGTTTTGCGGAGCATCTTAATGGAGGAGAGAGAGGCGGAGAGGTTTAGGGAGGGAATTCCAGAGCTCGGGGCCCAGGCAGCTGAAGGCACGGCCGCCAATGGTGGAGCGATGGAAATCGGGGATGCGCAAGAGGCCAGAATTGGAGGAGCGCAGAGATAGTCATAGAATAATAAGAGTTATACAGCACAGAAAGAGGCCCTTCAGCCCATCATGTCCACGCCGGCCATCAAGCCCTGTCTATTCTAATCCCATTTTCCAGCACTTGGTCCGTAGCCTTGAATGCTGTGGCGTTTCAAGTGCTCATCTAAATGCTTCTTGAATGTTGTGAGCGTTCCTGCCTCTACCACCCTCTCAGGCAGTGAGTTCCAGATTCCAACCACCCTCTGGGTGAAAATGTTTTTCCTCAAATCCCCTCTAAACCTCCTGCCCCTTACCTTGAAACTATGTCCCTGGTTATTGACCCCTCTACTAAGGGGAAAAGTCCCTTTCTATCTACCCTATCTATGCCCCATATAATTTATACACCTCAATCAGGTCCCCCCTCAGCCTTCTCTGCTCTAAGGAAAACAACCCCAGCCTGCCCAGTCTCTCTTCATAGCTGAAGCGCTCCAGCCCAGGTGACATCCTGGTGAATCTCCTCTGCACCCTCTCCAATGCAATCACATCCCTCCTATAGTGTGGCGACCAGAACTGCACACAGTATTCCAGCTGTGGCCTTACCAGCGTTTTGTACAGCTACATCATAACCTCCCTGCTCTTATATTCTATGCCTCAGTTAATGAAGGCAAGTATCCCATATGCCTTTTTAACCACCTTATCTACCTGTCCTGCTGCCTTCAGGGGTCTATGTACATGCACACCAAGGACCCTCTGATCCTCTGTCCTTCTTAGGGCCCTACCATTCATTGTGTATTCCCTTGCCTTGTTAGTCCTCCCAAAATGCATCACCTCACACTTTTCAAGGTTAAATTTCATTTGTCACTGTTCTGCCCATCTAACCATCCTGTCTATATCATCTTGTAGCCTGTGGCTTCACTCCTCGCTATTTACCACTCCACCAATTTTCGTGTCATCTGTGAACTTACTGATCATACCTCCTACATTCATATCTAAATCATTAATGTACACTACAAACAGCAAAGGACCCAGCACCGATCCCTGCGGTACACCACTGCACACAGGCTTTCAGTCACAAAAACAACCTTCGAGCATCACCCTCTGCCTCCTGCCACTAAGCCAATTTTGGATCCAATGTGCCAAATTGCCATGGGCTCTTACCTTCTTGACCAGTCTCCCATGTGGGACTTTGTCAAAAACCTTACTGAAGTCCATGTAGACTACATTAGCTGCAGTACCCTCATCCACACACCTAGTCACCCCCTCGAAAAATTCAATCAAATTGGTCAGACATGATCTCCCCCTGACAAAGCCATGCTGACTATCCCTGATTAATCCCTGCCTCTCCAAGTGGAGACTAATTCTGTCCCTCAGAATTTTTTTCCAATAATTTCCCTACCACTGATGTTAGGCTCACTGGCCTGTAATTCCCTGGTTTATCCCTACTACCCTTCTTGAACAATGGTACTACGTTAGCTGTTCTCCAGTCCTCTGGCACCTCCCCTGTGGCCAGAGAGGTTCTGAAAATTTGTGTCAGAGCCCCTGCAATCTCCTCCCTTGCCTCACACAGCAGCCTGGGATACATCCCATCAGGGCCTGGGGATTTATCCACTTTTAAGCCCGCTAAAGCCACTAGTACCTCCTCCCTCTCAATTCTAATTTGCTTAAGTATATCACAATCCCCCTGCCTGATTTTATTGCCTACATCGTCCTTCTCCATAGTGAGCACAGATGCAAAATATTCATTTAAAACATCGAAACATAGAAGATAGGAGCAGGAGTAGGCCATTTGGCCCTTCGAGCCTGCTCCGCCATTTAATGAGATCATGGATGATCATCCAAATTCAGTTCCCTGTCCCTGCTTTCTCCCCCTATCCCTTGATCCCTTTAGCCTTAAGAAATATATCTAACTCCTTCTTGAATATATTTAATGAATTGGCCTCAACTGTCTTGTGTGGTAGAGAATTCCACAGGTTCACCACTCTCTGGGTGAAGATTTTTTTTTTATTTTTTTATTCAGCGATGGGATGTGGGCGTCGCTGACTGGCTAGGCCTGCATTTAGTGCCCATCCCTAATTGACCTTGAGAAGATGGTGGTGAGCCGCCTTCTTGAACCGCTGCAGTCCATATGGTGTAGGTACACCCACAATGCTGTTAGGAAGGGAGTTCCAGGATTTTGGCCCAGCGACAGTGAAGGAACGGCGATACAGGTCCAAGTCAGGATGGTGTGTAACTTGGAGGGGAACTCGTAGGTGGTGATGTTCCCATGCGTCTGCTGCCCTTGTCCTTCTAAGTGGTAGAGGTCGTGGGTTTGGAAGGTGCTGTTGAAGGAGCTTTGGCGAGTTGCTGCAGTGCATCTTGTAGATGGTACACACTGCAGCCACAGTGCGCCGGTGGTGGAGGGAGTGAATGTTGAAGGTGGTGGATGGAGTGCCAATCAAGCGGGCTGCTTTATCCTGAATGGTGTCGAGCTTCTTGAGTGTTGTTGGAGCTGCACTCATCCAGGCAAGTGGAGAGTATTCCATCACACTCCTGACTTGTGCCTTGTAGATGGTGGAAAGGCTTTGGGGAGTCAGGAGGTGAGACACTCGCTGCAGAATTCCCAGCCTCTGGCCTGCTCTTGTAGCCACAGTATTTATATGGCTGGTCCAGTTCAGTTTCTGATCAATGGTAACCCCCAGGATGTTGATAGTGGGGGATTCAGCGATGGTAATGCCATTGAATGTCAAGGGGAGATGGTTAGAGCCTCATCTCTGACCTAAATGGCTTACCCCTTATCTTTAGACTGTGACCTCTGGTTCTGGACTCCCCCGCCATCGGGAACATCCTTCCAGCATCTAGTCTTTCTAGTCCTGTTAGAATTTTATAAGTTTCAATGAGATCCCCTCTCATTCTTCTAAACTCCAGCAAATATAAGCCCAATCGACCCAATCTCTCCTCATACGTCATTCCTGCCATCCCAGGTATCACTCTGGTTAACCTTCGCTGCACTCTCTCCATGGCAAGAATATCCTTCCTCAGATAAGGCGACCAAAACTGCACACAGTACTCAAGGTGTGGTCTCACCAAGGCCCTGTACAACTGCAGCAAGACATCCTTGCTCCTGTACTCGAATCCTCTCGCTATGAAGGCCAACATACCATATGACTTCTTAACCGCCTGCTGCACCTGCGTGCTTACCTTCAGTGACTGGTGCACAAGGACACCCAGGCCTCTTTGCACTTCCCCTTCTCCAATCTGTTGCCGTTCAGATAATAATCTGCCTTCTTGTTTTTGCCACCAAAGTGGATAACTTCGCATTTATCCACATTATACTGCATCTGCCATGCATCTGCCCAATCACCCAACCTGTCCAAATCATACTGGAGTTTCTCGGCATCCTCCTCACAGCACACACACCCACCCAGCTTTGTGTCATCTGCAAACTTGGAGATATTACATCTAGTTCCCTCGTCGAGATCATTAATATATATTGTGAATAGCTGGGGTCCTAGCACCGATCCCTGCGGTATCCCACTAGTCACTGCCTGCCACTTGGAGAAAGAGCCGTTTATTCCAACTCTTTGCTTTCTGTCTGCCAACCAGTTCTCTATCCAAGTCAGTACCTTACCCCCAATCCCATGTGCTTTAACTTTACACGCTAATCTCTTATGCGGGACCTTATCGAAAGCCTTCTGAAAGTCCAAATATACCACATTCACTGGTTCTCCCTTATCTATTCTATCAGTTACATCCTCAAAAAATTCCAGTAGATTAGTTAAGCACGATTTACCTTTTGTAAATCCATGTTGACTTTGTCCGATCCTGTCACTGTTTTCCATGTGCTCTGCTATTACATCTTTTATAATGGACTCTAGCATTTTCCCCACTACCAATGTCAGGCTTGCCAGACTATAATTCCCCGTTTTCTCTCTACCACCTTTTTTGAATAGTGGGGTTACATTAGCTACCCTCCAATCCATGGGAACTGTTCCAGAGTCCATAGAATTTTGGAAGATGACCAGCAATGCATCTACTATTTCTAGGGCCACTTCCTTAAGTACCCTAGGATGTAGATTCTCAGGCCCTGGGGATTTATCGGCCTTCAATCCCATCAATTTCCCTAACACCATTTCCCTACAAATATTGATTTCATTCAGTTCCTCTCTCATTAGACCCTATGTTCCCCGACATCTCTGAGAGGTTATTTGTGTCCTCCTTTGTGAAGACAGAACCAAAATATGTATTTAATTGGTCGGCCATTTCATTGTTCCCCATTATAAATTCCCCTGATTCTGACTGCAAGGGACCTACGCTTGACTTCACCAATCTTTTTCTCTTCACATATCTAGAGAAGCTCATACAGTCAGTTTTTATGTTCCCTGCAAGCTTACTCTCTTACTCTATTTTCCCCCTCTTAATTAATCCCTTTGTCCTCCTTTGCTGAATCCTAAACTGCTCCCAATCCTCAGTTTTGCTGCTTTTTCTGGCCAATTTATATATCCTCTCCTTGGATCTTATGCTATCCCTAATTTACATAGAAGATAGGAGCAGGAGTAGGCCATTCGGCCCCTCGAGCCTGCTCCGCCATTCAATGCGATCATGGCTGATCATCCAAATTCAGTACCCGGTCCCTGCTTTCTCCCCATA
This sequence comes from Somniosus microcephalus, assembly GCF_052327205.1. Lineage (NCBI taxonomy): Eukaryota > Metazoa > Chordata > Chondrichthyes > Squaliformes > Somniosidae > Somniosus > Somniosus microcephalus. The sequence goes on from NC_141020.1 coordinate 836,293, forward strand.
CCCCTTGATCCCTTTAGCCTTAAGAAATATATCCAACTCCTTCTTGAATATATTTAATCAACTGTCCTCCACCGCCTTCTGTGGTAGAGAGTTCCACAGGTTCACCACTCACTGGGTGAAGAAATTCCTCCTCATTTCTGTCCTAAATGGCCTACCCTTTATCCTTAGTCTGCGTCCCCTGGTTCTGGACTCCCCCACCATCGGGAACATCCTTCCAGCATCTAGTCTGTCCAGTCCAGTCAGAATTTTATAAGTTTCAATGAGATCACCTCTCATTCTTCTAAACTCCAGCGAGTACAAGCCCAGTCGACCCAATCTCTCCTCATACGCCATTCCTGCCATCCCAGGTATCAGCCTGGTGAATCTTCGCTGAACTCCTTCCATGGCAAGAACATCCTTCCTCAGATAAGGCGACAAAAACTGCACACAATACTCAAGAAGTGGTCTCACCAAGGCCTTGTACAACTGCAGCAAGACATCCTTGTTCATGTACTCAAACCCTCTCGCTACGAAGGCCAACATACCATTTGCCTTCTTAACCACCTGCTGCACCTGCATGCTTACCTTCAGCGACTGGTGCACAAGGACACCCAGGTCTCGTTGCACTTCCCCTTCTCCCAATCTATTGCCATTTAGATAATAATCTGCCTTCCTGTTTTTGCCACCAAAGTGGATAACCTCACATTTATCCACGTTATATTGCATCTGCCATGTTTCTGCCCAATCACCCAACATGTCCAAATCATCCTGGAGTTTCTCGACATCCTCCTCACAGCACACACGCCCACCCAGCTTTGTGTCGTCAACAAATTTGGAGATACTACATCTAGTTCACTTGTGTAGATCATTAATATATATTGTGAATAGCTGGTGTCCAAGGACCGATCCCTGCGGTACCCCACTAGTAACTGCCTGCCACTTGGAAAAAGACCCGTTTATTCCAACTCTTTGCTTTCTGTCTGCCAACCAGTTATCTATCCAAGTCAATACCTTGCCCCCAATCCCATGTGCCTTAACTTTACACGCTAATCTCTTATGCGGGACCTTATTGAAGACCTTCTGAAAGTCCAGATGCACCACATCCGCTGGTTCTCCCTTAACTATTTTACCAGTTACATCCTCAAAAACTTCCAGTAGATTACTCAAGCACGATTTACCTTTTGTGAATCCATGTTGACTTTGTCCGATCCTGTCACTGTTTTCCAAGTGCTCTGCTATTAAATCTTTTATAATGGACTCTACCATTTTCCCCACTACCGATGTCAGGCTTACCGGTCTGTAATTCCCCATTTTCTCTCTACCACCTTTTTTGAATAGTGGGGTAACATTAGCTACCCTCCAATCCATGGGTACTGTTCCAGATTCCATCGAATGTTGGAGATGATCAGCAATGCATCTACTATTTCTAGGGCCACTTCCTTAAGTACCCTAGGATGTAGATTCTCAGGCCCTGGGGATTTATCAGCCTTCAATCCCATCAATTTCCCTAACACCATTTCCCTACAAATACTGATTTCTTTCAGTTCCTCCCTTTCATCAGACCCTATGTTCCCTGGCATCTCTGGGAGGTTATTTGTGTCCTCCTTTGTGAAGACAGAACCAAAATATGTATTTAGTTGGTCTGCCATTTCTTTGTTCCCCATTATAAATTCCCCTGATTCTGACTGCAAGGGACCTACGCTTGACTTCACCAATCTTTTTCTCTTCACATATCTATAAAAGCTTTTACAGTCAGTTTTTATGTTTCCTGCAAGCTTACTCTCATATTCTATTTTCCCCTTCTTAATTAATCCCTTTGTCCTCCTTTGTTGAATCCTAAACTGCTCCCAATCCTCAGGATTATTGCTTTTTCTGGCCAATTTATATGTCCTCTCCTTGGATCTTATGCTATCCCTAATTTCCCTTGTTAGCCACGGTTGAGTCACCTTTTTTGTTTTATTTTTATGCCAAACTGGGATGAACAAATTCTGTAGATCATCCATGCAGTCTTTGAATGTTTGCCATTGCCTATCCACCGTCAACCCTTTGAGTGACATTCCCCAATCAATCCTACCCAACTCGCGCCTCAGACCATCGTAGTTTCCTTTATTTAAATTTAGAACCCTAGGCCTAGAAATTCAGTTGGCTGCGCCAGCCGTTAGCGCCTTAGGAGGAGCAGATCTCGAGCGCTAGGCGCTTAGCGCCTGGGCACAGCGCGATCTGCACCTCGCCCCAACTTCAGTAGACATTTAGCGCCAGCGCAAAGTCTTTGCGCGCGCTCAGCTGCGCGCGCAGATCATGACGTCATTTCGTCGCGCAACGCCCTTTGTGCGCCCGGAACCGGAACTTCACTCGCGCCGCCCCATTGTGCGCCGGGCGGCCCTAACGACTGTTGAGTGGAACGGTACACAGCCGAGGCGGGCCGCGGGGAGCGCAAATTAAAGGGCACTTACCCTGCACTATAAAGGGCAGCCATTTTGCAGCATTCACTCTTGTGCAACGGATTTTTGGAGAGAGACCAAGGAAGAGAGCTTACTGCTTTGGCCCAACACTAGGACAGGTATTTTTGGCTTCAGGCCAGAGCTTTGCAATTATCTTTGCCTTCATTGAGATCTCAGTGTTTGCCAGCATATTATGGGGCTGCATTGGGTGCCAACGCTGAGTTTCAGCCTTATGTCGGAAGGGCTTACAGACGCCGTGAGAGAGTGGCAGCCCTGGCTAGACGCAGAGGGGGCAACAGGCATCGCCAAGTGAGGCCTTACCCACCCAGGGTATACCACCAGCAGTTCTCCTATCTCAACATGTCTGCCGCGCAGTGTGTTAGGAGGCTGCGATTCAGAAGGGAGGTGGTTGCAGATATCTGCCAGCTGCTTCACAGAGATCTGCGTCCACAGCTGATGCGCAGGACATCTCTGTCGGTGGCAGTGAAGGTGACGGTGGCTCTCAACTTCTATGCCACCGGCTCCTTCCAATCCGCTGCTGGGGACATCGCTAACATCTCCCAGTTCGCCGTGCATTGCTGCATCCGCCAGGTGACCAATGCCCTTTTCAGAAGGAGACGTCAATTCATCTCCTTCCCCATGACCCTGGACAAGCAGCAGCAGCGTGCAGTGGGATTTGCAAGAATAGCGGGCTTCCCCATGGTGCAGGGCGCCATTGACTGCACGCATGTGGCTTTGCGGGCACCTCTGGAGCATGCCGAGGATTACCGCAACCGGAAGGGCTACCATTCCCTCAACGTACAGCTGGTGTGTGACCACAGGCAGCGCATCCTAGCTATCAATGCCCGCTTTCCAGGCAGCAGCCACGATGCCTTTATCCTGCGACAGACAACTGTGGCTGACATGTTCCAGGCACAGCCTCACCCAAGAGGATGGCTTATCGGGGACAAAGGCTATCCTTTGTGTACCTGACTCAAGACCCCGCTCCGCACGCCCACGACCCCTGCTGAAGAGGCATACAACGAGAGCCATCAAGTGACCAGGAACCTCATCGAACAAACAATCGGCGTCCTGAAGCAATGGTTCCGCTGTCTGGATCGCTCCGGGGGAGCCCTCCAGTATTCGCAGGATCGAGTCTCCCAATTCGTCGTCGTTTGCTGCATGCTGCACAACCTGGCTATCTGCAGGACTCAGGCACTGCCACCTCACATTGGACCACCACCTCAGGAGGAGGAGCAGGAGGAGGAGGAGGAGGAGGAGCACCAGCCCAGGAGGGAGGCAGAAGGTCCAAGGGCCGCTCGTCGGCGGCTTATTGAACGTCACCTCTAGGCCCCCTGTCAGGGAATGACTTGTGCCAATGAAAGAACATGATTGCAGCCGCTCCGCAATCCCTCAGCTGGTTAAGGCAACAAACACTTCAAAGATCAAACATGGACAATGTGAATAAATAAAATGGTTTATTGTACAAGCTCAGGGCCCTTCCCACATGAAAACCAAAAACACACGAAACCCCCAAAAAACACTCACACACATGACTCACTCCCACAACCTGGGGAGGATTAACAAAAGATGTAAACAAAAATGGCCGTCATCCTCGGCCTTCACAAAACACCCATTCCAAAAAACAAAACATTTGGACACACCCTCTACCTTGTGGCCCGCGAGGGCGATGCCTTCTGCAAACTTTGGCGGCCCCTGCACGCCCTGCTGCTCCTCCTCAAAGTGAGGCCAGTGGCTGCTGCAAGGCTGGGGGAAGGCTCCTGAGGGGCACATGTCGTGACGGCAGATGCCCTTGGGGGTCGGCCTAGACGAGCTCTGGCCGTCGAGGGGCCGGCTGGTGAATGCTGCAGCTGTGGCTGGGCAGCATCAGTCGCTGCAGCAGCTCGTGGCAGCTCCACTGGGGGAGTGGCAGTGGCGGCTGGAGGAATGGGGGCAAGCTGGCAGATGGCAAGCGCTCGCTGGTCGCCTGAGACACTGGCACTCGCCCGGGCCAGCACTGCAGCATGCGCAGCAATCTGCCGAGGGACAGACCGCTGTGCTGCTGCAGCGCGCCGGGTGCCCTGGCGATGCCTGGCTGACACAGCGAGTGTGGCAGCAGTGAGTGCCCGTGTTGCCCTGTTCTGTGACTTCATCAGAGCAGCCAGTGACCGCACGGCACCACTGATCACCTGGCCAGTCGCTGCCTGAGCTGCCCCGAATTCCGCCAAACTGGTGGCCTGTGAGGCCCCGAATTCGGTCACACTCCGAGACAGGGACTCGATGGCCTCAGGCATCCGTGCCACTACCCCCATGAGCTCCGTGTGCCGGCGCTCCGAGTCCGCGGACATGTCCTCGAGGCGGCGCATCTCCTCGGCGTTGACCGTCTCCGGACTAGGGGCCGGACTCTCCCTCTGGGGAGAAGGCCGCTGAGCTGGCCGACCCTTCCTGCGTTGCTGGACGCTGCTGGGCCCAGCAATTGGACTCCCCTCTGACCCTTCCCCCCTCTGGGGAGAAGGCCGCTGAGCTTCCACCCCCCTCCCGCGTTTCTGCAGGCCGCTGGTCCCAGGAGCTACACTCCCCTCCGACACTTCCCCCACGCTCCCCTCCAGGGAAGACGTGTCCCCTACATTGGCATGGCTTGCCGCGGCTGAGGGTTCCCCTGATGGGCCGCCTTCCTCTTGCTCCTCCTCCTCCTCCTCTTCTGAGGGGCTGTCACTGGCAACTTCAGGGACCTCCTCCTCACCACCTGAAAGCAGGAAGGCACAGGAGTAGCTTTAGAGTGAGGAGAGGGCGTCAGCGAGGGATGCATGAGTGGTGGCATTCAGCGCATTGGTCGGACAGTGGCAAAGGATGTAGATCTGATGCGCAAGTGGGACGAGAGAGGTCCAAAAGGTGATGTCCTTACCATTGGTGCCCAGAACAGGGTCGGCATCTCCAGATGCAACGGGGCCAATCACCCGGGCACCCATGATGCGCTCCACGCGCTGTTGCAGCTCGGTGAGCTGCTGGATCTGGGGTCCGCCTCCCCCGGTCTCAGTCCGGCTCCTCTTATTATTGGCCAGCTTGGCCTGCAAGAGAAAGGACGGCCTCTAAGTACAGTGTGTAGCCCTGATCTTGTGTGCACTGCCTCCCATGGTGGAATAGCCTGGCCACTGTGTAGCCCTGATCTTGTGCGCACTGCCTCCCATGGTGGAATAGCCTGGCCAGTGTGTTAAGTGCACAATGTGCAATTGATGTTCATGACTGTCCCATAGCTGCTGCATGAGGGCTGGCCATTAGGGCTTTCAGGTCCCTTTGCCCATAATGTGAGGTGCACATGCAAGGATGAGGAGGACACTGGAAAGGGTACTCACCCTGACAATCCTGGCGAGGTCATTTAGCTTTTTGCGGCATTGTACAGCGCTCCTGGGGACCTCACTGTTGGATGTCACCCTGGTGGCGACATGCCTCCAGGCTTTCCGGTAGACGCGGGCCGCCGGCTTCTTCCCATTTTCCGGAAACAAAATATGGCGTCTCTTCTCCACAGCGCCAACCAGCACCCTCAGATCATGCTCTGAGAAGCGCTGCGCTCGTTCACGGGCCTTCTCCATCCTTTCAGGCGCTATTTGGGTCCAACAGCAGTGTTCAGGCCTAGCTGGAGGGCTGCAGTGTCCAGGGCGTGGCAGCAGACCAACTCGACCCTTCCCCCTTAAGAGCTGGCCGGCGCCAGGGTGTCCGCTGTCAATCAAGAAATGGCCGCACCTGCGCTGCGCCCGGCCTCGGCGGTATCGCTCAGCACCTCCGGCTTAGCGCCTAAAGAGAGCCGTGCATCGCCAGTTTTAGCGCTCGAGCAAACTCTTAGGGCGAAGCTAATGAATATCGGTGAAGTGGCCTCGAATTTGCGCCGGGCGCAAACTTTAGCGGCCGCCCGACTTTACCGCCCCAAAAGTGGCTATAATGAATTTCTAGGCCCTAGTCTCTGAGTCAACTACTTCATTCTCCATCTTAATGAAGAATTCGATCATATTATGATCGCTCCGACCCAAGGGGGCCTCATACAACAAGATTGCTAATTAATCCTTTCTCGTTACATAATACCCAGTCTAAGATGGCCTGATCTCTGGTTGGTTCCTCGACATATTGGTCCAGGAAACCATCCCGTAAACACTCCAGGAATTCCTCCTCCACGGTATTGTTACTAATTTGGTTAGCCCAATCTATATGTAGATTAAAGTCACCCATGATGACTGCTGTGCCCTTATTGCACGCTTCTTTAATTTCCCTTTTAATGCCATCCCCAACCTCCGCCTTACTGTTTGGAGGTCTATATACCACTCCCACTAACGTTTTCTGCCCCTTGGTATTTCTCAATTCTTCCCATACAGATTCCACATCATCAGAGCTAATATCCTTCCTTACAATTGTGTTAATCCCTTCTTTAACCAGTAATGCTACCCCACCTCCCTTTCCTTTTTGCCTATCTTTCCTGAATATCGAATACCCCTGGATGTTGAGTTCCCAGCCTTGGCCATCCTTGAGCCACATTTCCGTAATCCCAACCAAATCATATTCGTTTACCTCTATTTGCGCAGCCAATTCATCCACCTTATTACGAATGCTCCTCGCTTTAAGACACAAAGGGGGAGAAATTCGGTTGTTAGCGCCACCGATTAACGCCTAAAGAGGCCGAGAAGTGGGGCGCTAGCTAATTTCCGGGCGGGCGCAGGGCGCCTAGTGCCTCGCCCCATATTGAGCATACATTTAGTGCCGGCGCTAAATCTTAGCGCCCACTCATGGGCACAGGTTGATTATGATGTCATTTGAGTGTGCAACGCCTTTTGGGCGCCCCGGACTGGAAATTCAGTGGCGCCCCCCTCCGTAGCGCCTGGCGCTAATAGTGACAACTTACCTGGACCTTACCAAGTCGCTCTCGGGCTGGAGGAGCGTTATTTAAAGGGGACTGGTGTGGTTTAAAAGCGGCAGCCATTTTTGGAGCACAACTTCCTCGAGAGCTACAAAGAGTTGCTGAGCTGCACACTGAGAGCCATTTGACCACTGACCCAGCGCAGACAGACGATCTTCAGCCTTCTGACCATCACCTTGCTGTTGGTGAGCCTTGACAACGGGGAACCTTCCTGTGGGCACTTATTATGGGGGCTGCATTGGAGGGGAACGTCCTGCTGCTGAATCATCTGGAAAGGGCACTGAGACGCTGGGAGAGGGGGGCGGGCATGGCCAGACGGAGGAGGGCCAACAGACGTCGCCACAGCAGACCTTACGCTGGCAGGGTTTTCCGACAGCAGTTTTCCTACATGAACATGCCGGAGGAGCAGTGTGTCAGAAGGCTGCGATTTAGAAAGGAGGTGGTGACTGAGCTGTGCCAGCTGCTTCAGCCAGATCTGCAGCCTCAGATAAGGTGCAGGACATCTCTGTCGGTGGCTGAGAAGATGCCTGCTGGCCTGAACTTCTACGCGACCGGCTCTTCTCAGGCTGCGCGTCAGAGGCTGATCAGAAGTAGCTTCTAGGCCCCTCTCACGGAATGCTTGCTGCCATTCCAAGAACAGGAATGGAACCGGTCTGACACCCCCAAGCCTGTGAAGGGCAAGATGCATGTAAAAAGCAGGCATGGCCATTGTAAATGAAGAAAGTGTTTCATTACACAAAATGTGGTTCCTTCAAACATGAGAAAGCTATGGCAACAGAAGGCAAAACTAATACACTGACACATAACTGCATCTCACTCCCAGGAGACTGTCCAAAACATAAATCACATTCCGACCATCTTCCTTGGCCTTGATTCCACTGCACCAACCAAAGCATCCAATGCCCCATCAGTGAGGCATTGCGCCCTCTGCCTCACCCTTTCCATGTCTTGCTAGGCTGGTGCGCCACAGGTAGGCTCCCACCGCTTTGAAGGGCTACAAGGCAGTGTGTGTCTGGTGATGCCAATTGACCTGCCCCTTTAAGAGCTGGCCGGCGCCAGTGTGTCTCAGGGAAAGTGATTATTGACAGCACCCTCGCTGCACCCCGCCGCGGCGAAATTGGGTTGCGCCGCCGGGTTAGCACCTTAAGAGTAGCGTGCAGCACCTGATTTAGTGCCGCAATCACCTTTAGGGGCACTGCAACCCAATATTGCACTAGGTGGCGCTAAATTGTGCCTGGCGTAGTTGTCAGGGACACAGGAAGTGTCCCTGAGTTCCCACATAGCGCAGGAGGAGCATACCACGTGGCCGGGCTGCCCTGCCATGACTTACCCTTTAATTAATTGAAATTAAATTAAATCAAATCAATCCCACCAATTACACTACAGTTAAATGGTTTACCAACTGTCCCCACTTCACCAGAGAGACCTTAGGAACTATAAACCACAGAGTTAAAGTTTAAAAAGAGAGAAATACTCACCAACCAATCACTTACCTGCTTTCTGGTGACGTCACACTTCGATTACTTTTTACTTCTCTCCCTCCCTTTGAGCTCGGAGATTGGAGATTAGTAAACCTACCTGGTCTCGGAGCCGCTTTTAAACCGCTGCTCAGCCGCCTCGTCCCTCGCAGGTCCACCTGCCTGCCGCCGCTGCTCTGAGGCCTACCTGGTCTCGGAGCCGCTTTTAAACCGCCGCTCAGCCACCTTGTCCCTCGCAGGTCCGCCTGCCTGCCGCCGCTGCTCTGAGGCCTACCTGGTCTCGGAGCCGCTTTTTAACCGCCACCTCGGTCGCCTCATTCCCTACAGGTCCGCCTGCCTGCCGCCGCTGCTCTGAGGCCTACCTGGTCTCGGAGCCGCTTTTTAACCGCCGCCTCAGTCGGCTCATTCCCTCGCAGGTCCGCCCACCTGCCGCCACTGCTCTGAGGCCTACCTGGTCTCGGAGCCGCTTTTTAACCGCCGCCTCGGTCGCCTCGTTCCCTCGCAGGTCCGCCTGCCTGCTGCCGCTGCTCTGAACCACGGTTGAGTCACCTTTTTCCCTTGTTAGCCACGGTTGAGTCACCTTTTTTGTTTAATTTTTATGCCAAACAGGGATGAACAACTTCTGTAGTTCATCCATAAGATCTTTAAATGTTTGCCAGTGCCTATCCACCGTCAACCCTTTAAGTAACGTTCCCCAATCCATCCTAGCCAACTCGCGCCTCACCTACATCTTCCGGCTCTACACACAGATTGCCACTTTGGCCCCTAATGGGCCCTACTCTTTCCCTGGTTATCCTCTTGCCCTTAATATACTTATAAAACATCTTGGGATTTTCCTTTATTTTGTCCGCCAGTGTTTTTTCATGCCCCCTCTTCGCTCTCCTAATTTCTTTTTTAAATACCCCCCTGCACTTTCTGTCGGAGGGTTATAGGGCTGGAGGAGGTTACAGAGATAGGGAGGGGTGAGGGCCACGGAGGGATTCGAAAACAAGGGTGAGAATTTTTAAATCGAGGCGTTGCTGGACCGGGAGTCAATGTCGGTCAGAGAGCACAGGGGGTGATGGGTGAACGGGACAATGCGAGTTAGGACACGGGCAGCAGAGTTTTGTCCCCTTAACCGATTACCCATGTGACCATAACTCAACCCTGGTCTAAACTTTCAGGATAAGATTAGAGATTTTGTTTTAATTGCCCCTCTCCAGTTTTCTCCTGAGTTTGGTGCTGAATTTGGATGATCGGCCATGATCTCATTAAATGGCGGAGCAGGCTCGAGGGGCCGAATGGCCTACTCCTGCTCCTATCTTCTATGTTTCTATGAAAGATGCATGAGCTGCTCAGCCAGCAGTAGCTAACTGACTGAGCCACCGAGCTATTCCAGTTTGCTCCACTTCAGTTAAACGCAGCTGACCTTGAAGGGAGTGTGTCCAGCTCGGTGGGAGTGAAGTGAAATAATATTCTTTCTCTCCAGAATACAGATCTCTCGTTATAGAGAATGCAGGCACCAACTAGAGTGCAAAGGCTAAGAAACAGACACAGGCTCACAAACATAGAGCAGAAAATGACTTGGACCAGATATCCACATAAAAACTGTTTGGTATCCAGTGACGGACGAGATAAAGGATCTTTCTCCTTCTGCAAGAGACCTCTTTTTCAGATAAGACTGAATGCAGATTTAGTCAAAGGAACTGAGAAACTAGCAAAGTGATACGAACCGTTAAATAAAATTCATTACACTAAAATGGATTTTTGTAACCTCGTAGGAGTAACAGTGGAAACTGGTGCTACAGCCAGAATAATAATAGCTGTGGTGAGGTGAAGACTTGTCTGTTCGAGAAGTAACAAGTCAAGCCACATCAGAGAGCAATAAACCGGCACTCGGCATAAAGCCTAACTTGAGGAAGTCCCAATGTCGAGATAGCACCGGACAACACAGTCAGAATTGAGAATGAGGTAAAGGCTTTTCATTTCCCTCACTGCCACTCTCTGAGGCCTGGGGAGCTTCTGCCTCAAGGCATCTCCTGGCCTCTGACGGTAACATTAAATGAAAGGACTGGCCATCACTCCTCGACCAGCAAACTCGAAAATGGGGGGCACGGCTACCAAAAATCAGGGGCAAATGGCCAAAGATCAGGGGCAACTGGCCAAAAATCGGGGGTAAATGGCCAAAGATCAGGGACAAATGGTCAAAGATCAGGGGCAAATGGTCAAAGATCGGGGACATATGGCCAAAGATCGGGACAAATGGTCAAAGATCAGGGGCAAATAGTCAAAGTTCGGGGACAAATGGCCAAAGATCAGGGACAAATGGTCAAAGATCAGGGACAAATGGTCAAAGATCGGGACAAATGGTCAAAGATCGGGACAAATGGTCAAAGATCAGGGACAAATGGTCAAAGATCGGGACAAATGGCCAAAGATCGGGGACAAATGGCCAAAGATCAGGGGCAAATGGTCAAAGATCAGGGACAAATGGCCAAAGATCAGGGACAAATGGTCAAAGATCGGGGACAAATGGTCAAAGATCGGGACAAATGGTCAACGATCAGGGACAAATGGTCAAAGATCGGGGACAAATGGTCAAAGATCGGGGACAAATGGTCAAAGATCAGGGACAAATGGTCAAAGATTGGGACAAATGGTCAAAGATCAGGGACAAATGGTCAAAGATCGGGGACAAATGGCCAAAGATCGGGACAAATGGCCAAAGATCGGGGACAAATGGTCAAAGATTGGGACAAATGGTCAAAGATCAGGGACAAATGGTCAAAAATCAGGGACAAATGGTCAAAGATCAGGGACAAATGGTCAAAGATCAGGGACAAATGGTCAAAGATCAGGGATAAATGGTCAAAGATCAGGGACAAATGGTCAAAGATCAGGGACAAATGGCCAAAGATCGGGGACAAATGGTCAAAGATCAGGGACAAATGGTCAAAGATCAGGGACAAATGGTCAAAGATCAGGGACAAATGGTCAAAGATCAGGGACAAATGGTCAAAGATCGGGGACAAATGGCCAAAGATCAGGGACAAATGGTCAAAGATCAGGGACAAATGGTCAAAGATCGGGACAAATGGCCAAAGATCAGGGACAAATGGCCAAAGATCAGGGACAAATGGTCAAAGATCAGGGACAAATGGCCAAAGATCAGGACAAATGGTCAACGATCAGGGACAAATGGTCAAAGATCAGGGACAAATGGCCAAAGATCAGGACAAATGGTCAACGATCAGGGACAAATGGTCAAAGATCAGGGACAAATGGCCAAAGATCAGGGACAAATGGTCAAAGATCAGGGACAAATGGCTAAAGATCAGGGACAAATGGCCAAAGATCAGGACAAATGGTCAACGATCAGGGACAAATGGTCAAAGATCAGGGACAAATGGCCAAAGATCGGGACAAATGGTCAAAGATCAGGTGACTGACTGGACAAGCGGCGTGTAAGTGATGAGGATTATGGTTGAAGTTCGCTGATTGGATACTTGATTCCAAAGCAAATTCCAGTTTATACAAAATATAAGATGAGTGTTTCCAACTTTTGGCTTCCAACACGGAGCGTTACATTTCTGGGATGTGCAACTCCTGGGTGAAGCTCCCCCTGCAGAAATTATCCCCCCCCCCTCCACCACCTATAGGGTCAACCATCCTGCAGACTGTCCGCACCCCAAGCCCAGGACCTCACACCACCCTAGGTTAGCCTTAGCGTGCAACTCTCAGCTCTCAGAGTGACCATGCACTCCTAGCCTTATATAATGTACAGTGCTGTGTATAATATATATTACATGTCAAGTGTGGTGTAAATGGGGTGAAGACACTGCCCTTCACCAGGAAAGGCGTTTGCCTTGCGGGGGCTCCGTGCGAAGGTTCGGTTTGAGGTCTAGATCCGCTCAGGGCCTCCGACTGTGCAATTTCATGGGTTGCATGGCCATCGGACTGCAGTGATGACAGGAAGGATCCCCGCAGACCAGTCATGCAGTAACAGAGTACGTTAGTCCAAGAGCTGGGGCCTCCTGGACAGGCCGAGCCTGCCAGTGATGGGTACTGGGTGCCCCCGGACACTGACTGGCTCGGGCGCTGTGCACCAGTTGCGCTATATCCCACATATGGTTACAAACCAAACTCCCGCCATGATGTTCTTCAATAGAAGCCTAAGATGCCGGCTGGATTTGATCAAGCCAAACATCAGAAGGGACGTGGAGAACCGGCAATTTCAAGGCATGAATGAAAGGCCAACTAGAACCTTCCAGATAGGTCAACAAATTTTGGCCCGGGACTACCGTACCGAGAAATGGCAGCCTGGAACTATCTGCACACGACTAGGACCGCTGATGTATACCGTGGACATTGGAGAAAGCATAATAAGGCGCCATGCTGACCAAATCATAGAGTCATCCAAAAAGGGACAACCTACACCACAACTCTATATGCCTAATGATGAAGTAGAGATACCCATAGTATCTACCTCCGATCCGGTGATACTGGAACCAGATGAACCTGACACTGGCATTCAAGCTGCATCAGCCTTGCCTTAAAAAACTTGGGAATTGCTGCATCTTCCACTTTTATTGAGGCGGTGATGCCTTTCAAGTTTCCTAGTTTCCCTTGAAACACTTCCTTGGCGTTGGCCAAGATGTCTTTTAATCGTTCAGGTATGACGTCATCATCATTTTTTTCCTTACTGGTCACCGTCAGTGCCTGAATGGAGTGCCAGTCTAAACGTATCTTCCTGATCCATTCACGTCCCAACAGCGGTGAACCACCATCTTGTAGAACGTATAAATACAACTTCTGTATTTCCTTGCCGTTGTATACAACAGGCACCCTTATTTTTCCTTTGGGGTATACTTTCTGCCCCGTATATGTTTTCAAGATAATGGATGTGTCTTTTAAAGGTATATGCGGAAATAGCCGCTCGTAATCCCGTCGATTTATGACGGTCAGAGCTGATCCTGTATCTAGTTCCATTTTAACTGGGGACCCTGCTATCGTGAGGGTAACCCAAATGGTCTGGTAATCTTCTTTGGCAATTACATTATGTAATTTGAGACAGCTTAGTCTCTTGTTTTCGGAGTCGCTATCGCTCTTCTGGTCTTTGGAGCTACTGTCCGTCATCATTTGTACCTTTCTGTACTTTTCTTTATTGATTTTTTTTTTCCTGTCCGTGGATTTTTTTTGTCCAGATCGGCATACCCGTGCAATGTGTCCAATCTTTCCGCATTGCCTGCATGCTTTGTCCTTGAACCAGCAGTCCCTCTGGTCATGGGTGGATCTGCCGCAGCGATAACATCTCTCGAAACCCTGTGTCATTTCATGGGTGCCGAAGTCCTGTGTCTTTTGCTGTATCTCTGCAGCTCCTCTTGCGGCTGCTTCGTATGATACAGCCATACTGAAAGCCTTGTCCAGTGTCAAATCTTTCTCAGAAAGCAGCCTTTTCTGTGTTCCTTCACTTAGGAGACCGCAGACGAATTTGTCTCAAAGATAATCTGCCAGTCCTGCCCCGAATTGGCAGTGCTTTGATAGCTTCCTTAATTCGGTGAGGTAATCAGCGTTACTTTCATTCTTGTGTTGATTCCTCTTGAAGAATTTGAATCGTTCCGCTATCAGCAGCGGTGTTGGGTTTAAGTGCTCCTGTAGGGTATCAACAATTTCCTTAAAATTCTTGTCCTTTGGTTTGGCTGGAGTGATTAAGTTTCGTAACAGCCCGTATGTCTTTGCACCCATTAGATTTAGAAGTACTGACGCCTTTTTATCATTTTCTATTCCATTTGCGGTGCAATATACCTCCACTCTTTCCACATATGTGGTCCAATCCTCTATATCGTTATCAAAAGCATCAATATTGCCAGCCTTAGGCATCCTGGGAAAAAAATGGCGCTTCCCGCGCTTTTCTTTCTTTCCTGCAGAAAAGATATGGCGCTTCCCGCGCTTTCCCGCCGCTGCTGCCGATGACAACGCTGTTTTCCGCGGTTTTAAAAAATTTTTTATTTACAGGTGGAGACCCATTCCTGCCGGACTCTCTCTGCTAAGTCCGAACGCCGACCTGCTTGCAGCGCCGGCCGTCTCCCGAGTGCTCCCTCCCCGTCTGTTTTTGCTTGCCTCCGCCTTCGCTGCTTGGCCTCGCTGCAGAGCCAGCCGATGGAGCCCCAGCCCGCCGCCCAGGAAGGATTATTGCAGTACCTGCCACCAGCTCGGCTAGCTGGTGAAACCACAGTTTTTTTTTTTTTCTTGCTTTTCTTCGACTTTGGACGTCTGAGGAATCGATGTCCTTGAGGTGCTGCCGAATTGCAGGTAAGTCCCTTTCCAATTCGTCGCCACTGTTGTGTCCGGGTGTTAATAGAGACACTGAAGGCAAGAGTTGGTTTCACAGGTGTTTACTGAACAAAGTCTGGAGGTGAACTAACTGATACAACACAATATACAGGCTTATATAGCCCGAGTGGCCATTACCAGCATTACAGTACACAGGGGGCTCTTAAAGGCACATACACTACAGGGGTCCTGTTACGAACTGGCGGAGCTTTGGCCTGGCGGGAGTAAGTATTTGGGGTGCGGTCTCCCACCTTCGAGTGCCTGAGATGTACTCCCAGTGCGTGAGGTTCTGCACAGGCTGCGAGTTTGGAAGGTTACGATTCATAAGTAAATAGGCTGGATGTTGGGTGGTTGGTCTTTTCCCAGAGAGTAGTGAGCTTCTGGAATGTGTTGCCGGCTGGTACGGTGGGTGCTGACTCTCTGCCTTCGAGAGGGAGCTGGACTGATTCTTGACTAGGGCAGAGATCGCTTCATAGAGGGTAAGTGGCTTTATAGAGAACACGTGGTCCATGCAATCTCCTGGTTTCAATCACCTGAGAGGGTTGGAGAGGAATATTACAGTGTATTTTTTCCCTTATTGGCCCTGGGGTTTCTCTGTTTCTTTGGCTTTCCTGGGAGAGCGCATAGTTGCGGGGGTGGAGGGGGAGGAGGGAGGGGGAGGAGGGGCGCAGAGAAGGGAGACAGTAGGAACTGTCGAGTTACGATGCTCAGCTCCATGCTGTGGGGCAGGATTGATGGAGCAGCTGGTCATTTCATGCCAGTCAATTTGGTACTCTGGCCTGTCTGAAGCCAGTTACTGAGGGGCATAAATCAATGGCACTGGACTCTGATACAGCATCATTCGTCGAGATTAAGGGGAGGCTGGTGTGGGAAATGGACACATTGCTGGGCTGCTTTACTTAGTGCGATGATGGATTGTGGGGAGGGGTAGAAGGAGTCTTGCTCTGTGTGCAGTCTGAACTAAGCGAGACCTGGGAGTGTTTGATGTTGACACGAGGAGTAAAAAGCATTAAGATTTTCCATTGACCTCACATCAAGGAGCAAAGAAAAGTATTCACTGAATATATAAAAAACCCTGTAATTTTAATTTAATGTATAATTTCCTTGTCATAAAGCATAGAAGCTTCAAACTGCAAAGCTGCAGACTATCACATTGCGTTCCGAAGCTCTCAGTCTATTGTGGAAACAACACAACTCAAAGTTCAACTCTAACCTCTCTCTCACACACCAGTATCTGGGGAGGTCCCTCGAACCCCTCTCTCACACTCCTGTATCTGGGGAGGTCCCTCTAACCCCACTCTCTCACACTCCTGTATCTGGGATCTGGGGAGGTCCCTCTAACCCCTATCTCTCACACTCCTGTATCTGGGGAGGACACTCTAACCCCTCCCTCTCACACTCCTGTATCTGGGAGGTCCCTCTAACTCTTCTCTCTCACACTCCTGTATCTTGGGAGGTCCCTCTAACCCCTCTCTCTCACACTCCTGTATCTGGGGAGGTCCCTCTAACCCGTCTCTCACACTCCTGTATCTGGGGAGGTCCCTCTAACTCCTCTCTCTCCTGTATCTAGGGAGGTTCCTCTAACTCCTCTCTCTCCTGTATCTGGGGAGGTCCCTCTAACTCCTCTCTCACATTCCTGTATCTGGGGAGGTCCCTCTTAACCCCTCTCTGTTACACTCCTGATCTGGGAGGTCCCTGTCTCATACTCCTGGATAGGATATAATAAACAACTGTTATTTGATAGGCAATCCTCCTCTCTCCTCTTTCCCCATTCTCGCTTTCTCCATTGCAGGTTTTGTCTTTATGATGCTGACCACTATGATCAGCACTCTCTTGAACCTCCCTCTCTTGTACATCATCACATACTCTTCCTTTGCCCTGCATCCCTGCTCTGCTAGAAACAATAACCATTGCAACATTTCCTATTCTTGAAGGGATTTTTACTAGTCCTAGCCCCTTTAGGGCTACCCCGGATCAGGCGTATTTCTCAGACGTTCACTTTCAACTAAAGTTTGAGGTAGCCGAATCCTAAAGACGCTTAATCCAAAGATGTGCGGGTTAGGTTGATTGGCTATGATAAATTGACCCTTAGTGTTAGGGGGATTAAATACGTGGGGTTATGGGCATCGGGTGGGATATGTGTCGGTGCAGGCTCGATGGGCCGAAATGGCCTCTATCTGCACTGTGGGGTTTCTGTGATTCTGTGATTCTGTGATTAATTGGGCCTAAAGGTCCGGGCTATCTCTCCCTAAAGGAAAGGAACAACCCGAGAATGTTACCGTCCTCCAGATAGTGCTTTTAATAAGTTTAGCTAGACTGTAATGTCCCGGATATTATGAGGGTCCAGAAAACTCCCTCAGAATTCTGTAACTCTTCACCAAAGAGTGTACAGAGATTGAGTTCGCGAGTTATTGATACAGAAGACTTATGTGAGACAATTTAAAAAATATATAGAGATTTATTAAAAGAACCAACATGCAATTTACAGTTGGTGAATCAGTCAATCGCAACGTTAACAGTTCTAAAGAGAGAAAAAATACTATCTTATTATTAACAGAGAATCTTTTAAATCTTAACTTCACTACAGTATTACAGCTCTTAAAGTTTTCTATATAGGATATCCATCAATATCAAATACCTTTGATCTCCGAGGTACAAAGAGTTGGAGACCACAGAGCTGCCACTGTAGCCGAGAATCGCTATGCCTGATTAAAGTGAGTCTGATATCCCATTTGAGAGTTCAATATTTATACCCTTTTCCAGTTGTATTTCCTTTAAGGTTTTCTGCTGATGCAAGTCAATTATCCCTATTCATCTTTCTGCCAACCTCTGCAATTCTTACTGCTACATCAGCTTGTAATATTCCAGAATCTTGTCTCATCTCCAGGCGTTCTGAGTTTACCATATAGAACAGTGTGACGGGCAGGTGTTCCTTGTTTTATGTCATCTTTACGAGGACAGATGTTCCTTTTCTTATGTGCCATCTTTACGAAGTTTAAATTAAAACACCTTAATCCAGTATGGACCATTGTTTTGTCTGAGCCATGCACCTTCTGTTTCAATGAGGTTATTTATTCAGGGTCAACAACTGTCTTATCTCAATAGCCAGAATTCTTTTATAGCTATTTCATCGTTCGGTTTCTAAATTTCCAAACCCAGTTGGTCATGTTTTAATGAGGCCAGAATTCTTCCATAAGATCATAAGAAATCGGAGCAGGAGTCGGCCACTCGGCCCCTCGAGCCTGCTCCGCCATTCAATAAGATCATGGCTGATCTAGGGCTCAAAGCCACTTCCCCGCCCGCTCCCCATAACCCTTCACTCCCTTATCTTGCAAAAATTGGTCTATCTCCACTTTAAATGTATTTAATGACCCAGCCTGCACGGCTCTCTGGGGCAGAGAATTCCACAAATCCACGACCCTCTGACAGAAGAAGTTCCTCCTCATCTCAGTTCTAAAAGAGAGTGTATTTTAAAAATAGGTTATATGGCTTATTCCTTCACACTCTAACTCATTCTATTGCAAGACTTCAATGCTCCTTCCCTCATTCAGCCTTCCCTTCTCTCGAAACTTTCCAGTAGTATTGCCTACCAACTATTTCTTCATTTCCCTGATCTTTTTTCCCACGGTGTCCTGGGCTATAGGTCTTGGTCCTTCACCTTGGTACTCAAAGTTTTAAAACTAGGAAGGCATCAGAAATAACAGGTGCATAGCCCCTTTTCAAGTTGTTGCTGTTGAGAAGCTGAGTGCTTCTGTGTGTCAGACAGAAAAATAATAGGGTGTTTTTTTAGAGTAAGTGAGAAGTGCCTATTTTTTAAATGGTACCTCACCCAACTCCAGATAAAGACTGATGGTCGAACTCCAGATACAGAGTGATGGTCCAACTCCAGATACAGACTGATGGCCCAACTCCAGATACAGACTGATGGCCCAACTCCAGATACAGACTGATGGCCCAACTCCAGATACAGAGTGATGGCCCAACTCCAGATACAGACTGATGGCCCAACTCCAGATACAGAGTGATGGCCCAACTCCAGATACAGACTGATGGCCCAACTCCAGATACAGACTGATGGCCCAACTCCAGATACAGAGTGATGGCCCAACTCCAGATACAGACTGATGGCCCAACTCCAGATACAGACTGATGGCCCAACTCCAGATACAGACTGATGGCCCAACTCCAGATACAGACTGATGGCCCAACTCCAGATACAGACTGATGGCCCAACTCCAGATACAGACTGATGGCCCAACTCCAGATACAGACTGATGGCCCAACTCCAGATACAGACTGATGGCCCAACTCCAGATACAGAGTGATGGCCCAACTCCAGATACAGACTGATGGCCCAACTCCAGATACAGAGTGATGGCCCAACTCCAGATACAGACTGATGGCCCAACTCCAGATACAGACTGATGGCCCAACTCCAGATACAGACTGATGCCCCAACTCCAGATACAGACTGATGCTCCAACTCCAGATACAGACTGATGGCCCAACTCCAGATACAGAGTGATGGCCCAACTCCAGATACAGACTGATGGCCCAACTCTAGATACAGAGTGATGGCCCAACTCCAGATACAGACTGATGGCCCAACTCCAGATACAGACTGATGGCCCAACTCCAGATACAGACTGATGGCCCAACTCCAGATACAGACTGATGGCCCAACTCCAGATACAGACTGATGCCCCAACTCCAGATACAGACTGATGCCCCAACTCCAGATACAGACTGATGGCCCAACTCCAGATACAGACTGATGGCCCAACTCCAGATACAGACTGATGCCCCAACTCCAGATACACACTGAAGGCTGAACTCTAGATACAGACGATAGGCAATGTTGATTGAGATTTCCTTTTGATTGAGAAACCGAGGAGTGGGTCATGGCCTACAATATAGGACACAACCAAGTTTGAAAAGAGGGGTGGACAGAAGACAGGATAAACCAATAAGTCGTGATTGAGTGAGATCAGGCTTCAGGTTTTAAAGTGCATGGATTGCAGGAGGGAGCAACAACAGAGAGAAGTGAGGATTTCCCCATTTTGAGGCACAGTAAAAGAGTCGGAGCAGGAGCTGGTGCAATGAACATTGACTTCAACACAGTGAGGGTGGAGGGTGGAGGAAGAGTGTGTGGGATGGCAGATGGAGCTTAGGAACGTTTAAAGGAGCTTTGCCCAAAGTAGCATCGATAAAACAGAGAGAGTGGGAAGGTTGCAATAGAGAGAAAGCGAGTTTGGAGGTACGAGGCGAGAGAAGGATTACCTCCCAGATTCAAACAGATTTTCCTGAATTCTGATCAAAACTAAATATGCATCATCCAAGGATACGTACGACAGAGATGATCAAACACTGTGGATAATAATGGTTGCTGAGCTACCAGAACGTTGAACAATGTCACGTCAAGGGAGGCAACGAGATTAGATAGATAGTCTGGAGCTTTATTTAATTTCCTTTTGGGTAGGACTAGGGGAGAAGGGAGAATCTACACTTGTGAAATTAAATGAGTTGGAGCAAATTGTATATAGTGTGTGGAAGGAAAGGGTTTGATGGGCCAAATGGCCTTCTCTTGTTCCACGTTTTATGTTAAGTCACAGCGAGAAAGGAAGGATTGCTTGGCCTGGTGTAACCGCAGTCCGAGCTGGGGCCAGGACGGGATTCAGGAGAGCATAAACTGCTCGAACCTTGTTCTGACGGAGTTTATCCTTCGGCCTCCAATCCTTCAGTGTGTTTATCCAGCAACAGAGCAGCATTTAACCGGGTCCCTTGCTGGTCTATCTGCAGCAATGCGACATCACACAATGTACCGACTGACTGAGCCATCAGAGGGACCCAATGCTCTCATCATAATTTCTTCCTTAACCGTCAGTGAGTTTCCTAGCTTGTTGCATCACCTCCCTCTTCCACAGGCTAATCCCAATCCTGGCACAACACTTCAACACAAAATCCTGATCCGAGAGAGAGATACTTTTTATTCTGCCTCATCCTGTCGTTGAATCATCTCAAACTACAAGGAATTACTTCTGAGGAGCAGAGACTTCTCGTGGGCCAACGTGGTGACTAATCTCCACCAGCAATGCCAACAAACAGAGCGAAGATGCATAAATGCTAATCTGGTTTTGGGACGTCAGTTGAGGGAGGAAGGTTGACCAGGACACTGGGAGATCTCTCTGCGCTTCTTCAAATAGTGCTGTGTGACCTTTAATGTCCAACTCAACCGAACAGCCTGTTCCTGGGGTCGAAGAGTGCGTTCCTGGGGTCGAAGGGCCTCTTTCTGAGCTGTGGATTCTATGCAATTCTATCAAATAGCATTGACTAATTTAAGGCGGGGGGGTCTTGATGCACTCAGATGGCAGGGTGGGAAGAGGAAATTAGTGTGGGAGGAGGCTCCTGTGCAGTATAAACACTGGCATAATGGCCTGTTTCTGCATTGTAGATTCTCTGTAACAGATGGAGCCTCGGTTTAACACGCTATCTGAAGAATGGCACCTCCTTTGGTACTGCACTGGAATATTGGCCTAGATTATTTAGAAATGGCCAAACATTTACAAATCATCTTATCCTTAATCTCCAGTCTATCAAATTCCTAAACCAAGGGCAGGTTCTTCCTTTGCTGACTAATTAAAGCATTTCTCATGATTCAAAAGTAATATTTAATTCACCCTGGGTAGAATTCAGTATTTTGTGTGCAAGGTATTACATCATTTATAACCCTGTATCCCAGCTAATAAGGCAGAGAGAAAGGGAATCTATCTGCATTATTTACTCTGAGGTTTCATCTTGGCCGATTGTTTTGCCTCATTCTAACTCATGCTCGAATGACCATGCTTAGCAACTGACGCTTCTGTGTGCACTCTGGCACCCAGAAGAGCAGATATAGGACATTGAACAATGGGCTCCCACAGGATTCTGTCCTGGCACCCATGTTATTCAATGTTTACACCAGTGACCTGCCCAAAACAGAGTCTCGCAAGTTTGTATACGCTGATGACATTGCCTTGGCCACGCAAAAGATGAATCTGTCCATCACCGAGGAGACCCTGACCAGTGATTTACAGAGGATGGAGGCCTACTTCCGCCGATGGCGACTTCGGCCAAACCCACAAAAGACCATCACCTCGACATTCCACCTCAACACCCATCAAGCAAACCAAGCTTTGAAAGTCTCCTTCTGCGGCGCAGAGGTAAACCATGACAAAAACCCCTCCTATTTAGGAGTCATGTTTGATCGCACCCTTTCAGATCGACAACATCTCCAGAACCTTGGGAATAAACTAAAAAGTAGGGTCAACTTGATGCAGAAACTGGCCGGATCCACATGGGGAGCAGACGCTTAAACCTTCCATATGACAGCACTCGCCCTGGTGTACTCTACAGCGGAGTACTGCGCTCCAGCATGGCTATCGAGTCCACGTGTCAAATCCATTGATGTCCAGCTGAATTCTACTATGAGAATTATCACCGGTACGCTTTTATCGACACCAACACCATGGCTGCCCGTGCTTGCAAACATCGCACCACCACACCTACGCTGCGAATATGCAGTCTCCAGAGAATACAACCACTACACCAACAAAGACATGCCGATCCAGGCCAACTTGAACAACCTACCACCAACCCGTCTCAAATCTAGAAGGCCGTTTTAGACCGTCGCCAAAGCCCTTCAGCAATCTCCTCTCAGCCTTGATGACCGATGAAATGCTTGGAAGAACTGCGACATAAGGAATGGATTCCTTATAGAGGACCCCACAGTACAACCTGAAGGATCAAACCTTCCTCGGAAACAGTGGACAACCATCAACCGCCTCAGAACCGGTCATGGCAGATGCTGCCACCTTCTCCATAGATGGAAGATTAAAGCATCCCCATCATGCGACTGTGGAGCTCCTATCAGACCCTGGAGCACATCATTGAGCACTGCCCTCAGAGGAAATTCACAGGCAGTCTACAAGATATCCACGCGGTTATACTGGAAGCTTTGGCCTGGATATCTGACTTAGATATTGACATTTAATTTGTTTTGCTACGACCATACGAAAGAAGAAGAAGGGAATGTAGAAGTGAAAAAGGCTGGACTGATTTGTGGCAGGCTATTCGATCACAGAGACCATCACAGGCAAGCGTGAACCTATTCTTACCGGATGTCCACATAGGCAGGAGGCAGTGAGTTCCAGCCAGGAGTGGGAGTCCTGTTTGATTCCCCGCTCACCCCCGTCACCAACTCCTTTGAAAGAGCTGTCCAATTAATCCCGCTCCCTGGCTCTTTCCCCACAGCCCTGCATATTTTTCCTTTTCAGGTATTTATGCAGCTGGGGGAAGAGATCCTGCACAACCCAACACAACATACCTGTCCAGAAGGCAGCACCTTCGGCTCCCCCATTACAGCACATATCGGGCTTTGGAACGGCTACAAGTTTTTTATCTTCACTCTCCCACTCGAATGTCTATTCCAGCCACTGATTACTTTTTGTGTGAAGAGAATTCATTGAAACACATCTTGAAAGCAAAGAACAACCACGGATGAACATAACTTACCAGGAATACATTAAGTGAGGACCCCTGGGATCAGCTACTGGATGATGGGACACTGTAGAGGGAGTTTTACTCTGTATCGAACCCGTGCTGTACCTGCCCTGGGAGTGTTTGATGGGAAAGTGTAGAGGGAGCTTTACTCTGTATCTAACCTGTGCTGTACCTGCCCTGGGAGTGTTTGATGGGACAGTGTAGAGGGAGCGTTAGTCTGTGTCTAACTCGAGGTGTACCTGTCCTGGGAGTGTTTGATGGGACAGTGTAGAGGGAGCTTTACTCTGTATCTAACCTGTGCTGTACCTGCCCTAGAAGTATTTGATGGGACAGTGTAGAGGGAGCTTTACTCTGTGTCTAACTCGAGGTGTACATGTCCTGGGAGTGTTTGATGGGACAGTGTAGAGGGAGCTTTACTCTGTATCTAACCCGTGCTGTACCTGCCCTAGAAGTATTTGATGGGACAGTGTAGAGGGAGCTTTACTCTGTATCTAACCCGTGCTGTACCTGCCCTGGGAGTGTTTGATGGGACAGTGTAGAGGGAGCTTTACTCTGTATCTAACCTGTGCTGTACCTGCCCTAGAAGTATTTGATGGGACAGTGTAGAGGGAGCTTTACTCTGTGTCTAACTCGAGGTGTACATGTCCTGGGAGTGTTTGATGGGACAGTGTAGAGGGAGCTTTACTCTGTATCTAACCCGTGCTGTACCTGCCCTAGAAGTATTTGATGGGACAGTGTAGAGGGAGCTTTACTCTGTATCTAACCCGTGCTGTACCTGCCCTGGGAGTGTTTGATGGGACAGTGTAGAGGGAGCTTTACGCTGTATCTAACCTGTGCTGTACCTGCCCTGGCAGTGTTTGATGGGGACAGTGTAGAGGGAGCTTTACTCTGTATCTAACCCGTGCTGTACCTGCCCTGGGAGTGTTTGATGGGACAGTATAGAGGGAGCTTTACTCTGTATCTAACCCGTGCTGTACCTGCCCTGGGAGTGTTTGATGGGACAGTGCAGAGGGAGCTTTACGCTGTATCTAACCTGTGCTGTACCTGCCCTGGGAGTGTTTGATGGGGACAGTGTAGAGGGAGCTTTACTCTGTATCTAACCCGTGCTGTACCTGCCCTGGGAGTGTTTGATGGGACAGTGTAGAGGGAGCTTTACTCTGTATCTAACCCATGCTGTACCTGCTCTGGGAGTGTTTGTTTATCAGCATAAGAAGTGGAATTGGAATCTCAGTTGTGGGACATTCAGGGGCCTTTTCAATTAGTTTCAATAAATATACGAACATAAGGCACTGGGCCATGAATTTAATTGTAAAGTTTTTTAATTTATATTTTGAGTCTCAGTGCATTCATGTGAAGGCAATTAATGAATTTTAATTATGCTTAATTAACTTTAAAAATCTTTTACTGCAAAAATAGACATTTATTGAACCAATTTTTACGGTATGTGGGCGTCACTGGCAAGGCCGGCATTTATTGCCCATCCCTAATTGCCCTTGAGAAGGTGGTGGTGAGCCGCCTTCTTGAACAGCTGCAGTCTGTGCGGTGCCCTTGTCCTTCTAGGTGGAAGAGGTCGCGGATTTGGGAGGTGCTACCGAAGAGGCCTTGGCGAGTTGCTCTGGTGTATCTTGTAGATGGTACACACTGCAGCCACGGTGCGCCGGTGGTGGAGGGAGTGAGTGTTTAAGGTGGTGGATGGGGTGCCAATCAAGCGGGCTGCTTTGTACTGGATGGTGTCGAGCTTCTTGAGTGTTGTTGGCTGCACTCATCCAGGCAAGTGGAGAGTATTCCATCACACTCCTGACTTGTGCCTTGTAGATGGTGGAAAGGCTTTGGGGAGTCAGGAGGTGAGACACTCGCTGCAGAATACCTAGCCTCTGACCCGCTCTTGTAGCCACAGTATTTATGTGGCTGGTCCAGTTAAGTTTCTGCTCAATGGTGACCCCCCCAGGATGTTGATGGTGGAGGATTCAGTGATGGTTATGCTGTTGAATGTCAAGGGGCAGGGTTTAGATTTTCTCTTGTTGGAGATAGTCATTGCTTGCCACGTGTGTGGCGTGAATGTTACCTGCCACTTATCAGCCCAAGCTTGAACATTTTCCAGGTCTTGCTGCATGTGGGCATGGACTGCTTCATTATCTGAGGAGTTTAAGATTGGAACTGAAAACTGTGCAATCATCAGCAAACATCCTTACTTTTGACCTTATGATGGAGGGAAGGTCATTGATGAAGCAGCTGAAGATGGTTGGGCCTAGGATACTGTCCTGAGGAACTCCTGCAGCGATGTCCTGGGGCTGTGATGATTGACCTTCAATCACCACAACCATCTTCCTTTGTGCTAGGTATGACTCCAGCCAGTGGAGAGTTTCCCCCCTGATTCCCATTGACTTCAGTTTTACTAGGGCTCCTTGATGCCACACTTGGTCAAATGCTGCCTGGATGTCAAGGGCAGTCACTCTCACCTCACCTCTGGAATTCAGCTCTTTTGTCCATGTTTGGACCAAGGCTGTAATGAGGTCTGGAGCCAAGTAGTCCTGGCAGAACCCAAAGTGAGCATCCGTGAGCAGGTTATTGGTGAGTCAGCTTGATAGCACTTTCAATGACATTGTTTTGATTTACACTGCTGTCTTTTGTCTTTATTAAAAATGCAGGATTTTGGGGGAATTCTTGACTCAAGAAGTGGTTGGAGATATTAGTGGAATTGAAAATCCCATGTCGGCATCGAAAACTCTTCATTGGGGCAGGGTGCTGGGACTCTGCACCTGACGAGGGAGAGCATGATGATGCCAGGCTGATGCATGGCCAGCCGGGAGCTCGCCCATTGGCTGCTCATACTGGGATAGTAGGATTACACTGGGTGGGATATTAAAGGGCAGTGAGGGGGAGAGTGGGATTAGACTGGTGGGATATTAAAGGATACGGGCAGAGGGGGAGAGTGGGATTACACTGGGTGGGATATTAAAGGGTATGGGGAGTGAGGGGAGAGTGGGGTTAGACTGGGTGGGATATTGAAGGGTATGGGGAGTGAGGGGAGAGTGGGGTTAGACTGGGTGGGATATTGAAGGGTATGGGGAGTGAGGGGAGAGTGGGATTAGACTGGGTGGGATATTGAAGGGTTCAGGGAATGGGGGGGTGGAGTGGGATTAGACTGGGTGGGATATTGAAGGGCGCGGGGAGTGGGGGGATGGAGTGGGATTAGGCTGGGTGGGATATTGAAGGGTGTGGGGAGTGAGGGGAGAGTGGGGTTAGACTGGGTGGGATATTAAAGGGTTCGGGGAGTGGGGGGATGGAGTGGGATTAGACTGGGTGGGATATTAAAGGGTTCGGGGAGTGGGGGGATGGAGTGGGATTAGACTGGGTGGGATATTAAAGGGTATGGGGAGTGAGCGGGAGAGTGGGATTAGACTGGGTGGGATATTAAAGGGTTCAGGGAATGGGGGGGTGGAGTGGGATTAGACTGGGTGGGATATTGGTGTGGGGAGTGAGGGGGAGAGTGGGATTAGACTGGGTGGGATATTGAAGGGCGCGGGGAGTGGGGGGATGGAGTGGGATTAGACTGGGTGGGATATTAAAGGGTACGGGGAGTGAGCGGGAGAGTGGGATTAGACTGGGTGGGATATTAAAGGGTACGGGGAGTGAGCGGGAGAGTGGGATTAGACTGGGTGGGATATTAAAGGGTTCAGGGAATGGGGGGGTGGAGTGGGATTAGACTGGGTGGGATATTAAAGGGTTCAGGGAATGGGGGGGTGGAGTGGGATTAGACTGGGTGGGATATTGAAGGGTTCAGGGAGTGGGGGGATGAAGTGGGATTAGACTGGGTGGGATATTAAAGGGTATGGGGAGTGAGGGGGAGAGTGGGATTAGACTGGGTGGGATATTGAAGGGTTCGGGGAGTGGGGGGATGGAGTGGGATTAGACTGGGTGGGATATTGAAGGGTTCGGGGAGTGAGCGGGAGAGTGGGATTAGACTGGGTGGGATATTAAAGGGTTCAGGGAATGGGGGGGTGGAGTGGGATTAGACTGGGTGGGATATTAAAGGGTTCAGGGAATGGGGGGGTGGAGTGGGATTAGACTGGGTGGGATATTGAAGGGTTCAGGGAGTGGGGGGATGAAGTGGGATTAGACTGGGTGGGATATTAAAGGGCGCGGGGAGTGAGCGGGAGAGTGGGATTAGACTGGGTGGGATATTGAAGGGTTCGGGGAGTGATGGGTGGAGTGGGATTAGACTGGGTAGGATATTAAAGGGTTCAGGGAGTGGGGGGATGGAGTGGGATTAGACTGGGTGGGATATTGAAGGGTTCAGGGAGTGAGGGGGAGAGTGGGATTAGACTGGGTGGGATATTGAAGGGTGCGGGGAGTGAGCGGGAGAGTGGGATTAGACTGGGTGGGATATTAAAGGGTGTGGGGAGTGAGGGGGAGAGTGGGATTAGACTGGGTGGGATATTGAAGGGTGCGGGGAGTGAGCGGGAGAGTGGGATTAGACTGGGTGGGATATTGAAGGGTGCGGGGAGTGAGCGGGAGAGTGGGATTAGACTGGGTGGGATATTAAAGGGTGTGGGGAGTGATGGGTGGAGTGGGATTCGACTGGGTGGGATATTAAAGGGTTCAGGGAGTGGGGGGATGGAGTGGGATTAGACTGGGTGGGATATTGAAGGGCGCGGGGAGTGAGCGGGAGAGTGGGATTAGACTGGGTGGGATATTGAAGGGTTCGGGGAGTGGGGGGTGGAGTGGGATTAGACTGGGTAGGATATTGAAGGGTTCGGGGAGTGATGGGTGGAGTGGGATTAGACTGGGTGGGATATTGAAGGGTTCGGGGAGTGGGGGGTGGAGTGGGATTAGACTGGGTAGGATATTGAAGGGTTCGGGGAGTGATGGGTGGAGTGGGATTAGACTGGGTAGGATATTGAAGGGTTCGGGGAGTGATGGGTGGAGTGGGATTAGACTGGGTAGGATATTGAAGGGTTCGGGGAGTGGGGGGTGGAGTGGGATTAGACTGGGTGGGACATTGAAGGGTTCGGGGAGTAGCGGGGTGGAGTGGGATTAGACTGGGTGGGATATTGAAGGGTTCGGGGAGTGGGGGGTGGAGTGGGATTAGACTGGGTAGGATATTGAAGGGTTCGGGGAGTGATGGGTGGAGTGGGATTAGACTGGGTAGGATATTGAAGGGTTCAGGGAGTAGGGGGGTGGAGTGGGATTAGACTGGGTGGACAGCACCAATGCAGATTTTATGGGTGTTTTTCTGTCCTGCAACATTCTGGGATTCCACAATCCTGATTTAGAATATTGCTGTGAGACAGGATTTGTCTCCGTGAGACATTATTGGATATTTCAACTTATTCTAACTGAGGTTAGCTCTTTATTAAAGCTTAATTGGAAAACATTGTGGTTATGCAAATTCTGACATAATGATACATTGCGTTACTAAAATGTTAGCAGGTTACCGTTTACAGAATCTTATTGAGATAAAATGGCTGTTTTGCTGTTTATGCTCCTCGGTTACCCCTTCAGACTGCCCAAGATGTTGGTAGTTAAGAATGTTTGGGGATTGTTACATCCTGTCAGTTAGAATATGCTTAAATACAAACCTGGAGAGAATAGGTTCAATCCATTTGTACAATAAAAGCAGGAAAATGGAAAATCTAATCTTTCTTTAAAATTCATTCCAGGGATGTGGGCATCGCTGGCAAGGCCAGCATTTATTGCCCATCCCTAGTTGCCCTTGAGAAGGTGGTGGTGAGCCACCTTCTTGAACCGCTGCAGTCCGTGTGGTGAAGGTATTCTCACAGTGCTGTTAGGGAGGGAGTTCCAGGATTTTGATCCACAACTCTCAGTCACATATACAATCCATACAGTGACATCCAATGACTATTGCGGCAAAGATGGCAATAATAACTAACATCTATGCAGTGCCTTTAATGTAGAAGAATATCCCAAGGCACTTCACAGAGGCAAAATCCGACAACCATGGACCCTGAGGCAAGCAGCAGATAATAAGAGGGTGACCGAAAGATTGGAGAAAGAGACAGTTTAAGGAGGGTTTTCAAGGATGATAATAAGTGGAGGGACTGCTGGAGAAAAAAAATCAAAGCATGAGGCCAAGATATCTGAAGGCACTGTTGGCAATGGTAGGGTGAAGGGATGGGGGTATACACCAGAGGCCAGAGTCGTAGGGCTGAAGGAGGTTGTAGGGCTGGAGGAGGTTGTATAGGTTGGGAGGAGCAAGGCCATAAAGGAATTTAGAAACGAGGGTGAGAATTTTAAATCGGAGGCGTTCAGAGCCAATGTAGGTCAGTGAGCACAGGGGGTGATGGGTGAACAGGACGATGCGAGTCAGGACACGGGCTGCAGAGTTTTGGATGAACTGAAGTTTATGGAAGATGGGAGGATGGCAGGAGAGCATTGGAATAGTCGCGTCTGGAGGTAACAAAGCATGAGGGTTTCAGCAACAGATGGACTGAGGTAGGGGCAGAGATGGGCGATGTTACGGAGGGGCTCTTGGTGATGGAGAGGATGTGTGGTCAGATGCTCAGCTCGGAGTCAAATAGGACATCAAGGTTATGAACAGGCTGCTTCAACCTGAGACAGTGGTGGAGAGGGGGATGGAATGGGTGATGTGGGTACAGAGTTTGTTGCTGGGATCGAAGACAATGGCTTTGGTCCTCCTAATGTTTAACTGGAGGAAATTGTGGCTCATTCACGACTGGATTTCGGACTGGCATTCTGAGAGCACAGAGAGAGTGGAGAGGTCGAGAGAAGTGATGGTGAGGTAGAGCTGAGTGTTGTCAGCGTACCTGTGGAAACTGGTGCCAGAGGTAACATTGTGGGAGTGGGAAGAGAAGCTATTTCAGGAGATTCTCTGGCTAGGATTAGATAGATAAGAATGGAATCAGATGAGGACAGTCACTTGTTACTTTGATTAGGGCTGTTTCAATGCTGTGCCAGGGGCAGAAACCTGATTGGAAAGATTCACACATGGAGTTTCAGGAAAGATGGTCACAGATTTGGGAGGTGATGACATGTTCAAAGTCTTTGGAGTGGAAAGCGAGATTGGAGCTGGGCCACTTTTTGAGGATAAATCGGTCTGTGCGCAAATTGGCTGCGGCATTCCCTACATTACAACAGTGACTACACAAAGGAGCAGGAGGCGGGTCTCATGTACAGTGTGAGCTCAGAGAGGGCATAGAAAGAAAGAAAGACTTGCATTTATATAGCACCTTTCACAACCTCAGGACGTCCCAAAGCGCTTTGCAGCCAATGAAGTACTTTTGAAGTGTAGTCACTGTTGTAATGTATGAAATGCGGCAGCCAAATTGCACACAGCAAGCTCCCCAAACAGCAGTGTGATAATGACCAGATAATCGGTTTGAATGATGATGATTGAGGGATAAATACTGGCCAGGACACTGGGGATAACTCTTCTACTCTTCTTCGATATATAGTGCCATGGGATCTTTTACGTCCACCTGAGAGGGCAAACGGGGCCACAGTTTACCGTCTCATCTGAAAGACAGCACCTCCGACAGTGCAGCACTCCCTCAGCACTGCACTGCAGTGTCAGCCTGGATGTTTGTGTTCAAGTCTCAGGCGAGAGAGAGTGCTGCCCACTGAGCCATGGCTGAGGGGAGATAGGAGAGAACTTAAGGAGGGATCCTTCACAACCAGAACAAACAGCACACACCAGTGAATTTGAAATGTAAGCACAAATAGAACCGAGTTGTTTGGGCTCCTAGGGCCTGATGGCTAGGGTTCTGGGTTGTACTTCGTGCCCAAAACCGCCCACAGTTACAATTGGGCCTCGTGTCATTAGGAAATGAGAGGAGCAAATTGAGGGAAAAATCGTTTACTTCATCCATACAATATTCTGCTTTAATTTTTTCCCTCCCAGTCAGTGGTCACAACTCCTGTCAAATTACCCTTTGACTCTTCGTTTGACCTTTAACACAGCCAATAGTTAGGTTTAAATTTCTGGCCTCTTTGCCACAAGGAATTGTCGCTGTGCCAATGAGTTTATTGCTGGAAACCCTAATTTTCAGCCAAGTGACCCTTGAGTAATAATGGAAAGTCTTGTTGGAGGAAGGAGATGGAGAGAGCAGTCTGACCCTTTCATTATCTTGATATCTACATGTCTTACTCGAGACCAGCTGTTTTATTAAAGCCTTGTTCATTTAGATAGAATTTGTTTTCATTGCACAGAGTAGAGTTGGAGGAGCTGTCAGCCTCCCAATCCAATATGTTTACCTTAAAGGACATTCTAGTATCTCAACCCTTCCCTTTTAAGTCTCTGTGTCCCAGGTCTTTGCCCCATATCTTTCATTCGGTCTTTTCTTCTTTCCTTGCCAATTTTCTCATTCCCTTCCTCTCCCCGCAGGACCCCTGATGGAGGGAGAGTGCCACAGTGTAGGTCGACAGAGTAAAGAGCAGATACTTGCAGGTGGAGGCCTGTCTGTGATTTGCACCCATGTCCAGTGAGCCTCCATGTAAACCCTTCTGCCATGATAACCATCAGTCAAGTTGGATCCTATCCTCCCCTTTGCCTCTGTAACAACAGCCATTGCACTTTAAGGAACACATTGTGAAGCACTTTAAATGGGTCCACTGTAATGTGCAATGTGCTGAAACTGATGCCTCAAGGGAGCCACACTAACATCAGTGGACCATGAACTTGACCGGTCATTGGTTGGGCACCACATTGTCAAAATAAGATGCTATACTGGCTCAATTGGTGCCGAGCCACACAAAGCAGAAGCTCTCAGCTTAAATCATAGAATCTTACAGCACAGAAAGAGGCCATTCGGCCCATTGTGCCTGTGCCGGCTCTTTGAATCCAATTCGTCCCACTCCCCCTGCTCTGTGCTGAGTTAACTCCAGGTGGGCTGGTATGAGGGTGGGGGTTGATATAACCTCACTGCCCCGGACTAGGAAGGAGAAACTCATCCACGGTTCCCCTTTCTGATCGCATCAGTGAGCGCTGGTGTTTGGTGAGGACAGGGAACCATGTCGAAATAGCCTGCTCTCTCAACACAGACATGAAGAATGAAGGAGCCGCCAGTATTATACCCACATAAACCCGGGTCTCCGACCAGAGAAGAAAATTAGGGGAATACAAGGTTTAGAAACAGAAATGACTCTCCCAGTCAAACATTTTGATCCTCGCGACACCATGGTCGTTCCCAGGTTATATCTCCTCCCATTTCCCTGTAACGTGCTCAGAACTTGACTCGTTTCGAATAATGAATGTTACCCAGTAGACTAAGAGGATTGCACGGACCCAAAGGACTTTCATTAATTCATGTAATTCCTGGAACAAATGAAAACAGATTGCCATCCTCTTTCAATTTTCAATTTGATGCAAAAATGCTACATGCGTCCCTGGGAGAACTGAAGCAGCGGAGTCTGTAATTGTGCTTTTCAAGCATCCTGTTCTCTAAATAGACGGGGCAGGTTTCAGAACGCCGCAGCCAGTTTCCAATCAGCCTTCACTTTCCAGGACCATTGCTGAAACTCTCTACGGTCCCCCATCTCCAACTGATCCCCTGTATCCCTGCAGAGCGGACTCTGGGGCACAGTGTAGCCTGGTTCCAGCTCCTGCCCAATATCACACTCAGGGCTTTCTTTTTTTTGAGTGTGGAATTTCTAAAATGTCATTCCTTCCATTGTCATTTCTGGGCTCTTGTTGTGCACCGAATAGCTGCTAGGCTTGCCTGTATAATGGTGTGACTTTACACACGGTGAGATCCCAGTCCTGAGATGAATGTCCCAGGTCAGACGCTTTTAGTGATGGTTTGAGGGCGAGCCTTGTCCGGAGCACCTTGGCACAAATTAGTTAACAGACAGGAAACAGAGAGTAGGAATAAATGGGTCTTTTTCGGGGTGGCAGGCGGTGACTAGTGGGGTACCGCAGTGATCAGTGCTTGGGCCCCAGCTATTCACAATATATATCAATGATTTGGATGAGGGAACCAAATGTAATATTTCCAAGTTTGCTGACGACACAAAACTAAGTGGGGTTGTGAGGAGGATGCAAAGAGGCTTCAAGGCGATTTAGACAAGTTGATTGAGTGGGCAAATACATGGCAGATGCAGTATAACGTGGATAAATGTGAAATTATCCACTTCGGTAGGAAAAACAGAAAGGCAGAGTATTATTTAAATGGTGGTAGATTGGGAAATGTTGATGTACAAAGGGACCTGGGTGTCCTTGTACACCAGTCACTGAAAGCAAACATGCAGGTGCAGCAAGCAGTTAGGAAGGCAAATGGTATGTTGGCCTTCATTGCAAGAGGATTTGAGTACAGGAGCAAGGATGTCTTACTACAGTTATACAGGGCCTTGGTGAGACCACACCTGGAGTACTGTGTGCAGTTTTGGTCTCCTTACCTAAGAAAGGATATACTTGCCATAGAGGGAGTGCAGCGAAGGTTCACCAGATTGATTCCTGGGATGGCAGGACTGTTGTACGAGGAGAGATTGGGTCGACTAGGCCTGTATTCACTAGAGTTTAGAAGAATGAGAGGGGATCTCACTGAAACGTATAAAATTCTGACAGGGCTAGACAGACTGGATGCAGGGAGGATGTTTCCCTTGGCTGGGGGGTCCAGAACGAGGGGTCACAGTCTCAGGATACAGGGTAGGACATTTAGGACTGAGATGAGGAGAAATTTCTTCACTCAGAGGGTGGTGAACCTGTGGAATTCTCTACCACAGAAGGCTGTGGAGGCCAAGTCACTGAATATATTTAAGAAGGATATAGATAGATTTCTAGACACAAAAGGCATCAAGGGGTATGGGGAGAGAGCGGGAATATGGTATTGAGATAGAGGATCAGCCATGATCATATTGAATGGCGGAGCAGGCTTGAAGGGCCAAATGGCCGACTCCTGCTCCTATTTTTCTATGTTTCTATGTTTCTCCCCACTCCCTCTTCATAATGTTTGTGGAAACCATGAGGAAATTGACCCTCTTATTCCTCTTTAAATAATGGATCTAGTCAATTGGAAGAAGTAGTCAGGACTCGAGTTTAATGTCTCCACTCGCTCAGTACTGCACGGCACTGTCTGCCCAGATTGTACACTGTCTGATGCCGAGGGGAGAGTGAGACCGACTGAGCCAAGCTGCTGTAGAATTGTGGCGATGCTGCACAAAAGGCCCCTCAGGCCGGTATTTGAATGGAGCCTCTTGTGAGGTACTGGTGAGAGTTAGGACAGGGGCAGGCCAGGTGTGAGGAAGGACAGCGCGGGTTACCCGACTTCCTTCCCCGTCAGACTGGCACTGATTCACTTCAAGAGAGCTGCGATCTAAACCAAAAATCACGCTTCCTTTCTCTGTGTTCTGTAGATGTCCCAGTGATAGCAAACAAGATTAATAACACAATTCCGAGTTTGCCGAGAGTCGCCTAAAAAACAAACAGAATTAGTTACTTCCAATAGCCTATTACTGAGTTAAACAGGTATAAAAAATGAGCTCAATTTGAGATCTTTATTAAAACGCCCACATCATTTTAAATCGTGCTTTATTCATTCGTAACGATTTTCTGACTTTAATAGTGAATGCTGATTTAACTGGGCGCAGCAGTCAAAAATATACAGCCTTAGAAGCACTTTACTCCAGAAGATAACATATAGACACACATATATAAAATATATATATATATCTAATCACGGTACAGGAATGTGGGATCAGCTCTTTACCATCGAGACTCACGCATACAGGATGGGCTTTGAACCAGAGCCCAGGAGCAGACAGCTCCTTCGGTGTGCAACACTTTGAATAAAATATAATTTCAGGCCAAAGAAAGAATGAAAGGAGAGGAACAAACGTTTAGTGTGACAGTCCCATAAATCAACACTGTGTAGTGCCTGGAGTGGGCGGACTAGGCCTGGAGTGGGCGGACTGGGTGGACTGGGCCTGGAGTGGGCGGACTGGGCCTGGAGTGGGCGGACTGGGCCTGGAGTGGGCAGACTGGGCCTGGACTGGGGCTGGGCCTGGAGTGGGCCGACTTGGCCTGGAGTGGGCGGACTGGGCCTGGAGTAGGCGGACTGGGCCTGGGCTGGGGCTGGGCCTGGAGTGGGTGGACTGGGCCTGGAGTGGGCGGACTGGGCCTGGGCTGGGGCTGGGCCTGGAGTGGGTGGACTGGGCCTGGAGTGGGCGGACTGGGCCTGGAGTGAGCGGACTGAGCCTGGAGTGGGCGGACTGGGCTTGGAGTGGGCCTGGAGTGAGCAGACTGCGCCTGGAGTGGGCAGACTGGGCCTGGATTGGGCAGACTACTGGGCCTGGAGTGGATGGACTGGGCCTGGACTGAGCCTGGAGTGGGCGGGCTGGGCCTGGAGTGGGCAGACTGGGCCTGGAGTGAGCGGACTGTGCTTGGAGTGGACAGACTGGGCCTGGAGTGGGCGGACTGGGCCTGGAGTTCAGAATGTTCAGAATGTTCAGAAACCCCACAGTGCAGATAGAGGCCATTTCGGCCCATCGAGCCTGCACCGACACATATCCCACCCGATCCCCGTAACCCCTACACCAACACATATCCCACCCTATCCCTGTAACCCCACGTATTTAATCCCCCTAACACTAAGGGTCAATTTATCATAGCCAATCAACCTAACCCGCACATCTTTGGAGTGTGGGAGGAAACCGGAGCACCTGGAGAAAACCCACGCAAACACGGGGAGAATGTGCAAACTCCACACAGACAGTCGCCCGAGGCCGGATTCGAACCCAGGTCCCTGGCGCTGTGAAGCAACAGTGCTAACCACTATGCCACCGTATGTGGGCGGACTGGGCCTGGAGTGGGCGGACTGGGCCTTGACTGGACCTGGAGTGGACGGACGGAGCCTGGAGTGGGCGGACTGGGCCTGGAGTGGGCGGACTGAGCCTGGAGTGGGCGGACTGGGCCTTGACTGAGCCTGGAGTGGGCGGACTGGGCCTTGACTGGACCTGGAGTGGACAAACGGAGCCTGGAGTGGGCGGACTGGGCCTGGAGTGGGCGGACTGAGCCTGGAGTGGGCGGACTGGGCCTTGACCGAGCCTGGAGTGGGCGGACTGGGCCTTGACTGGACCTGGAGTGGACAGACGGAGCCTGGAGTGGGCGGACTGGGCCTGGAGTGGGCGGACTGGGCCTGGAGTGGGCGGACTGGGCCTGGAGTGGACAGACGGAGCCTGGAGTGGGCGGACTGAGCCTGGAGTGGGCGGACTGGGCCTGGAGTGGACAGACGGAGCCTGGAGTGGGCGGACTGGGCCTGGAGTGGGCGGACTGGGCCTGGAGTGGGCGGACTGGGCCTTGACTGAGCCTGGAGTGGGCGGACTGGGCCTTGACTGGACCTGGAGTGGACAGACGGAGCCTGGAGTGGGCGGACTGGGCCTGGAGTGGGCGGACTGGGCTTTGACTGAGCCTGGAGTGGGCGGACTGAGCCTGGAGTGGGCGGACTGGGCCTGGAGTGTGCGGACTGGGCCTGGAGTGGGCGGACTGAGCCTGGAGTGGGCGGACTGGGCCTTGACTGGACCTGGAGTGGGCGGACTGGGCCTGGAGTGGGCGGACTGGGCCTGGAGTGGGCGGACTGAGCCTGGAGTGGGCGGACTGAGCCTTGACTGGACCTGGAGTGGGCGGACTGGGCATGGAGTGGGCGGACTGGGCCTGGAGTGGGCGGACTGAGCCTGGAGTGGGCGGACTGAGCCTTGACTGGACCTGGAGTGGGCGGACTGGGCATGGAGTGGGCGGACTGGGCCTGGAGTGGGCGGACTGGGCCTGGAGTGTGCGGACTGGGCCTGGAGTGGGCGGACTGGGCCTGGAGTGGGCGGACTGAGCCTGGAGTGGGCGGACTGAGCCTGGAGTGGGCGGACTGGGCCTGGAGTGGGCGGACTGGGCCTGGAGTGGGCGGACTGGGCCTGGAGTGGGCGGACTGGGCCTGGAGTGTGCGGACTGGGCCTGGAGTGGGCAGACTGGGCATGGAGTGGGCGGACTGGGCCTGGAGTGTGCGGACTGGGCCTGGAGTGGGCGGACTGGGCCTGGAGTGGGCGGACTGAGCCTGGAGTGGGCAGACTGAGCCTGGAGTGGGCGGACTGAGCCTGGAGTGTGCGGACTGGGCATGGAGTGGGCGGACTGAGCCTGGAGTGGGCGGACTGAGCCTGGAGTGTGCGGACTGGGCATGGAGTGGGTGGACTGGGCCTGGAGTGGGCGGACTGAGCCTGGAGTGGGCGGACTGGGCATGGAGTGGGCGGACTGGGCCTGGAGTGGGCGGACTGGGCCTGGAGTGTGCGGACTGGGCCTGGAGTGGGCGGACTGGGCCTGGAGTGGGCGGACTGGGCCTGGAGTGGGCGGACTGAGCCTGGAGTGGGCGGACTGAGCCTGGAGTGGGCGGACTGGGCCTGGAGTGGGCGGACTGGGCCTGGAGTGGGCGGACTGGGCCTGGAGTGGGCGGACTGAGCCTGGAGTGGGCGGACTGAGCCTGGAGTGGGCGGACTGAGCCTGGAGTGGGCGGACTGGGCCTGGAGTGGGCGGACTGGGCTTTGACTGAGCCTGGAGTGGGCGGACTGGGCCTGGAGTGGGCGGACTGGGCCTGGAGTGGGCGGACTGAGCCTGGAGTGGGCGGACTGGGCCTGGAGTGGGCGGACTGGGCCTGGAGTGGACAGACGGAGCCTGGAGTGGGCAGACTGAGCCTGGAGTGTGCGGACTGGGCCTGGAGTGGGCGGACTGGGCCTGGAGTGGGCGGACTGGGCCTGGAGTGGGCGGACTGGGCCTGGAGTGGGCGGACTGGGCCTTGACTGGACCTGGAGTGCACAGACGGAGCCTGGAGTGGACAGACGGAGCCTGGAGTGTGCGGACTGGGCCTGGAGTGGGCGGACTGGGCCTGGAGTGGGCGGACTGAGCCTGGAGTGGGCCTGCAGCAGGACCTCTGACCTCAAGTAAATGGCAGTCAACCCTTCACAACAAGAAAAAAGAAGCTATCTTGTCAAAAGTGAACCTTAAGGCTTCAGTAAAATGACAAAAGTAATGGTGCTGCAGTCACGCTAATAGCTCACCCCTGGGCTGCCAAACCAGATGTGTATCAGTGAAAGGAACCAATGTTGATGGACATTTTGCTGAATGCCCCAGACAGTTATTTCAGCGAACAGCACCGAGAGCCACAATTGACTTCGGGCCATTAAATGTTCAGACTAACGGAACAATATTTCACATTTTTTTCTAATGACTGCCTCAGGACTACGTGCTCTCGCTGATGGGCGTGAAACACATCTGTGTCCCAGCAAGATAAAAGCTCTCAACAGTTGTAAAGAGACTGACACATCAACCAGCCTTATTGCTTCTCTCTCCCTGCCTCTTTTTCAAGATTTGAAGACTTTCTGCTCTTCAACCCTAATGAAACGCTCTGAAAACTCAAGGCTTTTTGAAATTCTTCACTTTGTGTTGGTGTTATGATTATCGAGATGAATGATAGAAGGAGGGTTTCACTGCACCTGGTGTCAACACCAAGGACTCCCATGTCTGTGTGTGTGCGTGTCTGTTTACATAAAATCAATAAGCTCTCAGTTCTGATTTCACTACGAATTATAAAAGGTCATCTGACAGAACAGGAGCATTTCCTGCCTCTCGGCAGTTTTAGCACCAGACACACGTGAGTGTGCGTGTGTGCATGTGTGTCTCTGCATGTCTGTGTGTGTCTGTCTGCGTGTGGTGTGTGTGTATCTGCATGTCTGTGTCTTCTTCTTAGGCAGTCCCTCGGAACCGAGGATGACTTGCATCCACATTAAAAATGAGTTCTCAGATGACTGATGAGTCCAATGCAGGACCTACAGTCTCTGTCACTAGTGGGGCAGATGGTGGTTGAAGGGACGGGTGGGTGGGGCAGACGGCGGTTGAAGGGGCGGGTGGGTGGGTGCTTGGGTTGATGTGCGCTCCTTGCGCTGCCTGCGCTTGGCTTCTGCTTGCTCCCGGCGAAGAGACTCGAGGTATTCGGCGCCTTCCCAGATGCTTCTCCTCCACTTTGTACGGTCTTGGGCCAGGGATTCCCAGGTGTCGGTGGGGATGTTGCACTTTTTCCAAGGAGGCTTTGAGGGTGTCCTTGAAGTGCTTCCTCTGCCCATCTGGGGCTCTCTTGCCGTGTCGGAGCTCCGAGTAGAGCGCTTGTTTTGGGAGTCTCGTATCGGGCATGCGGACAATGTGACCTGTCCATCGGAGCTGATCGAGCGTGGTCAAAGCTTCGATGCTGGGGATGTTGGCCTGAGCGAGAACACTGACATTGGTGCGCCTATCCTGCCAATGGATTTGCAGGATCTTGCGGAGGCAGCATTGGTGGTACCTCTCCAGTGCTTTGAGGTGCCTGCTGTACATGGTCCATGTCTCCGAGGCATACAGGAGGGCGGGTATCACTGCTGCTCTGTAGGCCATGAGCTTGGTGCCGGGTTTGAGGTCCTGGTCTTCAAACACTCTCATCCTCAGGTGACCGAAGGCTACACTGGCACACTGAAGGCGGTGTTGGATTTCGTCATCGACGTATGCCGTTGTTGGCAGTAGGCTCCCGAGGTATGGAAAGTGGTCCACGTTGTCCAAGGCCTTGTCATGGATTTTGATAATCGGGGGGCAATACTGTGTGGCGGGGGCAGGTTGGTAGAGGAACTTTGTCTTACGGATGTTTAGTGTAAGGCCCACGCTCTCGTATGCTTTGGTGAAAGTGTTAACGATGGTTTGGAGTTCGACCTCCAAGTGTGCGCAGGCGCAAGCGTCGTCTGCATACTGTAATTCGACGACAGAGGAAGGGACAACCTTGGATCTGGACTGGAGGCGATGGAGGTTGAACAGTTTCCCGTTTGTTCTGTAAATTAGCTCCAGTCCAGTGGGGAGCTTACTGAGGGTGAGATGGAGCATTGCAGCAAGGAAGATCGAGAAGAGCATTGGTGTCTGTGTCTGTCTGTGTGTCTGTGTCTGCATGTGTGTGTCTGCGCGTGTGTCTGTGTCTGTCTGTGTCTGCCTGTCTGTGTCTGCGTGTGTCTGTGTCTGCGCATCTGTGTCTGTCTGCGTGTGTCTGTGTCTGTCTGCGTGTGTGTGTCTGCGAGTGTCTGTGTCTGTCTGCGTGTGTCTTTGTCTGCTTGTGTGTGTCTGCGAGTGTCTGTGTCTGTCTGTGTCTGCCTGTCTGTGTCTGCGTGTGTCTGTGTCTGCGCATCTGTGTCTGTCTGCGTGTGTCTGTGTCTGTCTGCATGTGTGTGTCTGCGAGTGTCTGTCTGCGTGTGTCTGGTGCTAACATTGCCAAGAGGCAGGAAATGTTCCTGTTCTGTCAGATGACCTTTTGAAATCAGAACTGAGAGCTTATTGACTGGATGTAAAGAGAGCTGTAACGTGCATTGTAATCACGACCCAATTACATTGTATGTTCCCAGGCAAACAATATAATTAAACACCGGCAATTTAGCAATGACCTTGTTAGTGCGATGTTTATATCACTCCCCATTTTGTGCACATTGAATAGGACTCCCCACAGCTCTACTGAGAGGAGGGGCTGAGACAGAGCTCTGGTCAGAACCCCCTGGAGTAACTGCGTTCAGTTCAGGGCCCCGCCCCTCAGGAAGGATATATTGTCCTCGGAGGGGGAGCAGCCCAGATTCACCAGAATGATACCGGGGCTAAAAGGGTTAAATTACGAGGACAGTTTGCACAGACTGGGCTTGTATTCCCTCGCGTTTAGAAGATTAAGGGGTGATCTAATCGAGGTGTTTAAGATGATTAAAGGAGTTGATAGGGTAGAGAGAAAGAAACTGTTTCCTCTGGTGGGGGGAGTCCAGAACAAGGGGGCAGAACCTTAAAATTAGAGCCCGGCCGTTCAGGGGTGATGTCAGGAAGCACTTTTTCACACAAAGGGTAGTGGAAATCTGGAACTCTCTCCCCCAAAAAGCTGTTGAGGCTGGAGGTCAACTGAAAATTTCAAAACTGAGATCAATTGATTTTTTGGGGGTAAGGATATTAAGGGTTACGGAACCACAGCGGGTAGATGGAGTTAAGATACAGATCAGCCATGATATATTGAATGGCGGAACAGGCTCGAGGGGCTGAATGGCCTCCCCCTGTTCCTATGACAGTGAGGGGCTGTACACCCTCGTTACACCCTAGCCCAGAACCCCCCCCTGCTTAATCACTCTCTCCCCCAGCAGGGGCTGGCTCTCTCGGTGGTGACGGGGTGACATCACGGAGCGGGGGATGGTGGGGTGCTACTGTAGTGAGAAATTTAAAGTGTGAAGTTCTCGCGGGCTGTTAGTGGCATTGCACTGGGGAGTCAGGCCCCAGTCCGGGAGACTCCCCATCAGTCCGGGAGGGTTGGATACCCAAGCTGTCTCTGGAGTAGTGGGAAGCCGCCATCACCAAACTCTAGGGTCAGTAACTCTGTCTGGGTCACTTTGGCCCCTGTGTGGGTCACTGGGTCACTCTGGCCCCTGTGTGGGTCACTCTGGGTCTGTGTGGGTCACTCTGGCCCCTGTGTGGGTCACTCTGGGTCTGTGTGGGTCACTCTGGTCCCTGTGTGGGTCTGTCTGGGTCACTCTGGGTCTGTGTGGGTCACTCTGGGTCTGTGTGGGTCACTCTGGCCCCTGTGTGGGTCACTCTGGGTCTGTGTGGATCACTCTGGGTCTGTCTGGGTCACTCTGGGTCTGTGTGGGTCACTCTGGCCCCTGTGTGGGTCACTCTGGGTCTGTCTGGGTCACTCTGGTTCTGTGTGGGTCACTCTGGGTCTGTCTGGGTCACTCTGGCCCCTGTGTGGGTCACTCTGGCCCCTGTGTGGGTCACTCTGGGTCTGTCTGGGTCACTCTGGCCCCTGTGTGGGTCACTGTGGTCCATGTGTGGGTCACTCTGGTCCATGTGTGGGTCACTCTGGCCCCTGTGTGGGTCACTCTGGTCCATGTGTGGGTCACTCTGGCCCAACTGCGGGTCACTCTGGCCCTGGTGTGGGTCACTCTGGCCCCTGTGTGGGTCACGCTTGTCCATGTGTGGGTCACTCTGGCCCCTGTTGGTAATGGGAGAGAATTGCATTGTCTGAGATGTCGTATTCAGCTGATGTTAAACTGAGGTTCGATCTCTCTTTCGATGGATACTGAACTAAAGCAGGGAATTCTCCTGGTTTCCTGGCCAACATTCATCTCTCGACCAGTAGATTAACTGGTCATTCACCTCTTTGCAGTCTGTGGGACATTACTGGCTCAGAACTCTCTCAAGCATTTTCAGAAAAGGACTACAGGTTGAACATCCCAAATCCGGCAACCTCGGGACTGAGTCCGAGCCGGTTTTCGTGTTTTTCCGGACTTCGGAACGTGTTTCCGATGTCCGAAGTCCAGAAATATTGCAACCTGTGCTCGGCCATTTCTGGACTTCGGACATCAGAAACATGTTCCGAGTCCAGAAATGCCTGGGCCTGGCTGGCGGCGGAAACAGGGGGCTGGATTTTCATTGGGCCGTGGAGGCGGGATTGGAGGCGTGTGGGGGTTTAAAATCCCGAAATCGGGGGTCCCGATCCCATCCCGCCCCCAACCCGCCTCCATGCCAGTTTCAAAGGAGGCAGGTACCCGCCCCGCACTGGGACCCACCTCCCCGAGGCGGGAAGGGGATTAGTGCCAATTAACTGCCTGTTAACAGGTAGTTAACAGGCAGTTTTTAGCCTAATCCCTATTTTCATTGTTGAAATGTGGGAATCCCGACGGCTCCAAACCACGCCAAGTTAGCGAGCTGGGCCGTCGGGATTAAGGGCTTGGAGGGGTCGAGATGTCCGGTGTTCAGGTGAGTGATGGGTGCATGAGTGCAGAGGTAAGTGTGTTTGGTCTGTGTAAAGTGTTTAAAGAAGTTCTACTAACCTTTACTTACCTTTACAGCCTTCCTTCCTTCAGGTCTCGGGAGTCCCTCATCTCACCGGCACAGAAAGCAGAATGGCCGCAAGCTGTCAAAATCTGCAGCCTCTGCTTTCTGTTCCGAGGAGATCTCTAAATCATCTCGAGAGGAAGGAATTAACCTGGAGTATAGATTGTCAGTGTTTGACAGCTTCAAACAGCTGTGAAACGCTGATATTTTATCTGTCAAAAGGTCTTGACAGATGAAATTTCAATCTGTGACGTCACCTGTTGCCGGGTGGCCCTTAATTGGCCTGCTGAGCCCGCTGGGTGGACTCAACAAGGTCAATCAAGTCAAAATTACGTGGGTTGGCTAGAACTCAATGGAGGCGGGACTACAACCCCAAAAGTTGTAGTCCCGCCTCCTACCCAACTCCTCAATGAAAATCCAGCCCAGGGTGTTCAGATTCCGGAACATTCTACGGATTCCAGACGACCCTGCCACCAATCGTCCTGGAGTCTGGATTCTGGAACTCTGGATTTTGGGCGCTCAAACTGTATTAGAGTTTGGCGGTAAATATTAACTGTTCAACAATAACTGCACTTCAAAAATAATTAACATTGGCTCAAACCATCTGACAGGATAAGGTGTTAGAGATGTCCCAGTAAAGGGTTAATGAAACTCGCGGCAGGAGTGGCTAGCTTATGGTCAACTGTTGGCAGTTCAGTGATATCGGAGTTTGGTCTGGAGAAACTCCAGAGTGAGTCATGGCTCAGTAAAGTAAACAATGATATAATGACTCTTGTATTCTACTAATAACATAAATCTTATTTGAACAAGCCATCGCCTCTATCCCTAGAGTATGCTCCCTTGGATTCCTGCATTCTGGAGAGAGGGGTCAATAGATCCGGACATTTATTAAATGTTCATTTCACCACAGTGACAATATATTTGGTTTGGATGCTGGCTGTGCTGGCTCAAAACTCCCTTCAGCAATTTCAGAAAACTTTTAAAGAAGTTTTAGAATATGATTGCAAATACTAATAGCCTGGCTTTACTTCAAGTTCGAGTCTTTGTTCTGGAGTGCAGACCCTATTAGCAGAGAAATATCTCCCAGCAGTTTATCACAAGCTTTTATTAAAATTTAAAACAACAAATAAACCTTTTGGAAGAGGTCAGATGTGATTCATTGCCAGTGGGCTTCAATAT
Organism: Somniosus microcephalus; assembly: GCF_052327205.1. NCBI lineage: Eukaryota > Metazoa > Chordata > Chondrichthyes > Squaliformes > Somniosidae > Somniosus > Somniosus microcephalus. The sequence goes on from NC_141020.1 coordinate 880,924, forward strand.
GCCGCTCTGGTGTTGCAGTGAATCGAGGGGATGGATACAGACTTTATCACCAAGCTTTCTTTAACTTCTCAAGCTTTCTCATCTCTCTATTTTATCAATGCTACTGTGATCATTTCTGCTCTGAACTTGCCTTTCTTGTTCCATCGCAGTACCCAGCTCTAAGGAACATACAAGGTTGAAAAGGACCATTCCTGTCCCTGGGACTAGTGCCAAAGTCTAGACAATATCATACATCGAGACCCCATCCTCCTCCTCCTCACTGTGTTTAAAGTTCATCTTAATGCTTCGTATTGTAACATTCTTTCCCAGGACTCCTTATCCCCATTACTCTATCCTTCGGCTTACAATCAAAGCTCAAACTCCATGTCACCGAATCACTGCCAAGCCAGGTCTTCTCTTCCATCTTTTCAGCTCTGGTATCTCCTGCATTGTGGGCTTTGACCTTTGCACTAGAGTTCACCAGTAAAAACAACACCAGTATTGGCCATTCGCTGTGGCAACTACGATACATACTTGGGTATAAGTTGATCTCCATGTATGAAAAACCTTCTAGTTTCCAGCCAAAAAGTCTGGGGCGGGGTGGGGGGGGTGGGGGGGCGGACATTGTCCACAATTAGAATTCCTCAGTCACCATGGAGTGGGAATTTGATTTTAAAGCATTCTGACTGTTTTATGTCCTGTTACTGGTATGCAGTGAGGGAGTGAGAAGCTAGGCACGGGAGTGAGGCGAGTGAGGGAGAAGTAAGAGGAAGTTGGGAAGTGACTCAATATTGATTTTTTAATACATCCCAACCTCTGATTTGCTTCGCTCACTTAGCATTGTTGCGATAGCTCCCATTTATTGTCAACACCACCATTTATTGTCAACACCACCACCACCAAGTTCCCCTCCAAGTCACACACCATCCTGACTTAGAAATATATTGGCCATTCCTTCCTCATCGCTAGGTCAAAATCCTGGAACTCCCTCCCTTCACCACACGGACTGCAGCGGTTCAAGGCAGCGGCTCACCACCACCTTCTCGAGGGCAACTAGGGATGGGCAATAAATGCTGGCCTTGCCAGCGACGCCCACATCCCATAAATGAATTTAAAAAAAATCAGGACCCCAGATTTCTTTCATTTTCCAAAGATATTGTTTTTGTTCTATTTAAATAAGGTTCCTCACTTGAAGCACTTTGCATTTCTCTACGTTGAATATCATCTGCCACCTGTCTTCCCAATTCCCGAGTATATTTAAATCCTCCTTTGGCTTATCCTGTTCAGCTTTGGTGTCTACCACCTTCATTAGCTTTTTAGAATCTGCATAATTTAGACATATTTTGATTGTGACTCCTGGCTCCAGATCATTCATAAAGATTTTAAACAAAAGAGGTCCCAAAACATAGCCCTGTGGGACCCCGCTGGTAACATTCTTCCAGGCAGATGACAATCCCTGCTCCACCGCCCTCTGGGCTCTATCGGGCAACCAATTGCGTGTCCATTGTAAAATATTTCCACTCATTCCCGCTTTCTTTATATTCAGTACCAGCAATTCCAGAGGAACTTGTATCAAAGGCCTTACTGAAATCCAAGTAAAGGACACCACTGCTTGGTGATAACCTGTTAGATTGTGCGTGATGTCACAATCACTTCCTGCCCAAGCAGACATTCCGAGCAGGGGTCACTGGGTAGTGACCATGTTTGGTAACTTTGCCTGGTTTATTCCTCTCTGTAGACTTGCGGCACTAAGATACATGATAGCAACCCACCACTGTCTTGGCTGAGATGCACCATCTCCAAATAGACCAGGGATTAAAGTGGGGACATTCCTGGTCAATAAAGCTCAGCAAGTCATTAGAGCCGCTCAAATGTTCTGCCAGAACATTTCACACCTAACCTGAGCCGTCTTTTGTCTCCACTGTCCTATCACCATCTCGTCTGGTTTTGAATACCTCTTAATGTCTCTTCACTTCTTTTGTTCTCTCAGCCCTGCCTTTCGATCTATTTCATTTCCTTTCCAGTTTTGAAAAAGGGTTTCGACCCGAAACGTCGACTCTCATTTCTCTCCACGGATGTTGCCTGGCCTGCTGAGTTTTTCCAGTTCTGTTATTTAGGATTTCCAGCATCTGCAGTATTTTGCTATCAAGACTTAACTTGTTGCTTCTTCATTTTCTTTTAATTAGCAAGTTACATTTACATTTATATTACAAGGTTGGGACTTCTGTGTAATAGCAAATGGGAAAATTAGCAAGCATTGTTCCCATAAATCTACCTATTAATAAATAAATGATTAACTACTTGAGGGGGAAATAGCATGAATTTTTATGAACACTACTTGCCCAATGCTTGTGTAGCAGATTCAGCCAAGATGCCTCAGAACCGGTCATGGTAGATGCTGCCACATTCTCCATAGATGGAAGATTAAAGCATCCCCATCATGAGACTGTGGAGCTCCTAATCAGACCCTGGAGCACATCATTGCGCACTGCCCTCAGAGGAAATTTGCAGGCAGCCTACAAGATATCCACGCTGTTACACCGGAAGCTCTGGCCTGGATATCTGACTTAGATATTGACATTTAATTTGCTTTGCTACTACCATAGGACAGAAGCAGCCAAGACCTGCACACGGGTAAAACTCGCTTGACAGTTCCATAGAAACATAGAAGATAGGAGCAGGAGTAGGCCATTCGGCCCCTCGAGCCTGCTCCGCCATTTAATGAGATCATGGCTTATCATCCAAATTCAGTACCCTGTCCCTGCCTTCTCCCCATATCCCTTGATCCCTTTAGCCTTAAGAAATATATCTAAGTCCTTCTTAAATATATTTAATGAATTGGCCTCAACTGCCTTGTGTGGTAGAGAATTCCACAGGTTCACCACTCTCTGGGTGAAGAAATTCCTCCTCATCTCTGTCCTAAATGGCTTACCCCTTATCCTTAGACTGTGACCCCTGGTTCTGGACTCCCCGACCATCGGGAACATCCTTCCTGCATCTAGTCTGTCTAGTCCTGTTAGAATTTTATACGTTTCAATGAGATCCCCTCTCATTCTTCTAAACTCTAGCGAATATAAGCCCAATCGACCCAATCTCTCCTCATACATCATTCCTGCCATCCCAGGTATCAGTCTAGTGAATCTTTGCTGCACTCCCTCCATGGCAAGAACATCCATCCTCAGATAAGGCGACCAAAACTGCACACAATACTCAAGGTGTGGTCTCACCAAGGCCCTGTACAACTGCAGCAAGACATCCTTGCTCCTGTACTCCAATCCTCTCGCTACGAAGGCCAACATACCATTTGCCTTCTTAACCGCCTGCTGCACCTGCATTCTTACCTTCAGTGACTGGTGCACAAGGACATCCAGGTCTCGTTGCACTTCCCCTTTTCCCAATCTATTGCCGTTCAGATAATAATCTGCCTTCCTGTTTTTGCCACCAAAGTAGATAACCTCGCATTTATTCACATTATACTGCATCTGCCATGCATCTGCCCAATCACCCAACCTGTCCAAATCATACTGGAGTTTCTCGGCATCCTCCTCACAGCACACACGCCCAACCAGCTTTGTGTCATCTGCAAACTTGGAGATTTGGGCCTAGAAATTGGGTATAGCCCCGCCAGCTGGTTTGCGCCGAAAATTTTGCGCTGGCCGCGGAGCCAGTTGCGCCCGTCCCATATTCACTTTTAGCGCCCCAAGGCGGAACCGGGCGCTGTTCCAGGGTGTGCCCGCCCCCGCTTGGGGCGCTGAAAGTGAATTTCAGCGCTCCCGGTGCCGCTGCGCCACCCAATGCGGTGCGGCAGGCTGCTGTACTGCAGGCCTCCTCCTTCTCTTAAGGAGGAGGTGCCTGCAACGGCCGGAGCCCCGATCGCGAGTGCCGGCAAAAGAGCCCGGCACAACGGAGAAGTGCCGGGCTCCACGGAAACCAGACGGCAATGCCGCGGGGGGGGGGGGGGGTGGAGGAGGCCGGGGAAGGAGGTGCGGGCAGGCGGCCGCCGAAAAAGCGGCCGGCCGCACCTCCACCTTAAAGCGCCCCACTAAGGCTGCATTAAGGACCCGGTCTCCCGATGTTGTTAGCGGCCGCCACGGAAGAGGCGGCCGCTACTGAAGATGGGGGTCGGGGCGGTAGCGGGGCGGAACCGGGGCACTGCGCACACCAATGACGTCATCGGTGCTGGCGCAGCGCTACCGGCTACCGCCGCCATTACCGTGGCCCTCAAAATCAGCGCTACCACCCCTACTGGCGCAGAAGCCCTCTTTGGGCTGTAACTGGGCGCAAAGCCCACCGAATTTCTAGGCCATTACATCTAGTTCCCTCGTCTAGGTCATTAATATATATTTTGGTGTGGAGATGCCGGTGTTGGACTGGGGTGGAAACAAATGTAAGAAGTCACACAACACCAGGTTATAGTCCAACAGCTTTATTTGAAATCACAAGCTTTCGGAGCGCTGCTCCTTCGTCAGGTGAAGTGGAGAAATGCATAAAGACACAGCTTATATAGTCAGAGAATAATGTCAGATGTTTACAGGTAATCTTTCTAACTGCCATTTATCACACCTCGGCAGAGAGATAATCACAGCAATCAAAGGTGTGAATGGTGTCCAAACAGGTCAGTCAGGAAAACATTACATCAAAGAACAATGAGGTGGGGTCACAAGGGGTCAAATGTTGCAGATGCTGGGGTCTGTATGAAAAACAAAAAAACAGACAAAAAACATTTTTTTTGCTGGAAATCACAGCAGGTCCAGCCGCATCTGTGTAGAGAGAACAAGCCAACGACGACTCGAGTCTGGATGACCTGTTTGGACACCATTCACACCTTTGATTGCTGTGATTATCTCTCTGCCGAGGTGTGATAAATGGCAGTTAGAAAGATTACCTGTAAACATCTGACATTATTCTCTGACTATATAAGCTGTGTCTTTATGCATTTCTCCACTTCACCTGACAAAGGAGCAGCGCTCCGAAAGCTTGTGATTTCAAATAAAGCTGTTGGACTATAACCTGGTGTTGTGTGACTTCTTACATTTGTCCACCCCAGTCCAACACCAGCATCTCCACACCATGGCTACTATCGACACCACAAACTGCCGGCTCAAAGTGGAGAGGATCTCCAAGAAGATCGCGCATATCGACACAGACATCAAGTTTCTACAGAGATGCAAGAAAGCAGACAAGATCCCGAAAGGACTATAGATCACGAACCCACTCAAGTCGACCTACAACACAGACTATGCTGAGAGAATCTGCCGTCGTACCTCTCGCACACTCCTCAACCATCTCGTACACCAGCTCTACAGCAGACGCTGCAACCTTGAAACCGAGATGGAGTCCATGTTCTCAGCCTGTGCTCAGGACACAGCAGACCAGCTACGAGACACCGCCAAACAGACGAGGCAACGGAACTACGCTGCCTATATGCACACCAAGAACAGGAAGCTTGAGAAACTCGGCATCACCAGCAGCAGCAACCAAGCCTCCCCCGGTACCACGGTTGAAACCACAGGGAAGTCCATCGTCAACCTGTCCGACCACACCCTTCAACCAGATGAAATTGAAGTTCTCAGCCGAGGGCTCAATTTCTGCCCCACCACCAAAATGGACCCCATCGGTCTTGCGGCAGACAGAGGAATTCATCAGGAGAATGAGGCTCCGGGAATTCTTCCACAAATCCCAAGATGTCAGCAGCGAACCCAATGAGACAATCAATGATCCGGAACAGCAGACAGAGGGATCCGCAGTGCAGCAACTGAAGAAGAAAGAGTCAAATTGGACCCCTCCGGAGGGTCGCTGCCCTAAGCTTGACATGTATGCTCAAGCTGTCAGGAGATGCATCAACGCCAGATTCATCAGCCACACTCACAAGAGAGTCCAGAATGTCACCCGAGCACAACACAACGCCATCCACGCTCTCAAGACCAACCGCAACATCGTCATCAAACCAGCAGACAAAGGAGGAGCCATCGTCATACAGAACAGAACGGACTATTGCAAAGAAGCAGACCGACAACTGGACAACCAGGAACACTACAGACAGTTACTCGCAGATCCGACCAAAGAACACACCCGCCAACTCGACAGACTGATCAAGACCTTCGACCCAGACCTTCAAAGCATCCTACGCGCTCTCATCCCACGTATTCCCCGCGTGGGAGACTTCTACTGCCTCCCAAAGATACACAAAGCCAACACGCCCGGACGTCCTATCGTATCAGGCAACGGAACCCTGTGTGAGAACCTCTCTGGATATGTCGAGGGCATCCTGAAACCCATTGTACAGGGAACCCCCAGCTTCTGTCGCGACACTACAGACTTCTTACAGAAACTCAGCACCCACAGACCAGTTGAACCAGGAACACTCCTCGCAACAATGGATGTCTCGGCACTCTACACCAGTATCCCCCACGATGACGGCATCGCTGCGACAGCCTCAGTACTCAACACCAACAACAGCCAATCTCCAGACGCCATCCTACAACTCATCCGCTTCATCCTTGACCACAATGTCTTCACCTTCGACAACCAGTTCTTTACCCAAACACACGGAACAGACATGGGGACCAAATTTGCACCCCAATACGCCAACATCTTCATGCACAAGTTCGAGCAAGACTTCTTCGCTGCACAGGATCTCCAACCAATGCTATACACCAGATACATCGACGACACTTTCTTCCTATGGACCCACGGCGAAGAATCACTGAAAAGACTACATGATAACATCAACAAGTTCCATCCCACCATCAAACTCACCATGGACTACTCCTCAGAATCGGTTTCATTCTTGGACACATGAATCTCCATCAAAGACGGACACCTCAGCACTTCACTCTACCGCAAGCCCACGGACAACCACACAATGCTCCACTTCTCCAGCTTCCACCCTAACCACGTTAAAGAAGCCATCCCCTATGGACAAGCCCTGCGAATAAACAGGATCTGCTCAGATGAGGAGGAATGCGATGGACACCTACAGACGTTGAAAGACGCCCTCGTAAGAACGGGATATGATGCTCGACTCGTCGATCGACAGTTCCGACGGGCCACAGCGAAAAATCGCATAGACCTCCTCAGAAGGCAAACACGGGACACAACCAACAGAGTACCCTTCGTCGTCCAGTACTTCCCCGGAGCGGAGAAACTACGCCATGTTCTTCGCAGCCTTTAACATGTCATCGATGACGACGAACACCTCGCTAAGGCCATCCCCATGCCTCCACTACTCGCCTTCAAACAGCCGCCTAACCTCAAACAGACCATCGTTCGCAGCAAATTACCCAGCTTTCAGGAGAACAGTGACCACAACACCACACAACCCTGCCACAGCAACCTCTGCAAGACATGCCAGATCATCAACACAGATACCATCATCACACGTGAGGACACCACCCACCAGGTACATGGTACATACTCATGTGACTCGGCCAACGTTGTCTACCTCATACGTTGCAGGAAAGGATGCCCCGGAGCATGGTACATCGGCGAGACCATGCAGACACTGCAACAACGGATGAACGGACACTGCGCAACAATCGCCAGGCAGGAGTGTTCCCTCCCAGTCGGGGAACACTTCAGCAGTCAAGGACATTCAGCCTCTGATCTTCGGGTAAGCATTCTCCAAGGCGGCCTTCGAGACACACGACAACGCAAAATCATCGAGCAGAAACTGATAGCCAAGTTCCGCACCCATGAGGACAGCCTCAACCGGGATCTTGGGTTCATGTCACGCTACATGTAACCCCACCTGACGTAGGGTCATCCAGACTCGCGTCGTCATTGGCTTGTTCTCTCTACACAGATGCGGCTGGACCTGCTGTGATTTCCAGCAAAAAAAATGTTTTTTGTCTGTTTTTTTGTTTTTCATACAGACCCCAGCATCTGCAACATTTGACCCCTTGTGACCCCACCTCATTGTTCTTTGATGTAATGTTTTCCTGACTGACCTGTTTGGACACCATTCACACCTTTGATTGCTGTGATTATCTCTCTGCCAAGGTGTGATAAATGGCAGTTAGAAAGATTACCTGTAAACATCTGACATTATTCTCTGACGATATAAGCTGTGTCTTTATGCATTTCTCCACTTCACCTGACAAAGGAGCAGCGCTCCAAAAGCTTGTGATTTCAAATAAAGCTGTTGGACTATAACCTGGTGTTGTGTGACTTCTTACAAATATATATTGTGAACAGCTGGGGTCCTAGCACCGATCCCTGCGGTTCCTCACTAGTCACTGCCTGCCACTCAGAAAAAGACCCGTTTATTCCAACTCTTCGCTTCCTGTCTGCCAACCAGTTCTCTATCCAAGTCAGTACCTTACCCCCAATCCCATGTGCTTTAACTTTACATGCTAACCTCTTATGCGGAACCTTATCGAAAGCCTTCTGAAAGTCCAAATACACCACATCCACTGGTACTCCCTTATCTATTCTACCAGTTACATCCTCAAAAATTTCCAGTAGATTAGTCAAGCACGATTTACCTTTTGTAAATCCATGTTGACTTTGTCCGATCCTGTCACTGTTTTCCAAGTGCTCTGCTATTACATCTTTTATAATGGACTCTAGCATTTTCCCCACTACCGATGTCAGGTTTACCGGTCTATAATTCCTCGTTTTCACTCTACCGCCTTTTTTAAAATTGGGGTTACATTAGCTACCCTCCAATCCATGGGAACTATTCCAGAGTCTGTAGAATTTTGGAAGATGACCAGCAATGCACCTACTATTTCTAGGGCCACTTCCTTCAGTATCCTAGGATTTAGGCTTTCCTCCTCTTGGTTCCGACCTGCTTCAGATAGCACAGAGTGATGGACATCTCACAATACGCTGTTTCACAAAGCACTGACTGCAGCAGTTAACCAGCGGAGTATGCTTCCAATTAGTGAATCCCGGCATCTTCCAGTAATCAGACTCAGTCGAAAGGTTAGACTGGGCTCTGACCAGCTGCCCTTTACACCAGTGTTGCTCATTAACTGTTTTACTGGTGATTTTCCTGCTCTTTGTGAGGGACATTAATGCTGGGAGGTGACATCAACATTTTCTGTCATTTTCCATATGGTTACAATGACCACAAGGGCACTGTCTCGCGCTGATGTTAAGGCTGGTGTAAGATGTGGTCTAGGATTGGCTGACATCCCGAGTGCCTCCCCCTCAGTACATCCCCTGCGTCCTCGATTATTTACTTAGATTCAGCCTGGGGACAGTAACGTGAGACTAAAGAGATTCACCAAAGCAAAACAAGAGGCAACACAACAATGATTCTACTCTGCCTACAGAAGCAGAGGGGGATTTATATCAACTGCAATTTTACAGTTCCACTGCATTACACCTACAGAGGGAGAGTGGCTACACTTCAAAGTAATTCATTGGTTGGTTGTGAAGTGCTTAGGGACATCAGGAGAGATGCGATAAGGAGCAAACTAAATACAAGCTCTTTGCTTCTTACAGAGAAACACCATTTCCAACAATGGGATAGTGCAGTGCAGCTTGAAAAGGAGAAAGAGGAACCGAGAGTGGAGAGAGGAACCGAGAGTGGAGAGAGGAACCGAGAGTGGAGAGAGAGCCAAGAGTGGAGAGAGGAACCGAGAGTGGAGAGAGGAACCGAGAGTGGAGAGAGGGACCAAGAGTGGAGAGAGGAACCGAGAGTGGAGAGAGGAGCCGAGAGTGGAGAGAGGAACCGAGAGTGGAGAGAGGAACCGAGAGTGGAGAGAGAGCCAAGAGTGGAGAGAGGAACCGAGAGTGGAGAGAGGAACCGAGAGTGGACAGAGGAACCGAGAGTGGAGAGGAACCGAGAGGGGAGCGAGGAACCGAGAGTGGAGAGAGGGACCGAGAGTGGAGAGAGGAACCGAGAGTGGAGAGAGAGCCGAGAGTGGAGAGAGGAACCGAGAGTGGAGAGAGGAACCGAGAGTGGAGAGAGGGCCGAGAGTGGAGAGAGGAACCGAGAGTGGAGAGAGGAACCGAGAGTGGAGAGAGGGACCGAGAGTGGAGAGAGGGACCGAGAGTGGAGAGAGGAACCGAGAGTGGAGAGAGGAACCGAGAGTGGAGAGAGGAACCGAGAGTGGAGAGAGGAACCGAGAGTGGAGAGAGGAACCGAGAGTGGAGAGAGGAACCGAGAGTGGAGAGAGGAACCGAGAGTGGAGAGAGGAACCGAGAGTGGAGAGAGGGCCGAGAGTGGAGAGAGGAACCGAGAGTGGAGCGAGGAACCGAGAGTGGAGAGAGGGACCGAGAGTGGAGAGAGGGACCGAGAGTGGAGAGAGGAACCGAGACTGAAGAGAGGAACCGAGACTGGAGAGAGGAACTGAGAGTGGAGAGAGGGACCGAGAGTGGAGAGAGGAACCGAGAGTGGAGAGAGGAACCGAGAGTGGAGAGAGGAACCGAGAGTGGAGAGAGGGCCGAGAGTGGAGAGAGAGTCGAGAGTGGAGAGAGGAACCGAGAGTGGAGAGAGGAACCGAGAGTGGAGAGAGGGACCGAGAGTGGAGAGAGGAACCGAGAGTGGAGAGAGGAACCGAGAGTGGAGAGAGAGCCGAGAGTGGAGAGAGGGACCGAGAGTGGAGAGAGGAACCGAGAGTGGAGAGAGGAACCGAGAGTGGAGAGAGGGACCGAGAGTGGAGAGAGGGCCGAGAGTGGAGCGAGGGACCGAGAGTGGAGAGTGGAACCGAGAGTGGAGAGAGGTGGAGAGAGGAACCGAGAGTGGAGAGAGGAACCGAGAGTGGAGAGAGGAACCGAGAGTGGAGAGAGGAACCGAGAGTGGAGAGAGGAACCGAGAGTGGAGAGAGGAACCGAGAATGGAGAGAGGAACCGAGAGTGGAGTGAGGGACCGAGAGTGGAGAGAGGAACCGAGAGTGGAGAGAGGAACCGAGAGCGGAAAGAGAGCCGAGAGTGAAGACAGGGCCGAGAGTGGAGAGAGGAACCGAGAGTGGAGGGAGGGACTGAGAATGGAGAGGGGAACCGAGAGTGCAGAGAGGAACCGAGAGTGGAGAGAGGAACCGAGAGCGGAGAGAGGGCCGAGAGTGGAGAGAGGGACCGAGAATGGAGAGAGGAACCGAGAGTGGAGAGAGGGACCGAGAGTGGAGAGAGGAACCGAGAGTGGAGAGAGGGACCGAGAGTGGAGAGAGGGACCGAGAGTGGAGAGAGGAACCGAGAGTGGAAAGAGGGCCGAGAGTGGAGAGAGGGACCGAGAGTGGAGAGAGGAACCGAGAGTGGAGAGAGGAACCGAGAGTGGAGAGAGGAACCGAGAGTGGAGAGAGGGACCGAGAGTGGAGAGAGGGCCGAGAGTGGAGAGAGGAACCGAGAGTGGAGAGAGTAACCGAGAGTGGAGAGAGGGACCGAGAGTGGAGAGAGGAACCGAGAGTGGAGAGAGGAACCGAGAGTGGAGAGAGGAACCGAGAGTGGAGAGAGGAACCGAGAGTGGAGAGAGAGCCAAGAGTGGAGAGAGGGACCGAGAGTGGAGAGAGGAACCGAGAGTGGAGAGAGGGACCGAGAGTGGAGAGAGGGACCGAGAGTGGAGATAGGAACCGAGAGTGGAGAGAGGGACCGAGAGTGGAGAGAGGGCCGAGAGTGGAGAGAGGGACCGAGAGTGGAGAGAGGAACCGAGAGTGGAGAGAGGGACCGAGAGTGGAGAGAGGGACCGAGAGTGGAGAGAGGGACCGAGAGTGGAGAGAGGGACCGAGAGTGGAGAGAGGGCCGAGAGTGGAGAGAGGAACCGAGAGTGGAGAGAGGGACCGAGAATGGAGAGAGGGACCGAGAGTGGAGAGAGGGACCGAGAGTGGAGAGAGGAACCGAGAGTGGAGAGAGGAACCGAGAGTGGAGAGAGGAACCGAGAGTGGAGAGAGGAACCGAGAGTGGAGAGAGGGACCGAGAGTGGGGAGAGGAACCGAGAGTGGAGAGAGGGCCGAGAGTGGAGAGAGAGCCGAGAGTGGAGAGAGGGGCCGAGAGTGGAGAGAGGGACCGAGAGTGGAGAGAGGAACCGAGAGTGGAGAGAGGGACCGAGAGTGGAGAGAGGGACCGAGAGTGGAGAGAGGGACCGAGAGTGGAGAGAGGAACCGAGAGTGGAGAGAGGAACCGAGAGTGGAGCGAGGGACCGAGAGTGGAGAGAGGGACCGAGAGTGGACAGAGGAACCGAGAGTGGAGAGAGGAACCGAGAGTGGAGAGAGGGACCGAGAGTGGAGAGAGGAACCGAGAGTGGAGAGAGGGACCGAGAGTGGAGAGAGGAACCGAGAGTGGAGAGAGGGCTGAGAGTGGAGAGAGGAACCGAGAGTGGAGAGAGGAACCGAGAGTGGAGAGAGGGACCGAGAGTGGAGAGAGGAACCGAGAGGGGAGAGAGGAACCGAGAGTGGAGAGAGGGCCGAGAGTGGAGAGAGGAACCGAGAGTGGAGAGAGGGACCGAGAGGGGAGAGAGGAACTGAGAGTGGAGAGAGGGACCGAGAGTGGAGAGAGGAACCGAGAGTGGAGAGAGGGACCGAGAGTGGAGAGAGGAACCGAGAGTGGAGAGAGGGGCCGAGAGTGGAGAGAGGAACCGAGAGTGGAGAGAGGAACCGAGAGTGCAGAGAGGGACCGAGAGTGGAGAGAGGAACCGAGAGTGGAGAGAGGAACCGAGAGTGGAGAGAGGGACCGAGAGTGGAGAGAGGAACCGAGAGTGGAGAGAGGGACCGAGAGTGGAGAGAGGAACCGAGAGTGGAGAGAGGGCCGAGAGTGGAGAGAGAGCCGAGAGTGGAGAGAGGGGCCGAGAGTGGAGAGAGGGACCGAGAGTGGAGAGAGGGACCGAGAGTGGAGAGAGGGACCGAGAGTGGAGAGAGGGACCGAGAGTGGAGAGAGGAACCGAGAGTGGAGAGAGGGACCGAGAGTGGAGAGAGGGACCGAGAGTGGACAGAGGAACCGAGAGTGGAGAGAGGAACCGAGAGTGGAGAGAGGAACCGAGAGTGGAGAGAGGAACCGAGAGTGGAGAGAGGGCTGAGAGTGGAGAGAGGAACCGAGAGTGGAGAGAGGAACCGAGAGTGGAGAGAGGGACCGAGAGTGGAGAGAGGAACCGAGAGGGGAGAGAGGAACCGAGAGTGGAGAGAGGGCCGAGAGTGGAGAGAGGAACCGAGAGTGGAGAGAGGGACCGAGAGGGGAGAGAGGAACTGAGAGTGGAGAGAGGGACCGAGAGTGGAGAGAGGAACCGAGAGTGGAGAGAGGGACCGAGAGTGGAGAGAGGAACCGAGAGTGGAGAGAGGAACCGAGAGTGGAGAGAGGGGCCGAGAGTGGAGAGAGGAACCGAGAGTGGAGAGAGGAACCGAGAGTGCAGAGAGGGACCGAGAGTGGAGAGAGGAACCGAGAGTGGAGAGAGGAACCGAGAGTGGAGAGAGGAACCGAGAGTGGAGAGAGGGCTGAGAGTGGAGAGAGGGCCGAGAGTGGAGAGAGGAACTGAGAGTGGAGAGAGGAACCGAGAGTGGAGAGAGGAACCGAGAGTGGAGAGAGGAACCGAGAGTGGAGAGAGGGACCGAGAGTGGAGAGAGGGACCGAGAGTGGAGAGAGGGACCGAGAGTGGAGAGAGGTACCGAGAGTGGAGAGAGGAACCGAGAGTGGAGAGAGGGACCGAGAGTGGAGAGAGGAACTGAGAGTGGAGAGAGGAACCGAGACTGGAGAGAGGAACCGAGAGGGGAGAGAGGGCCGAGAGTGGAGAGAGAAACCGAGAGTGGAGAGAGGAACCGAGAGTGGAGAGAGGAACCGAGAGTGGAGAGAGGAACCGAGAGTGGAGAGAGGGACCGAGAGGGCAGAGAGGAACCGAAAGTGGAGAGAGGGACCGAGAGTGGAGAGAGGAACCGAGAGTGGAGAGAGGGGCCGAGAGTGGAGAGAGGGACCGAGAGTGGAGAGAGAGCCGAGAGTGGAGAGAGGGACCGAGAGTGGAGAGAGGAACCGAGAGCGGAGAGAGGAACCGAGAGTGGAGAGAGGGACCGAGAGTGGAGAGAGGGCCGAGAGTGGAGCGAGGGACCGAGAGTGGAGAGTGGAACCGAGAGTGGAGAGAGGTGGAGAGAGGAACCGAGAGTGGAGAGAGGAACCGAGAGTGGAGAGAGGAACCGAGAGTGGAGAGAGGAACCGAGAGTGGAGAGAGGAACCGAGAGTGGAGTGAGGGACCGAGAGTGGAGAGAGGAACCGAGAGTGGAGAGAGGAACCGAGAGGGGAAAGAGAGCCGAGAGTGGAGACAGGGCCGAGAGTGGAGAGAGGAACCGAGAGTGGAGAGAGGGACTGAGAATGGAGAGGGGAACCGAGAGTGGAGAGAGGAACCGAGAGTGGAGAGAGGAACCGAGAATGGAGAGAGGAACCGAGAGTGGAGAGAGGGACCGAGAGTGGAGAGAGGAACCGAGAGTGGAGAGAGGGACCGAGAGTGGAGAGAGGGACCGAGAGTGGAGAGAGGAACCGAGAGTGGAGAGAGGGCCGAGAGTGGAGAGAGGGACCGAGAGTGGAGAGAGGAACCGAGAGTGGAGAGAGGAACCGAGAGTGGAGAGAGGGACCGAGAGTGGAGAGAGAGCCGAGAGTGAAGAGAGGGACCGAGAGTGGAACCGAGAGTGGAGAGAGGAACCGAGAGTGGAGAGAGGGACCGAGAGTGGAGAGAGGGCCGAGAGTGGAGCGAGGGACCGAGAGTGGAGAGTGGAACCGAGAGTGGAGAGAGGTGGAGAGAGGAACCGAGAGTGGAGAGAGGAACCGAGAGTGGAGAGAGGAACCGAGAGTGGAGAGAGGAACCGAGAGTGGAGAGAGGAACCGAGAGTGGAGTGAGGGACCGAGAGTGGAGAGAGGAACCGAGAGTGGAGAGAGGAACCGAGAGGGGAAAGAGAGCCGAGAGTGGAGACAGGGCCGAGAGTGGAGAGAGGAACCGAGAGTGGAGAGAGGGACTGAGAATGGAGAGGGGAACCGAGAGTGGAGAGAGGAACCGAGAGTGGAGAGAGGAACCGAGAGCGGAGAGAGGGCCGAGAGTGGAGAGAGGGACCGAGAATGGAGAGAGGAACCGAGAGTGGAGAGAGGGACCGAGAGTGGAGAGAGGAACCGAGAGTGGAGAGAGGGACCGAGAGTGGAGAGAGGGACCGAGAGTGGAGAGAGGAACCGAGAGTGGAGAGAGGGCCGAGAGTGGAGAGAGGGACCGAGAGTGGAGAGAGGAACCGAGAGTGGAGAGAGGAACCGAGAGTGGAGAGAGGGCTGAGAGTGGAGAGAGGGACCGAGAGTGGAGAGAGGGACCGAGAGGGGAGAGAGGAACTGAGAGTGGAGAGAGGGACCGAGAGTGGAGAGAGGAACCGAGAGTGGAGAGAGGGCCGAGAGTGGAGAGAGGGACCGAGAGTGGAGAGAGGAACCGAGAGTGGACAGAGGAACCGAGAGTGGAGAGAGGAACCGAGAGTGGAGAGAGGGACCGAGAGTGGAGAGAGGAACCGAGAGTGGAGAGAGGGACCGAGAGTGGAGAGAGGAACCGAGAGTGGAGAGAGGGTTGAGAGTGGAGAGAGGAACCGAGAGTGGAGAGAGGAACCGAGAGTGGAGAGAGGGACCGAGAGTGGAGAGAGGAACCGAGAGGGGAGAGAGGAACCGAGAGTGGAGAGAGGGCTGAGAGTGGAGAGAGGAACCGAGAGTGGAGAGAGGGACCGAGAGTGGAGAGAGGAACTGAGAGTGGAGAGAGGGACCGAGAGTGGAGAGAGGAACCGAGAGTGGAGAGAGGGACCGAGAGTGGAGAGAGGAACCGAGAGTGGAGAGAGGAACCGAGAGTGGAGAGAGGGGCCGAGAGTGGAGAGAGGAACCGAGAGTGGAGAGAGGAACCGAGAGTGCAGAGAGGGACCGAGAGTGGAGAGAGGAACCGAGAGTGGAGAGAGGAACCGAGAGTGGAGAGAGGAACCGAGAGTGGAGAGAGGGCTGAGAGTGGAGAGAGGGCCGAGAGTGGAGAGAGAAGCCGAGAGTGGAGAGAGGAACCGAGAGTGGAGAGAGGAACCGAGGGTGGAGAGAGGAACCGAGAGTGGAGAGAGGGACCGAGAGTGGAGAGAGGGACCGAGAGTGGAGAGAGGGACCGAAAGTGGAGAGAGGAACCGAGAGTGGAGAGAGGAACCGAGAGTGGAGAGAGGGACCAAGAGTGGAGAGAGGGGCCGAGAGTGGAGAGAGGGACCGAGAGTGGAGAGAGGAACTGAGAGTGGAGAGAGGAACCGAGACTGGAGAGAGGAACCGAGAGGGGAGAGAGGGCCGAGAGTGGAGGGAGAAACCGGGAGTGGAGAGAGGAACCGAGAGTGGAGAGAGGGACCGAGAGTGGAGAGAGGAACCGAGAGTGGAGAGAGGGACCGAGAGTGGAGAGAGGAACCGAGAGTGGAGAGAGGGGCCGAGAGTGGAGAGAGGGACCGAGAGTGGAGAGAGGAACCGAGAGTGGGGAGAGGAACCGAGAGTGGAGAGAGGAACCGAGAGTGGAGTGAGGGACCGAGAGTGGAGAGAGGGCCGAGAGTGGAGAGAGGAACCGAGAGTGGAGAGAGGGACCGAGAGTGGAGAGAGAGCCGAGAGTGGAGAGAGGGACCGAGTGTGGAGAGAGGAACCGAGAGTGGAGAGAGGGGCCGAGAGTGGAGAGAGGGACCGAGAGTGAAGAGAGGGACCGAGAGTGGAGAGAGGGACCGAGAGTGGAGAGAGAGCCGAGAGTGGAGAGAGGGACCGAGAGTGGAGAGAGGAACCGAGAGCGGAGAGAGGGACCGAGAGTGGAGAGAGGAACCGAGAGTGGAGAGAGGAACCGAGAGTGGAGAGAGGGGCCGAGAGTGGAGAGAGGAACCGAGAGTGGAGAGAGGAACCGAGAGTGCAGAGAGGGACCGAGAGTGGAGAGAGGAACCGAGAGTGGAGAGAGGAACCGAGAGTGGAGAGAGGAACCGAGAGTGGAGAGAGGGCTGAGAGTGGAGAGAGGGCCGAGAGTGGAGAGAGGAACTGAGAGTGGAGAGAGGAACCGAGAGTGGAGAGAGGAACCGAGAGTGGAGAGAGGAACCGAGAGTGGAGAGAGGGACCGAGAGTGGAGAGAGGGACCGAGAGTGGAGAGAGGGACCGAGAGTGGAGAGAGGTACCGAGAGTGGAGAGAGGAACCGAGAGTGGAGAGAGGGACCGAGAGTGGAGAGAGGAACTGAGAGTGGAGAGAGGAACCGAGACTGGAGAGAGGAACCGAGAGGGGAGAGAGGGCCGAGAGTGGAGAGAGAAACCGAGAGTGGAGAGAGGAACCGAGAGTGGAGAGAGGAACCGAGAGTGGAGAGAGGAACCGAGAGTGGAGAGAGGGACCGAGAGGGCAGAGAGGAACCGAAAGTGGAGAGAGGGACCGAGAGTGGAGAGAGGAACCGAGAGTGGAGAGAGGGGCCGAGAGTGGAGAGAGGGACCGAGAGTGGAGAGAGAGCCGAGAGTGGAGAGAGGGACCGAGAGTGGAGAGAGGAACCGAGAGCGGAGAGAGGAACCGAGAGTGGAGAGAGGGACCGAGAGTGGAGAGAGGGCCGAGAGTGGAGCGAGGGACCGAGAGTGGAGAGTGGAACCGAGAGTGGAGAGAGGTGGAGAGAGGAACCGAGAGTGGAGAGAGGAACCGAGAGTGGAGAGAGGAACCGAGAGTGGAGAGAGGAACCGAGAGTGGAGAGAGGAACCGAGAGTGGAGTGAGGGACCGAGAGTGGAGAGAGGAACCGAAAGTGGAGAGAGGAACCGAGAGGGGAAAGAGAGCCGAGAGTGGAGACAGGGCCGAGAGTGGAGAGAGGAACCGAGAGTGGAGAGAGGGACTGAGAATGGAGAGGGGAACCGAGAGTGGAGAGAGGAACCGAGAGTGGAGAGAGGAACCGAGAATGGAGAGAGGAACCGAGAGTGGAGAGAGGGACCGAGAGTGGAGAGAGGAACCGAGAGTGGAGAGAGGGACCGAGAGTGGAGAGAGGGACCGAGAGTGGAGAGAGGAACCGAGAGTGGAGAGAGGGCCGAGAGTGGAGAGAGGGACCGAGAGTGGAGAGAGGAACCGAGAGTGGAGAGAGGAACCGAGAGTGGAGAGAGGGACCGAGAGTGGAGAGAGAGCCGAGAGTGAAGAGAGGGACCGAGAGTGGAACCGAGAGTGGAGAGAGGAACTGAGAGTGGAGAGAGGGACCGAGAGTGGAGAGAGGGCCGAGAGTGGAGCGAGGGACCGAGAGTGGAGAGTGGAACCGAGAGTGGAGAGAGGTGGAGAGAGGAACCGAGAGTGGAGAGAGGAACCGAGAGTGGAGAGAGGAACCGAGAGTGGAGAGAGGAACCGAGAGTGGAGAGAGGAACCGAGAGTGGAGTGAGGGACCGAGAGTGGAGAGAGGAACCGAGAGTGGAGAGAGGAACCGAGAGGGGAAAGAGAGCCGAGAGTGGAGACAGGGCCGAGAGTGGAGAGAGGAACCGAGAGTGGAGAGAGGGACTGAGAATGGAGAGGGGAACCGAGAGTGGAGAGAGGAACCGAGAGTGGAGAGAGGAACCGAGAGCGGAGAGAGCGCCGAGAGTGGAGAGAGGGACCGAGAATGGAGAGAGGAACCGAGAGTGGAGAGAGGGACCGAGAGTGGAGAGAGGAACCGAGAGTGGAGAGAGGGACCGAGAGTGGAGAGAGGGACCGAGAGTGGAGAGAGGAACCGAGAGTGGAGAGAGGGCCGAGAGTGGAGAGAGGGACCGAGAGTGGAGAGAGGAACCGAGAGTGGAGAGAGGAACCGAGAGTGGAGAGAGGGCTGAGAGTGGAGAGAGGGACCGAGAGTGGAGAGAGGGACCGAGAGGGGAGAGAGGAACTGAGAGTGGAGAGAGGGACCGAGAGTGGAGAGAGGAACCGAGAGTGGAGAGAGGGCCGAGAGTGGAGAGAGGGACCGAGAGTGGAGAGAGGAACCGAGAGTGGACAGAGGAACCGAGAGTGGAGAGAGGAACCGAGAGTGGAGAGAGGGACCGAGAGTGGAGAGAGGAACCGAGAGTGGAGAGAGGGACCGAGAGTGGAGAGAGGAACCGAGAGTGGAGAGAGGGTTGAGAGTGGAGAGAGGAACCGAGAGTGGAGAGAGGGACTGAGAATGGAGAGGGGAACCGAGAGTGGAGAGAGGAACCGAGAGTGGAGAGAGGAACCGAGAGCGGAGAGAGGGCCGAGAGTGGAGAGAGGGACCGAGAATGGAGAGAGGAACCGAGAGTGGAGAGAGGGACCGAGAGTGGAGAGAGGAACCGAGAGTGGAGAGAGGGACCGAGAGTGGAGAGAGGGACCGAGAGTGGAGAGAGGAACCGAGAGTGGAGAGAGGGCCGAGAGTGGAGAGAGGGACCGAGAGTGGAGAGAGGAACCGAGAGTGGAGAGAGGAACCGAGAGTGGAGAGAGGGCTGAGAGTGGAGAGAGGGACCGAGAGTGGAGAGAGGGACCGAGAGGGGAGAGAGGAACTGAGAGTGGAGAGAGGGACCGAGAGTGGAGAGAGGAACCGAGAGTGGAGAGAGGGCCGAGAGTGGAGAGAGGGACCGAGAGTGGAGAGAGGAACCGAGAGTGGACAGAGGAACCGAGAGTGGAGAGAGGAACCGAGAGTGGAGAGAGGGACCGAGAGTGGAGAGAGGAACCGAGAGTGGAGAGAGGGACCGAGAGTGGAGAGAGGAACCGAGAGTGGAGAGAGGGCTGAGAGTGGAGAGAGGAACCGAGAGTGGAGAGAGGAACCGAGAGTGGAGAGAGGGACCGAGAGTGGAGAGAGGAACCGAGAGGGGAGAGAGGAACCGAGAGTGGAGAGAGGGCTGAGAGTGGAGAGAGGAACCGAGAGTGGAGAGAGGGACCGAGAGTGGAGAGAGGAACTGAGAGTGGAGAGAGGGACCGAGAGTGGAGAGAGGAACCGAGAGTGGAGAGAGGGACCGAGAGTGGAGAGAGGAACCGAGAGTGGAGAGAGGAACCGAGAGTGGAGAGAGGGGCCGAGAGTGGAGAGAGGAACCGAGAGTGGAGAGAGGAACCGAGAGTGCAGAGAGGGACCGAGAGTGGAGAGAGGAACCGAGAGTGGAGAGAGGAACCGAGAGTGGAGAGAGGAACCGAGAGTGGAGAGAGGGCTGAGAGTGGAGAGAGGGCCGAGAGTGGAGAGAGAAGCCGAGAGTGGAGAGAGGAACCGAGAGTGGAGAGAGGAACCGAGGGTGGAGAGAGGAACCGAGAGTGGAGAGAGGGACCGAGAGTGGAGAGAGGGACCGAGAGTGGAGAGAGGGACCGAAAGTGGAGAGAGGAACCGAGAGTGGAGAGAGGAACCGAGAGTGGAGAGAGGGACCAAGAGTGGAGAGAGGGGCCGAGAGTGGAGAGAGGGACCGAGAGTGGAGAGAGGAACTGAGAGTGGAGAGAGGAACCGAGACTGGAGAGAGGAACCGAGAGGGGAGAGAGGGCCGAGAGTGGAGGGAGAAACCGAGAGTGGAGAGAGGAACCGAGAGTGGAGAGAGGAACCGAGAGTGGAGAGAGGAACCGAGAGTGGAGAGAGGGACCGAGAGTGGAGAGAGGAACCGAGAGTGGAGAGAGGGGCCGAGAGTGGAGAGAGGGACCGAGAGTGGAGAGAGGAACCGAGAGTGGGGAGAGGAACCGAGAGTGGAGAGAGGAACCGAGAGTGGAGTGAGGGACCGAGAGTGGAGAGAGGGCCGTGAGTGGAGAGAGGAACCGAGAGTGGAGAGAGGGACCGAGAGTGGAGAGAGAGCCGAGAGTGGAGAGAGGGACCGAGTGTGGAGAGAGGAACCGAGAGTGGAGAGAGGGGCCGAGAGTGGAGAGAGGGACCGAGAGTGAAGAGAGGGACCGAGAGTGGAGAGAGGAACCGAGAGTGGAGAGAGGAACCGAGAGTGGAGAGAGGGACCGAGAGTGGAGAGAGGAACCGAGAGTGGAGAGAGGAACCGAGAGTGGAGAGAGGGGCCGAGAGTGGAGAGAGGAACCGAGAGTGGAGAGAGGAACCGAGAGTGGAGAGAGGGCCGAGAGTGGAGAGAGGGACCGAGAGTGGAGAGAGGGCCGAGAGTGGAGAGAGGAACCGAGAGTGGAGAGAGGGACCGAGAATGGAGAGGGGGACCGAGAGTGGAGAGAGGAACCGAGAGTGGAGAGAGGAACCGAGAGTGGAGAGAGGAACCGAGAGTGGAGAGAGGGCCGAGAGTGGAGAGAGGAACCGAGAGTGGAGAGAGGGCCGAGAGTGGAGAGAGGAACCGAGAGTGGAGAGAGGAACCGAGAGTGGAGAGAGGAACCGAGAGTGGAGAGAGGGACCGAGAGTGGAGAGAGGGACCGAGAGTGGAGAGAGGGACCGAAAGTGGAGAGAGGGACCGAGAGTGGAGAGAGGGACCGAGAGTGGAGAGAGAGCCGAGAGTGGAGAGAGGAACCGAGAGTGGAGAGAGGAACCGAGAGTGGAGAGAGGAACCGAGAGTGGAGAGAGGGCTGAGAGTGGAGAGAGGAACCGAGAGTGGAGAGAGGGACCGAGAGGTGAGAGAGGAACCGAGAGTGGAGTGAGGAACCGAGAGTGGAGAGAGGGACCGAGAGTGGAGAGAGGAACCGAGAGTGGAGAGAGGGGCCGAGAGTGGAGAGAGAGCCGAGAATGGAGAGAGGAACCGAGAGTGGAGAGAGAGCCGAGAGTGGAGAGAGGGCCGAGAGTGGAGAGAGAGCTGAGAGTGGAGAGTGGAACCGAGAGTGGAGAGAGGGGCCGAGAGTGGAGAGAGAGCCGAGAATGGAGAGAGGAACCGAGAGTGGAGAGAGGGACCGAGAGTGGAGAGAGGAACCGAGAGTGGAGAGAGGGACCGAGAGTGGAGAGAGGAACCGAGAGTGGAGTGAGGAACCGAGAGTGGAGAGAGGAACCGAGAGTGGAGAGAGGAACCGAGAGTGGAGAGAGAGTCGAGATTTGAGAGAGGGCCGAGAGTGGAGAGAGGAACCGAGAGTGGAGTGAGGAACCGAGAGTGGAGAGAGGAACCGAGAGTGGAGAGAGGGGCCGAGGGTGGAGAGAGTGGAGAGAGGGACCGAGAGTGGAGAGAGGAACCGAGAGTGGAGAGAGGAACCGAGAGTGGAGAGAGGGGCCGAGAGTGGAGAGAGAGCCGAGAGTGGAGAGAGGAACCGAGAGTGGAGAGAGAGCCGAGAGTGGAGGGAGGAACCGAGAGTGGAGAGAGGGACCGAGAGTGGAGAGAGGAACCGAGAGTGAAGAGAGGAACTGATATACCTATCAATTCATTCCATGAAAAGCGACGAGTTAAGATAGTAACTATAGGTTTTTATTGGCTAAATAACAGAGCCCACCCTCGTGGGTGATCGGTTCCAACATGGAAGAATACTAGCCAAGCGGTCACCTTTATACCTGGGCAAGCAGGCGGAGCCATGGGCGGAGTCAGCTCAGGTATGCCTAGGTATAACAGCGTGCGTGGCAAGAGGTAACCTTGTGTAGTGATAACAACAGTGTAAACAGTGATAACAACAGTGTAACAATAGTGAACGGTTGTGAACGATAACAGTGGTTTACCACATTCACCCCTTGTTTAAAATTGAGTCCGGCGGGGTGAAGTGTACTACCAGTTCGTGTATGTCAGTCTATCAGGAGGCCTCGTAAGCCTTTCTGATCGGCGCAGCAGCGGCGGCGGTGGTGCAGTATCCGATGTTAATGCTGGTGTCTGCGTGGTCGACGAAGGCTCCTGGGGTTCCGGCATGCCGCCTACAGGAGCTGGATTTGGGGGAGTGGTGGGGGATAATGGTGGTATCTCAGGGGTGCCCGAGGGTGCGAGGTCTCGCAAGGAGACTCTGTCCTCCCGCCCGTCTGGTTATGCCACATAGGCATACTGGGGGTTGGCGTGCAGGAGGTCCACCCTCTCGACCAGGGGGTCCGTTTTATGGGTCCTTACGTGCTTCCGCTGCAGGACGGGCCCCGGATAAGTCAGCCATGTTGGTAGCGAGGTTCCCGTAGTCGACTTCCTGGGGAAAACAAACATTCGCTCATGAGGGGTGGCGTTAATGGCGGTACAAAGCAGTGACCGGATGGAATGGAGCGCTGCCGGGAGGACTTCCTGCCAGCGAGAGGTTGGGAGGCCCTTAGACTTTAGGGCTAAGAGGACGGCCTTCCAAACTGTCGCGTTCTCTCTTTCCACCTGGCCGTTCCCCCGGGGGTTGTAGCTGGTGGTCCTGCTCGCAGCAATACCTCTCGCGAGCAGAAACTGGCGAAGTTCCTCGCTCATGAAGGATGAGCCCCGGTCGCTATGTATATAGTTCGGGAACCCGAACAAGGCGAAGAGGTCGTTCAGGCATTTGATGACCGTGGTACTGGTCATGTCTGGGCAGGGGATGGCAAAGGGGAAATGGGAGTACTCGTCAATAATGTTGAGGAAGTACACATTACGGTCAGAGGATGGGAGGGGCCCCTTAAAATCGATGCACAAGCGCTCGAAGGGGCGGGTGGCCTTGATCAGGCTTGCTCTGTCCGGCCTATAGAAATGCGGTTTGTATTCGGCACAGGCTTGGCAGTTCCTGGTCATGGTCCTGACCTCCTCGATGGAGTAGGGCAGGTTGCGGGCCTTAATGAAGTGGTAAAGTCTAGTGACCCCGGGGTGGCAGAGGTCGTTGTGGAGGGTCCACAGTCTATCAACTTGTGCGTTGGCGCATGTACCTCGTGATAGAGCATCTGGGGGCTCGTTGAGTTTACCGGGCCAGTACAAGATATCGTAATCGTAGGTGGAGAGCTCAATTCTCCACCTCAAGATCTTGTCGTTCTTGATTTTGCCCCTCAGCTTGTTATTAAACATAAAAGCAACCGAACACTGGTCGGTGAGGAGGGTAAATCGTTTGCCTGCCAGGTAATGCCTCCAGTGTCGTACCGCTTCCACAATCGCCTGGGCCTCCTTCTCAACAGAAGAGTGTCGGATCTCAGGGCCCTGGAGGGTCCTTGAGAAGAAGGCCACAGGTCTCCCCGCCTGGTTAAGGGTTGCAGCTAGGGCGAAGTCGGATGCATCGCTCTCCACTTGGAAAGGGATGGACTCATCCACTGCGTGCATTGTGGCCTTTGCAATGTCTCCTTTTATGAGGGAGAAGGCTGCGCATGCTTCTGCTGTCAGGGGGAAGGAGGTGGACTTCATGAGGGGTCTGGCTTTGTCCGCATAATTGGGCACCCATTGGGCATAGTAAGCGAAGAGCCCCAGGGTTCTCTTCAGTGCCTTTTGACAGTGGGGAAGGGGAAGCTCCATGAGGGGGCGCATTCTTTCGGGGTCGGGGCCGATGACTCCGTTCTCTACTACGCAGCCGAGGATGGCAAGGCGTACATTTCTCCTTATTGTAAGTGAGATTCAGCCGTTGGGCCGTATGGAGGAATTTCTCCAGATTAACATCGTGGTCCTGCTGGTCGTGGCCGCAGATGGTGACGTTATCTAGATAAGGAAACGTGGCCTGCAGCGCGTTCTGGTCAACCATCCGGTCCATCTCCCTTTGGAAGACCGAAACCCCGTTGGTGACGCCGAAGGGAACCCTAAGGAAGTGGTAGAGGCGGCCATTCGCCTCGAAGGCGGTATACTGGCGGTCCTCAGGGCGGATAGGGAGTTGGTGATAGGCCGACTTAAGGTCGATGGTGGAGAATACCCGGTACTGTGCAATCTGATTGACCATATCAGATATGCAGGGAAGGGGGTATGCGTCCAGCTGGGTGTACCGGTTTATGGTTTGGCTGTAGTCGATGACCAGGTGGTGTTTATTGCCGGTCTTAACGACTACGACCTGGGCACGCCAGGGGCTGGTGCTCCCCTCGATGATGCCCTCCTTCAGGAGTCGCTGCACCTCAGAGCTAATAAAAGCTCTGTCCCCGGCGCTGTACCGCCTGCTCTTGGTAGCGACGGGTTTACAGTCGCGGGTGAGGTTAGCGAACAAGGAGGGGGGCGGGACTTTGAGAGTGGAGAGGCCGCAGGTGGTACGTGGCGGGCGGTTTAAAAACTGCTAGTTGTAGACTGTGAGTGGGGGGAGGGGTCCACCGTATGCTAAAGTGACACTTTGAAGGTGGCATTGGAAATCCAGCCCTAGTAGGACGGCAGCGCAGAGCTGGGGCAGGACGAGAAGTTTAAAGTTTTTATATTCCGTGCCCCTAACCGACAGGGTCACCCCACAGTAGCCGCTGACGTCTGTTGAATGGGACTTCGACGCCATTGAGATCCGATGGCGCGCTGGCCGGACAGTGAGGGAGTAGTAGCGCACCGTGTCTGGGTGAATAAAACTCTCCGTGCTCCCGCTGTCGAACAGGCAGGTCGTGGCGTGGCCGTTTACTTCGATGTCCATCATGGACCTGGACAGATGATGCGGGAGAGCTTGGTCAAGCGTGACGGAGGCCAGTGTATGGCTGAGTGAGCTGCTGTAGTCGGCAGGTGAGGCCGGTGGTCGGGTCTGGAGACAAGATGGCGGCCGGGTGCGGCGAACAAAATGGCGGCGCCCATGACGCGGATCCCCACGAGGTCGAAGTAGAACAAAATGGCGGAGAAGATGGCCGCCCCCACGACTCACATGAGGCACTGCTGGCGTCTGTGGCCTTGATCAAAGATGGCCGCCCCCACGACTCACACGAGGCACTGCTGGTGTCTGTGGCCTTGATCAAAGATGGCTGCCCCCACAACTCACATGAGGCACTGCTGGCGTCTGTGGCCTTTATCAAAGATGGCCGCCCCCACGACTCACATGAGGCACTGCTGGCGTCTGTGGCTTTCCCCCTGCAGGCGTTTGCGAAGTGGCCTTTTTTCCCGCACCCGGAGCAGGTCGCGTTCCTTGCAGGGCAGCGTGCCCTTTGATGTCTTGCCTGGCCACAGAAATAGCAGCTGGCGGGCCGATCGCGGGGCTCCGCTGCCGCAGCGGGTCCCGAGGGTGACGGTCCCGATCGATTCCGGGACACCGACGCCGTAGTAGGTCCCAGGGGCGGCGGTGCGAGGGGTATTGCGGCCGGAGTCGGGCCCGAGTCCCAGGGTCGCGCAGCGCTGTACCCGGAGTATGCCTCGAGGTCCCGATGGGCCACTTCCAGGGAGCGAGCGAGGGATGCAGCTGCTTTCAAGCCGAGGTCCTTTGATTCGAGGAGTCTTTGCCGTGAGTAGTCGGACCGAAGGCCTTTCACGAAGGCATCACGGATATTTCCTTCAGCATGTTGTGCAGCCGATACAGCTTTAAAGTCACAGTCCCTGCCGAGTGATGTGCCTCAATAATCCCGAGACTCGATGTTAGCAAAACAAAACAAGGCTTTTATTAACTTAGAAGATAACACGCAGTGGAGAGAGGTATCTTCCCTGGAGGTCTGCAGTACTGGCTGTGAGGCCAGACTGAGCTGGCTTACATAGAGGCCAGGTATGGGCGGAGCCCTACACACAACACATTCCATACATTCCAATACACAATACAATGGTGAGGAGAAACCTGAAACCAACCACAGTCACAGGCAATACAATGGTAAGGGGGAACCTGAAACCAACCACAGTCACAGGCAGTGATGAATGGAATATTTCATCACATTCACCCCTTCTATAGATTTAGTCTGTTCGGGGGTTTGGTAGTCCTCTGCGACCGACGTGGCTGTTGTGGTGTCGCGGGTGTCGGCTGGGTGTCCCCGGTGGCCTCCTGGGTCTCTGCCGGGGGTGCCGCCAGGGTTGTTGAAGGGGTAGTTGGTGGGGGTGCCGTTGGTCGATGTTCTTCCGGGGGTGATGAAAGAGTAGTGGGTGGGTAAGAGTTGCTGTGGCCGTTGTTGCTGCTATTGCCGTGGTTGTTGTCGTTACCGGCTGGGGCGATGTCTTTTATTGACACGGTGTCCTCCCTTCTGTCGGCGTGCCGGACATACGCGTATTGGGGGTTGGCGTGGAGTAGGTGTACTGGCTCCACGAGAGGGTCCGTCTTATGGCCCCTCACATGCCTTCGCACGAATACCGGACCCGGGGTGGAGAGCCATGACGGCATGGATACGCCTGAGGTGGATTTCCGGGGGAAGCTAAACATTTGTTCATGAGGCGTGGCATTAGTGGCAGTACACAATAGCGACCGTATCGAATGGAGCACATCTGAGAGGACTTCCTGCCAGCGGGAGATAGGGAGGCCCTTGGTCCTTAGAGCTAGAGTGACTGCTTTCCATACTGTTCCGTTCTCTCGCTCCACTTGACCGTTACCCCGGGGGTTGTAGCTGGTGGTACGGCTCGTGGCGATACCCCTGGACAGCATGTACTGGCGTAGCTCTTCACTCATGAAGGACGCCCCCCTATCCGTGTGGATGTAGCTCGGCATACCGAACAGGCAGAACAGGCTGTTGAGGCATTTAATGACCGTGGCGCTGGTCATGTCTGGGCAGGGGAAGGCGAATGGGAACCGGGAGTATTCGTCCACAATGTTCAGGAAGTAAACATTGCGGTCGACGGACGGGAGGGGGCCCTTGAAATCTAAGCTGAGCCGCTCAAAGGGCCGTGTAGCTTTGATTAAGTGGGCTCTATCAGGGTGGTAGAACCGAGGCTTGCACTCAGCGCAAGTGCGGCAGTTCCTGGTCAGAGACCGAACTTCCTCAATCGAGTAGGGTAAGTTGCGGGACTTTATGAAGTGGAACAGCCGCGTGACCCCTGGGTGGCAGAGGTCGTTGTGGAGGGTCTGTAGCCGATCCCCGGTGGCGCTGGCACACATCCCTCGTGAGAGGGCATCTGGGGATTCGTTAAGGGCCCCTGGCCGGTAAATGGTGTCATACTCGAAGGTGGAGAGCTCGATCCACCACCTAAGAATCTTATCATTTTTGATCTTCCCCCTCTGTTTATTATTGAACATAAACGTTACCGACCGCTGGTCGGTAAGTAGGGTGAAGCGTTTGCCGGCTAGGTAGTGGCGCCAGTGGCGCACTGCCTCCACGATGGCTTGGGCCTCCTTTTCCACGGAGGAGTGTCTGATCTCGGGCCCTTGGAGGGTCCTCGAGAAGAAAGCTACGGGCCGCCCCGCCTGGTTGAGGGTGGCCGCCAAGGCAAAGTCAGACGCATCACTTTCCACTTGAAATGGAGTGTTCTCGTCCACTGCCTGTAGCGTGGCCCGCTCAATATCCTGCTTAATGCTTTTGAAGGCGGCGTGGGCCTCAGCAGAGAGCGGAAAAGAGGATGCTTTCAAGAGGGGGGCGGGCTTTGTCGGAGTAGTTGGGGACCCATTGGGAATAATAAGAAAATAACCCCAGGCACCTTTTCAGGGCTTTGGGAGTGTTGGGCAGGGGCAGCTCCCGTAGGGGGCGCAATCGGTCGGGGTCTGGTCCGATTTCCCCATTCTCCACCACGCTGCCTAGTATGCAGAGGCGCGTGGTGTTGAAAACGCACTTGTCCTCGTTGTAGGTGAGGTTGAGTTTTTGTGCGGTTTTCAGGAACCTCTCGAGGTTCGAGTCGTGATCCTGCTGGTTGTGACCGCAGATGGTGACGTTGTCGAGGTAGGGGAAGGTTGCCTGCAAGTGGTGGTCATCGACCATGCGATCCATCTCCCTCTGGAAGACCGAGACCCCATTCGTCACCCCAAAGGGGACTCTGAGGAATTGGTAGAGGCGTCCGTTCGCCTCGAAGGCGGTGTACGGGCGGTCCTCTGGTCTGATAGGGAGCTGGTGGTACGCTGACTTGAGGTCGATGGTGGAGAACACCCGGTATTGGGCGATTTGGTTCACCATTTCTGATATGCGGGGTAGCGGGTAGGCGTCTAGTTGGGTGTACCTGTTGATCGTTTGGCTATAGTCGATCACCATCCGTTTCTTCTCGCTACCCCTTACCACCACCACTTGGGCGCGCCACGGGCTATTGCTGCATTCAATAATGCGCTCTTTCAGGAGCCTGTCTACCTCGGTTGCGATAAACCGCCTGTCCTCCCAGCTGTACCTCCTGCTTTTGGTCGCTATTGGCCGGCAGTTAGGGGTAAGGTTCGCGAATAGCGAAGGCGGCTTTACCTTCAGGGTAGCCAGGCCGCACACTGTGAGGGGCGGCTGGGACCCACCGTACTTGAGCGTGATGCTTTGGTGGTTGCACTGGAAATCCAGGCCCAAGATCACGCTCACGCATAGATTCTTCATGATTAATACTTTAAAATTATCGTATACAGTCCCGTTAACGGACAATTGTACCGTGCAGTAACCCAGAATGGTCGATGTCTGGGTTTTATCAGCCATAGAGATGGTACCCCGAGTAGGGACCACCTTTAGGGAGAGTTGTCGTGCCAGTTCCAGGTGGATAAAACTCTCCGTGCTTCCACTGTCAATTAAACATTTAACCCCGCACCCGTTTACCTCGATGTCCACCATTGATTTGGATAGCGGGTGGGGCCTGGTCTGGTCCACTGTGACCGATGCCACTGTAGGGCCCTGATCGAGACAAGATGGCGTCCGCGCTGTCTGCTCACAAGATGGCGGACCCCACGAGGTCGGGCAAGATGGCGTCCGAGATGGCCGCTCCCACGGCGCACACGCGGCGGTGGCGGGTTTTGGTTTTCCAGCGGGGTTCCCTCTGCACACCTTCCCAAAGTGCCCCTTCTTACTGCACTTAAAGCAGGTGGTGCCTTTCGCCGGGCACAGGTTTCTGGTGTGCTTTGGCTGCCCGCAGAAGTAGCAGTTGGGTCCCCGACGCGTCGCGGCTGTCGTAGGGCTTCTGGGGGGAGAGCGGGGCCCCGACGGTGTCGGGCTGCCGGGCGGGGAAGATGCCTTCCAAGATGGCGGCGCCCTTGGTGCACACGTGGCGGCGTGGACGGCGCGGGCTGAAGTGTAGGCGTCCGAGTTTCTCTGGGCCACATCCAGGGATCGCGCGGTGTCCGCAGCCTGTTTCAGGTCCAATCCCGTTTTTTCCAGCAGTCTTTGCCGGATGTAAGTGGAGCTGAGGCCTGTGATAAAGGCATCGCGAACAAGCTCGTCGGTGTACACTGCGGTTTTTACATCTCGGCACTTGCAGTCTTTGCCAAGCATTTTCAGGGTGCCTAGGAACTCCTCCACCGATTCCCCAGGTCGCTGTGCGCGAGTGGCGAGCAGATGCCTAGCATACACCTCATTCGTAGGCTGCTGGTGATGCACCTTTAAGATGTCGCAGGCGGCCAGGTACGTGTCGGCGTCTTGGATGAGGGGGTAAACCCGGTGGCTTACCTAATTCCGCAGAATTCCGAGTTTCATACTTGCAGCGTCCGTAGCGTCTTTGACGGCTGCAGAATTGTCCAGGAAGAATTCCATACACATAAACCAGTGTCCGAAGCGTGCTGATGCGTCCGGAGCATGCTGATCCAAATCCAAACGTTCGGGTTTCAGGAGTTGATCCATTGTGTTGAAAAATAAGTTAATAAAATTGATGTGCCTCCATAATCCCGAGACTCGATGTTAGCGAAACAAAACAAGGCTTTTATTAACTTAGAAGATAACACGCAGTGGAGAGAGGTATCTTCCCTGGAGGTCTGCAGTACTGGCTGTGAGGCCAGACTGAGCTGGCTTACATAGAGGCCAGGTATGGGCGGAGCCCTACACACAACACATTCCATACATTCCAATACACAATACAATGGTGAGGAGAAACCTGAAACCAACCACAGTCACAGGCAATACAATGGTAAGGGGGAACCTGAAACCAACCACAGTCACAGGCAGTGATGAATGGAATATTTCATCACACCGAGTGTTTGTAGCGCCCGTAAAAATTCATCTACAGACTCTCCTGGCTGTTGCGAGCGGGATCTTAGGAGATGTCTGGCATACATTGAATTTACTGGGCTCCGGTACTGTTCTTTTAGCAGGTCGAGGGCCTCCTCGTATGTAGCAAGGTCCCGGATGAGTGCAAATACTTTAGGGCTCACCTGGGCGGTCAGAACTCTTAGTTTGTCGGCTTCCGATGGCACGCCGGAGGCTACCAGGTAGGATTCAAAGCAGCTCAGCCAGTGATCGAAGTCGAGGGCTGAATTCGCTGCCTGTGGATTTAGATCCAGGTACGGCGGTCGGAGGGCTCGCAGCCAGGTCGGCTGCTGGGGCTGTTGTAGCTGGCCGTTTGGCTGGTGGTTTGGCTGCTCCGGTCCATACATTTCAAAAATTAGCCAATAAAATTGATATACCGATCAATTCATTCCATGAAAAGCGACGAGTTAAGATAGTAACTATAGGTTTTTATTGGCTAAATAACAGAGCCCACCCTCGTGGGTGATCGGTTCCAACAAGGAAGAATACTAGCCAAGCGGTCACCTTTATACCTGGGCAAGCAGGCGGAGCCATCGGCGGAGTCAGCTCAGGTATGCCTAGGTATAACAGCGTGCGTGGCAAGAGGTAACCTTGTGTAGTGATAACAACAGTGTAAACAGTGATAACAACAGTGTAACAATAGTGAACGGTTGTGAAAGATAACAGTGGTTTACCACAGGAACCGAGAGTGGAGAGAGGAACCGAGAGTGGAGAGAGGGACCGAGAGTGGAGAGAGGGACCGAGAGTGGAGAGAGGGACCGAGAGTGGAGAGAGGGCCGAGAGTGGAGGGAGGAACCGAGAGTGGAGAGAGGGGCCGAGAGTGGAGAGAGGGACCGAGAGTGGAGAGAGGGACCGAGAGTGGAGAGAGGGCCGAGAGTGGAGGGAGGAACCGAGAGTGGAGAGAGGGACCGAGAGTGGAGAGAGGGACCGAGAGTGGAGAGAGGGACCGAGAGTGGAGAGAGGGCCGAGAGTGGAGGGAGGAACCGAGAGTGGAGAGAGGAACCGAGAGTGGAGAGAGGAACTGAGAGTGGAGAGAGGGGCCGAGAGTGAAGAGAGGGACCGAGAGTGGAGAGAGGGACCGAGAGTGGAGAGAGGGACCGAGAGTGGAGAGAGGAACCGAGAGTGGAGAGAGGGACCGAGAGTGGAGAGAGGAACCGAGAGTGGAGAGAGGGACCGAGAGTGGAGAGAGGGACCGAGAGTGGAGAGAGGGACCGAGAGTGGAGAGAGGGCCGAGAGTGGAGGGAGGAACCGAGAGTGGAGAGAGGAACCGAGAGTGGAGAGAGGAACCGAGAGTGGAGAGAGGGGCCGAGAGTGGAGAGAGGGCCGAGAGTGGAGAGAGGAACCGAGAGTGGAGAGAGGAACTGAGAGTGGAGAGAGGAACCGAGAGTGGAGAGAGGAACCGAGAGTGGAGAGAGGGACCGAGAGTGGAGAGAGAAACCGAGAGTGGAGAGAGGGACCGAGAGTGGAGAGAGGAACTGAGAGTGGAGAGGGGGATCGAGAGTGGAGAGAGGGCCGAGAGTGGAGTAAGGAACCGAGAGTGGAGAGAGGGACCGAGAGTGGAGAGAGGAACCGAGAGTGGAGAGAGGAACCGAGAGTGGAGAGAGGAACCGAGAGTGGAGAGAGGAACCGAGAGTGGAGAGAGGGACCGAGAGTGGAGAGAGGAACCGAGAGTGGAGAGAGGGACCGAGAGTGGAGAGAGGAACCGAGAGTGGAGAGAGGGCCGAGAGTGGAGAGAGGGACCGAGAGTGGAGAGAGGAACCGAGAGTGGAGAGAGGAACCGAGAGTGGAGAGAGGGCCGACAGTGGAGAGAGGAACCGAGAGTGGAGTGAGGGACCGAGAGTGGAGAGAGGGCCGAGAGTGGAGAGAGGAACCGAGAGTGGAGTGAGGAACCGAGAGTGGAGAGAGGGACCGAGAGTGGAGAGAGGTGCTGAGAGTGCAGAGAGGGACCGAGAGTGGAGAGAGGAACCGAGAGTGGAGTGAGGGACCGGGAGTGGAGAGAGGGCCGAGAGTGGAGAGAGGAACCGAGAGTGGAGAGAGGAACCGAGAGTGGAGAGAGGGACCGGGAGTGGAGAGAGGAACCGAGAGTGGAGAGAGGAACCGAGAGTGGAGAGAGGAACCGAGAGTGGAGAGAGGGACCGAGAGTGGAGAGAGGGACCGAGAGTGGAGTGAGGGACCGGGAGTGGAGAGAGGGCCGAGAGTGGAGAGAGGAACCGAGAGTGGAGAGAGGAACCGAGAGTGGAGAGAGGGACCGAGAGTGGAGAGAGGGACCGAGAGTGGAGAGAGGAACCGAGAGTGGAGAGAGGGACCGAGAGTGGAGAGAGGGACCGAGAGTGGAGAGAGGGACCGAGAGTGGAGAGAGGAACCGAGAGTGGAGAGAGGGACCGAGAGTGGAGAGAGGAACCGAGAGTGGAGAGAGGGACTGAGAGTGGAGAGAGGGACCGAGAGTGGAGAGAGGAACCGAGAGTGGAGAGAGGGCCGAGAGTGGAGAGAGGAACCGAGAGTGGAGTGAGGGACCGGGAGTGGAGAGAGGGCCGAGAGTGGAGAGAGGAACCGAGAGTGGAGAGAGGGACTGAGAGTGGAGAGAGGGACCGAGAGTGGAGAGAGGAACCGAGAGGGGAGAGAGAGCCGAGAGTGGAGAGAGAGCCGAGAATGGAGAGAGGAACCGAGAGTGGAGAGAGAGCCGAGAGTGGAGAGAGGGACCGAGAGTGGAGAGAGGGACCGAGAGTGGAGAGAGGAACCGAGAGTGGAGAGAGGGCCGAGAGTGGAGGGAGGGACCGAGAGTGGAGAGAGGGACCGAGAGTGGAGAGAGGGGCCGAGAGTGGAGAGAGGGACCGAGAGTGGAGAGAGGAACCGAGAGTGGAGAGAGGAACCGAGAGTGGAGAGAGGAACCGAGAGTGGAGCGAGGAACCGAGAGTGGAGAGAGGAACCGAGAGTGGAGAGAGGAACCGAGAGTGGAGAGAGGGACCGAGAGTGGAGAGAGGGACCGAGAGTGGAGAGAGGAACCGAGAGTGGAGAGAGGAACCGAGAGTGGAGAGAGGGCCGAGAGTGGAGAGAGGGACCGAGAGTGGAGAGAGGAACCGAGAGTGGAGAGAGGAACCGAGAGTGGAGAGAAGAACCGAGAGTGGAGAGAGGGACCGAGAGTGGAGAGAGGAACCGAGAGTGGAGAGAGGGACCGAGAGTGGAGAGAGGGACCGAGAGTGGAGAGAGGAACCGAGAGTGGAGAGAGGAACCGAGAGTGGAGAGAGGGCCGAGAGTGGAGAGAGGAACCGAGAGTGGAGGGAGGGACCGAGAGTGGAGAGAGGGACCGAGAGTGGAGAGAGGAACCGAGAGTGGAGAGAGGAACCGAGAGTGGAGAGAAGAACCGAGAGTGGAGAGAGGGACCGAGAGTGGAGAGAGGAACCGAGAGTGGAGAGAGGAGCCGAGAGTGGAGAGAGGAACCGAGAGTGGAGAGAGGGACCGAGAGTGGAGAGAGGGCCGAGAGTGGAGAGAGGGACCGAGAGTGGAGAGAGGAACCGAGAGTGGAGAGAGGGACCGAGAGTGGAGAGAGGAACCGAGAGTGGAGAGAGGAACCGAGAGTGGAGAGAGGAACCGAGAGTGGAGAGAGGAACCGAGAGTGGAGAGAGGGACCGAGAGTGGAGAGAGGAACCGAGAGTGGAGAGAGGAACAGAGAGTGGTGAGAGGAACCGAGAGTGGAGAGAGAGCCGAGAGTGGAGAGAGGAACCGAGAGTGGAGAGAGGAACCGAGAGTGGAGAGAGGGACTGAGTGTGGAGAGAGGGGCCGAGAGTGGAGAGAGGGACCGAGAGTGGAGAGAGGGACCGAGAGTGGAGAGAGGAACCGAGAGTGGAGAGAGAGCCGAGAGTGGAGAGAGGGACCGAGAGTTGAGAGAGGGCCGAGAGTGGAGGGAGGAACCGAGAGTGGAGAGAGGAACCGAGAGTGGAGAGAGGAACCGAGAGTGGAGAGAGGGGCGAAGAGTGGAGAGAGGGCCGAGAGTGGAGAGAGAGCCTAGAGTGTAGAGAGGAACTGAGAGTGGAGAGAGGAACCGAGAGTGGAGAGAGGAACCGAGAGTGGAGGGAGGAACCGAGAGTGGAGAGAGGGCCGAGAGTGGAGAGAGGGACCGAGAGTGGAGAGAGAAACCGAGAGTGGAGAGAGGGACCGAGAGTGGAGAGAGGAATTGAGAGTGGAGAGAGGGACCGAGAGTGGAGAGAGGGACCGAGAGTGGAGAGAGGGACCGAGAGTGGAGAGAGAGCGGAGAGTGGAGAGAGGGACCGAGAGTGGAGAGAGGAACCGAGAGTGGAGAGAGGAACCGAGAGTGGAGAGAGGAACCGAGAGTGGAGAGAGAGCCGAGAGTGGAGGGAGGAACCGAGAGTGGAGAGAGAGCCGAGAGTGGAGAGAGGGACCGAGAGTGGAGAGATAGCCGAGAGTGGAGGGAGGAACCGAGACTGGAGAGAGTAACCGAGAGTGGGGAGAGAGCCGAGAGTGGAGAGAGAGCCGAGAGTGGAGAGAGGGACCGAGAGTGGAGAGAGGGTCCGAGAGTGGAGAGAGGAACCGAGAGTGGAGAGAGGGGTCGAGAGTGGAGAGAGGGACCGAGAGTGGAGAGAGGGACCGAGAGTGGAGAGAGGGGCCGAGAGTGGAGAGAGAGCCGAGAGTGGAGAGAGGGACCGAGAGTGGAGAGAGGAACCGAGAGTGGAGAGAGGAACCGAGAGTGGAGAGAGGGACCGAGAGTGGAGAGAGGAACCAAGAGTGGAGAGAGGAACCGAGAGTGGGGAGAGGGGCCGAGAGTGGAGAGAGGGACCGAGAGTGGAGAGAGGGACCGAGAGTGGAGAGAGGGGCCGAGAGTGGAGAGAGAGCCGAGAGTGGAGAGAGGGACCGAGAGTGGAGAGCGGGACCGAGAGTGGAGAGAGGGACCGAGAGTGGAGAGAGGGGCCGAGAGTGGAGAGAGGAACCGAGAGTGGAGAGAGGGACCGAGAGTGGAGAGAGGAACCGAGAGTGGAGAGAGGGACCGAGAGTGGAGAGTGGAACCGAGAGTGGAGAGAGGGACCGAGAGTGGAGAGAGGAACCGAGAGTGGAGAGAGGTGGAGAGAGTGGAGAGAGGTGGAGAGAGTGGAGAGAGGGACCGAGAGTGGAGAGAGGGACCGAGAGTGGAGAGAGGGACCGAGAGTGGAGAGAGGTGGAGAGAGTGGAGAGAGGGACCGAGAGTGGAGAGAGGAACCGAGAGTGGAGAGAGGAACCGAGAGTGGAGAGAGGAACCGAGAGTGGAGAGAGGGACCGAGAGTGGAGAGAGGAACCGAGAGTGGAGAGAGGAACCGAGAGTGGAGAGAGGAACCGAGAGTGGAGAGAGGTGGAGAGAGTGGAGAGAGGGACCGATAGTGGAGAGAGGAACCGAGAGTGGAGAGAGGGACCGAGAGTGGAGAGAGGAACCGAGAGTGGAGAGAGGAACCGAGAGTGGAGAGAGGTGGAGAGAGTGGAGAGAGGGACCGAGAGTGGAGAGAGGAACCGAGAGTGGAGAGAGGGACCGAGAGTGGAGAGAGGAACCGAGAGTGGAGAGAGGTGGAGAGAGTGGAGAGAGGGACCGAGAGTGGAGAGAGGGACCGAGAGTGGAGAGAGGGACCGAGAGTGGAGAGAGGAACCGAGAGTGGAGAGAGGGACCGAGAGTGGAGAGAGGAACCGAGAGTGGAGAGAGGGACCGAGAGTGGAGAGAGGGACCGAGAGTGGAGAGAGGAACCGAGAGTGGAGAGAGGAACCGAGAGTGGAGAGAGGGACCGAGAGTGGAGAGAGGAACCGAGAGTGGAGAGAGGGACCGAGAGTGGAGAGAGGGACCGAGAGTGGAGAGAGGGACCGAGAGTGGAGAGAGGAACCGAGAGTGGAGAGAGGGACCGAGAGTGGAGAGAGGGACCGAGAGTGGAGAGAGGGACCGAGAGTGGAGAGAGGGGCCGAGAGTGGAGAGAGGGACCGAGAGTGGAGAGAGGAACCGAGAGTGGAGAGAGGGACCGAGAGTGGAGAGAGGGACCGAGAGTGGAGAGAGGGACCGAGAGTGGAGAGAGGAACCGAGAGTGGAGAGAGGAACCGAGAGTGGAGAGAGGAACCGAGAGGAAAAAGAGGTCAAACCTCAGGTTGAATCTCCAGATATAAGTCAATGAAAAGCTACAGGCACTGCCTACCAGATAGTTCCCTGAGCCTCCCCTCACCGACTCTTTCTTTTCATCCTCAGGATGTGGGTGTCGCTGCCAAGACCGGCCTTTATCGCCCATGCTGAGTTGGCCTGAGAAGCTGGTGGGGAGCCTTCTTCTTAAATCGCTGCACTTGTTATCTTTGACGGAATGTTTCCCTCAAGAACATTCGTGAAGCAGTTGGGGTTTTACGACAATCCGACAGCTTCATGAAGACTTTTACCAGCTTTTTATTTCTAGATTTTTGAAACCTGAATTCAAATTCTCAAACTGCCATGGTGGGATTTAAACTCTCAGTTCTCTGGATTATTAGCCCTGTGACATAACCACTACTCTGCTGTACCTCGGCCCTGTTACAGATGAAAGTGTGGTGCAGCAGCGTGTCCATCATTTAGTCCAGGCCAACATGGCAGTGGAATATCGCTGGCCAGGAGCACAGATTGGAGAACTGATCCAACCATTAACAGTGATTGCTGGAA
The DNA here is from genome assembly GCF_052327205.1 of Somniosus microcephalus. NCBI lineage: Eukaryota > Metazoa > Chordata > Chondrichthyes > Squaliformes > Somniosidae > Somniosus > Somniosus microcephalus. The sequence continues at coordinate 918,125 of NC_141020.1, forward strand.
AACCGGGCTTTCCAACCCCAGCAACCGATTCCCTAATCTTGTCAAGTGAGGCTGTAGTTAAAATCGTCCCAAAGGAATGGGGCTCAAAGACTTCAATGTGCCGCTCTCACCTACTTTCTGCCTCATTGCACTTAATCCAAGTTGGGAGGGAATCTGGCGTCACGTTTTAGGATTAACTGGAGATGTGTCTACATCTCTGCGGGGTCCTGGACTTCCGGCTATTTAAAGTCACGAGCAGCATTCTGTGTGACAGTGACTACAGTGCGTCATTCGTCCTCGCCCTCTCTGCAGCCCTCAACACAGTTAATCTCATCATCCTCCTTCTACGCCTCTCCTCCACTGTTTAACTCAGTGGAACACCCCTCTCTTGGTTCCACTCTTGCCTATCCGATCGTAGCCAGTGTCTCCAGCAATGACTTCTCTTCCCACCCCCACATTGTCACCTCCAGAGTTCCCCAAAGAGCTAGCTTTGATCCTGCTACCCTTTAGAAACATCATCTGAAGACATGAGGTCACATTCCACCTGTACGTTGACGACACCCAGCTCTCCCTCTCCACCCCTCCATGGCCTCTGTGCTGTCAGACTCCTCACCAGTCCTGATGAGCCATGATGTTCTCCAGTTAACTATTGGGAAGACCAAAGCCATCGTCTTCAGACCCTGTTGAAAACTCTGTACTGCTGCCACTGCCTCCCTCCCTGTCTACCGTTTCCGGCTGAACTAGACTTCACAATCTCATCATCCTATTTGATCCTGAGCCAAGGTTCTGACCCCATACCCTCTCCATCACAAAAAAACCCTAATTTTACCTTCATAACATCACCCGCTTCCACCCCTACCTCGGCTCATCTGCTACTGAAACCCTCATCCATGCCTTTGTCACCCAAGCATGGGACAATACCTCCAGAGATCCTGTGTTCAGACTGCGCTCCCTTGGGATTGATCCTTGCCTGGCGGGAGTGCGAATTGTGAAATGGCAGGGGCGCTTGCCGTGATTGGCTGACACTGTGCGTGAGGCTCCGTCCCTGGAGCGAGTGCTTGGACAAACCGTCTCTTATATATTTAAACTTTGCTCAAGTTATCCCACCGAGAGGAAGGCCTAATCATCCAAACACTTAATATTGATCCATGCCAAGGGCCGTGAGATCATATCAGAACAACAGGATCCTTTAATCTGTGAAGTTACAAATGTGGGTGTCTGTGCTTCATCCCTCACCGTGCATTTCCAACACTGTTTGACTAGATAACAGCAACCAATTGCAGGTTTGTTTTCCTCCCACAGACCAGGAGTAAAGGGGGCCGCTTATCCTGCCCTCTGTCAGATCGGTTGCCATGGTTTCCCAGCTAGCATTGAAGCTGAGAAAAGCTTTTCTTCGCCATCAATCGGTCGGACATCTGTAGTGTCACGACAAGAGCTTGTGGAGGTGAAAGCAAATACAGACCAAGGTCAAGGCAGCTGCCACACCATCAGTGATACTGAGTCAGCACACAAGGCGAGGAGGCTCGATTTAATCCTCCCGGCTTTTACTTTCCATTCTTCTGTGTAAACCCTCGCTCACCCGCAGGGACCCTCGCCCACCGTCGGGGGGGACCCTCGCCCACCGGCGGGCACCCTCGCCCACCCACGGGGGACCCTCGCCCACCTGCAGAGACCCTCGCCCACCGGCGGGGACCCTCGCCCACCCACAGGGGGACACTCGCCCACTCACGGGGGGCCCCTCGCCCACCAGCACAGACCCTCGCCCACCGGCGGGGACCCTCGCCCACCCACAGAGGGACGCTCGCCCACTCACGAGGGGCCCCTCGCCCACCGGCACAGACCCTCGCCCACCGGCGGGGACCCTCGCCCACCCACAGAGGGACACTCGCCCACTCACGAGGGGCCCCTCGCCCACCGGCACAGACCCTCGCCCACCGGCGGGGACCCTCGCCCACCCACAGGGGGACACTCGCCCACTCATGGGGGGCCCCTCGCCCACCGGCACAGACCCTCGCCCACCGGCGGGGACCCTCGCCCACCCACGGGGGAACCGCGCCCACCGGCGGGGGAACCGCGCCCACCCGCGGGGGGCACCCTCACACACCAGCTGCACATACATCGGGGAAAACGCATGCACAGCTGATGAGTGAGGTACCCTGCAAGGAGGGTTCATTCCTAAAACTGGTCCATGTATCTTTAATCCAACAGACCAAACAGGAGGTTTTACATTATCTGAACAGAGAGAAGGTCCCCTGTGAATTGTAATCATGTTCTTTCTGGGTTGAAGATGTTCTAGACTGCTTTACAAGAAGGAGGGAGCAGAATAGTGGACATGGATCGGGGGAAGAAAAGGAAGTGCGGAGAATGCTGTGTATTTGAGAGGAAATGGGGGATAGGTCACAGTCAGAGGGGGGGTTTGAGGAGGTTTTCAAAAGTAGTGAGGGTGGGGTGGGAAGGCAGGTGGATATAGCAATTCCAGAGGGCCAAGTGAAGTTTTTTTTCATATTTGTTTATGGGATGTGGACGTCGCTGGCAAGGGCAGCATTTATTGCCCATTCCTAATTGCCCTTGAGAAGGTGGTGATGAGTCGCTTTCTTGAACCGCTGCAGTCCGTGTGGTGAAAGTGCTCCCACAGTGCTGTTAGGTAGAGTTTTCCAGGATTTTGACCCAGTGACGATGAAGGATTGGCGATATGCTTCTATGTCAGGACGGTGTGTGGCTTGGAAAGGAACTTGGAGGTGGTGGTGTTCCCATGCGTCTGCTGCCCTTGTCCTTCTAGGCATTAGAGGTCGCAGGTTTGGGAGGTGCTGCCGAAGAAGCCTTGGTGAGTTGCTGCAGTGCATCTTGTAGATGGTACACACTGCAGCCACGGTGCGCCGGTGGTGGAGGGAGTGAATGTTTAAGGTGGTAGATGGGGTGCCAATCAAGCGGGCTGCTTTGTCCTGGATGGTGTCGAGCTTCTTGAGTGTTGTTGGCTGTACTCATCCAGGCAAGTGGAGAGTATTCCATCACACTCCTTACTTGTGCCTTGTAGATATTAGAAAGGCTTTGGGGAGACAGGAGGTGAGACACTTGCTGCAGAATACCTAGCCTCTGACTTGCTCTTGTTGCCACAGTATTTCTGTGGCTGGTCCAGTTAAGTTTCTGGTTAATGGTGACCCCCCAGGATGTTGATGGTGAGGGAATTGGCGATGGTAATGCCATTGAATGTCAAGGGGTGGTGGTTAGACTCTCACTTGTTGGAGATAGTCATTGCCTGGCACTTGTGTGGCGTGAATGTTACCTGCCACTTATCAGCCCAAGCCTGAATGTCATTCAGGTCTTGTTGCATGCGGGCATGGACTGCTTCATTATCTGAGGAGTTGTGAATGGCACTGAACACTGTGCAGTCATCAGCGAACATCCCCATTTCTGACCTTATGTTGGAGGGAAGTTCATTGATGAAGCAGCTGAAGATGGTTGGGCCTAGGACACTGCCCTAAGGAACTCCTGCAGCGATGTCTTGGGGCTGTGATGATTGACCTTCAATCACCACAACCATCTTCCTTTGTGCTAGGTATGACTCCAGCCAGTGGAGAGTTTCCCCCCCGATTCCCATTGACTTCAGCTTTACTAGGGCTCCTTCATGCCCCACTAGGTCAAATGCTGCCTTGATGTCACAGGCAGTCACTCTCACTTCTCCTAGAACATAAGAAGTAGGAGCAGGAGTAGGCCATACGGCCCCTCGGGCCTGCTCCGCCATTCAATAGGATCATGGCTGATCTGAACCTAGACTCACGTCCACTTCCCTGCCCTCTCCCCGTAACCCCTAATTCCCTTATCTGCTAGGAAACTGTCTATCTCCATTTTAAATCTATTTAATGTTGCAGCTTCCACAGCTCTCTGGGGTAGCAAATTCCATAGATTTACTACCCTCTGAGTGAAGAAGTTTCTCCTCATCTCAGTTTTGAAAGGGCAGCCCCTTATTCTAAGATTATGCCCCCTAGTTCTAGTCTCATCCATCAGTGGAAACATCCTCACCGCATCCACCCGATCAAGCCCCCTCACAATCTTATATGTTTCGATAAGATCGCCTCTCATTCTTCTGAACTCCAATGAGTAGCGGCCCAACCTACTCAACCTTTCCTCATAAGTCAACCCCCTCATCTCCGGAATCAACCGAGTGAACCTTCTCTGAACCGCCTCGAGAGCAAGTATATCTTTTCTTAAATATGGAAACCAAAACTGCACGCAGTATTCCAGGTGTGGCTTCACCAATACCTTGTATAACTGCAGCAAGACTTCCCTGTTTTTATACTCCATCCCCCTTGCAATAAAAGCCAAGATTCCATTGGCCTTCCTGATCACCTGCTGCACCTGCATACTAACTTTTTGTGTTTCATGCACCAGGACCCCCAGATCCCTTTGTACTGTAGCACTTTGCAGTTTCTCTCCATTTAGATAATAACTAGCTCTTTGATTTTTTCTGCCAAAGTGCATAACCTCACACTTTCCAATATTATATTCCATCTGCCAAATCTCTGCCCACTCACTCAGCCTGTCTATGTCCTTTTGCAGGTTTTTTATGTCCTCCTCACTCACTGCTTTCCCTCCCATCTTTGTATCGTCGGCAAACTTGGATATGTTGCACTCGGTCCCTTCCTCCAAATTGTTAATATAGATTCCTCTGGAATTTAGCTCCTTTGTCTATGTTTGGAGCAAGGCTGTTAGGAGGTCGGGAGCCGAGCGGTCTTGGTGGAACCCAAACTGGGCAACAGTGAGCAGGTTATTGGTGAGTAAGTGCCACTTGATAGCACTGTTGATGACACCTTCCATGACTTTGCTGATGATTGAGAGTAGACTGATGGGGCGGTAATTGGCCAGGTTGGATTGAAAGAACAGCCACTGAGGGGAAATGGAGGGAGCTGGACACAAGAGCTGACTGGGAGAGTGGGGACTGTCCTGAGCAACGTTTCACCAGAGCTGGACTGCCAATTTCCTTCTCCTGTTACAAGGAATCACCATGAACTTAATATCCTCTGTTTCTTTGAAAGCTGAAAGAGAATAGAGATAAAATAGAAATGAAAGAGAGTTGAAAACAGAGATAAGGGATATGATAAAGATAAGGGAAAAGAGAGATGGAAACTTCTATCCCATTGGCCTAAACTGGATGCAAACTCCGACCTTAGATGTTAAAGGTCACCATGCTAAATGACTACACCACAGTCTGCCTTTTGTTCATTTGTGGAAGAACCTCCACAGTAAACAACAGGGAGACAGTGGGATTATTTACATCGCAGATTCTTCCTGAAAGTGATGAGAATGGCTCATTTAAAGATAATTAGTTCAACAGTATTTTTCACTTTAGAAAGATAAACAGAATGAGCACATTCTGATCCGATCAATAACCTAAACCCGAGCTCAGCCACTCCGCTCATCGCTGGTGAAAACCTGCATGGAAGCAGATGCCCATTCTTCCTCATAAAGGTGCTTCACCCTCAGCTTCATTACTGCGAGCTTTAAAATCACCTCTTAACAGAAAGCAGTTTAAGAAGTATTTTGTTGCAATGTGATATTCTGCTGTTTGTGCAGAGCAGTGTGTTTAACTGACAGCCTCACTTCACCTCTGTGTGTAAGTACTTTACTGAAAGGTTAAGGAGAGATTTGATAGAGGTGTTCAAAATTATGACGGTTTTTGATAGAGTAAATAGGGAGGAACTTTTTTTATTCGTTCCTGGGATGTGGGTATCGTTGGCAAGGCCAGCATTTATTGCCGATCCCTAATTGCCCTCGAGAAGGTGGTGGTGAGCCGTCTTCTTGAACCGCTGCAGTCCGTGTGGTGAAAGTGCTCCCACAGTGCTGTTGGGGAGGGAGTTCCAGGATTTTGACCCAGCAACAATGAAGGAACGGCCGATATATTTCCAAGTCAGGATGGTGTGTGACTTGGAGGGGGACTTGGAGGTGGTGGTGTTCCCAGGCGCCTGCTGCCCTTGTCCTTCTAGGTGGAAGAGGTCATGGGTTTGGGAGGTACTGTCGAAGAAGCCTTGGCGAGTTGCTGCAGTGCATCTTGTAGATGGTACACACTGCAGCTACGGTACGCCGGTGGTGGAGAGAGTGTGTGACAGGAGGGTCGGTAACCAGAGGACACAGATTTAAGGTAATTGGCAAAAGAACCAGAGGGTAGATGAGGAGAATGGTTTTTACACAGCGAGTTGTTGTGATCTGGAATGCACTGCCTGAAAGTGCGGTGGAAGCAGATTTATTAGTATCTTTCAAAAGGGAATTGGATAAATACTTAAAAAGGAAATTTTGCAGGGCTCTGAGGAAAGAGCGGGGGAGTGGGACTAATTGGAGAGCTCTTTCAAAGAGCCGGCACAGGAACGAAGGCCCCAAGTGGCCTCTTTCTGTGCTGTGTCATTGTATGATTTCTATGATTCTATGATCAGAAGACAGCTTGGTCCGTCACCCAGCACGAGTCAGTGAGAGGAGAGGGAGGGAACAAAACAAACAAAGCCTCTCTTTTGCGAGGCTAAGCTGGAGCTCGCTCGTATTAAGGACCATCTCCAAAGCTGTCAAGCAGATGTCACCAGGAAGAGAGGGGAAGTCGGGCAGCTTGTTTGTTTTCTGATAATGCCTCGGCCCTCTTGATGCTTCAGGCACGGCACATTTCTCAAATGTCAGCAATGCGATGATGTGGCACTTCGCAAAAAAAGCAGGACTGACACTGAAAAGGGAATTAATCTGAGACACAGAAACACAGAGTCACGTGTCGAGCTGATCTGAGCGACATTTTCAATTTCATTCATTGAAGATTTATTATCTTTTGACTCATCCTATCCTCTCCCCTCCAAAAATGCGCAGAAAATCTTTACACAGAGATTCTGTAACTTAATAACTGGAAACAATCAAAAAAGATCAAGTACATTCCGCGGGACTGCAGCATCAACAGAACTCATAATTATAAATGGAAAAATATCAACTGGCTTTGGCTGAGATGCAGAGGTGGATCTGAAGTGTTTCGGTTGAATTTCCAGCTAACTTATCCTTTACATTCAGCGACATATTCTGTTGTGGGGCAGAATAAATGTAAAATATAATTTGCAAAACTGTAGCCAGAAAAATGATCAAAGCCTTCTGGTCTCTCGCCCATTCACTCCCACTGTACACAATCCCAAATGAAGCAAACCCTTTCCCATTCACTCCCACTGTACGTAATCCCAATAGACCCAAACCGCTTCCCATTCACTCCCACTGTACACAATCCCAATAGACCCAACCCGCTTCCCATTCACTCCCACTGTACACAATCCCAATGAACCCAACCCGCTTCCCATTCATTCCCACTGTACACAATCCCCAATGAACCAAACCCTTTCCCATTCACTCCCACTGTACACAATCCCAATAGACCCAACCCGCTTCCCATTCACTCCCACTGTACACAATCCCAATGAACCCAACCCGCTTCCCATTCACTCCCACTGTACGCAATCCCCAATGAACCAAACCCTTTCCCATTCACTCCCACTGTACACAATCCCCAATGAACCAAACCCTTTCCCATTCACTCCCACTGTCCACAATCCCAATAGACCCAACCCGCTTCCCATTCACTCCCACTGTACACAATCCCAATGAACCCAACCCGCTTCCCATTCACTCCCACTGTACACAATCCCAATAGACCCAAACCGCTTCCCATTCACTCCCATTGTACACAATCCCAATAGACCCAAACCGCTTCCCATTCACACCCACTGTACATAATCCCAATGAACCCAAACCGCTTCCTATTCACTCCCATTGTACACAATCCCAATGGACCCAAACTCCTTCCCATTCACTCCCATTGTACACAATCCCAATGAACTAAATCCCTTCCCATTCACTCCCACTGTACACAATCCCAAACAGTATCCAGGCGGAGAGATTTTTCAGCTTTAATGCTGGTGGGGGATGCAGAGCTACAACCAAGTAAGGTCATGGGAGGATTTGTAAATGAGGATGTTGAAATTAGCACAATGGGGGAGAGGGATAAACCACACAGCAGGGTTGCATCAGGACTGGGAACTCTGGTTCACTTGCTGTCCTCCCAAATCTAAAGTCACTGAGCCATTTTAGCATCATTGCTACATCCTGCCTAAGGCCGGCTCACTGATGTAACCGGGGTCTTCCCCCACTGTGTGGCTCAGTTCCACTCGGCACTGTTCATCCCCGACTAATTCATCAACAGAGCTTCCATCGGCAGCTTTAACCCAGTTAACCTAGAGGCTTAAAATAAAAAGGAAATCTTGCTGACTATTTCACTCTTGCGACAAGTGAGAAGTTACTTGATCAAATCGTAGGCATCAGGAGTGGGGCAGGTTGGAAGCGTGGCAGCAGCAGCACAGGAGAACGAGCATAAAACGTTGGCGGGGATGCCATCCATCATGCTATTCCCCAAAGTACCTGCACTATTCAGACACGGTCTCCTCTCCAATTCCTCTACCCAATTAGGAGGCAATTCCAGGCTTGCATCATAATTAAGTGTAGCTTTGGTACTTCGTTAGTGAGATGAGACGGACCGGGAGTTTGGAAGTATTACCTGCTGGCAGTGATATATAGACTCATTTTTGTCCTTGTTTGTTCTCTATTGCAGGCACCAGACAAGTTACAATAGAAACCTTGAACGTCATATTGAGAGAATGATTGATACCAGAGAATGATTACTGAACAGTAATCTGATTAACGGGGCTCAGGATTTAAATGTAATCTGGGCATACACGTCAGTGCAGGACTGAGGGAGTGCTGCCTTGTCTGAGGTGCTGTTTTTTCAGATGAGACGTTAAACCGAGGCCCCGTCTGCCTGTTCTGGTATTCCAGGTGGACAGGATAAATCCCATGGCACCCTTCGATGAGCAGGGAGCTTCCCAGTGTCTTGACAACTTGTGCATTATGTTAATCTGACCTCAAACGCCACTACCAAAAAAGGAACAGGTTAACGGCTCAATCATCTCAATTGCCATTTTTGGGATCTTGCTGTGTGAAAATTGGCTGCTGTATTTGACTGCAGAGCAACAGTAGCACAGCATCATGGGAGCGCCATCAAAACACGGAGAACAGCGGATTAAGGAGAAGGTCCAGCACCACCTTCTCAGGGTAACTGGGGATGGGCAATAAATGCCAACAAGGCCAGGATTTCTGGCACTAAATAAGAGCAGGTCCTTTCTTAACATTCACATATTTTATCGAGGCCACTGGATGTCAATCGGGAATGGGTGGAAATTTGGGCGAATTTTCCCCACCCTGAGCCAGGAGCCCTGAACCTACTGGGGGGTCACTATCTTGACCCCCCCACACGCCCCCCCCCACACCCCCCCCCCACACACACGCGCCCCCCCCCCCCACACACACGCCACCCCCAGCGACCTTCAGGAGCACCAACACCTTTAGGAGACGGAGGTGAGAGGACTGGGAAAAGGGGGGATAAAACACTCACCATTTGGGAGAAAGTCGATCCGACAGGCCTTATATAACATTGGATGGTAGGGCACTGAGAAAGCTGGGTTAGTATCACCGGCCATCTGGACAACAGCAGAATGTCCAAAAGGAATGTGCAGTGACGCTGATTTATTGAACAGGAGCAAACAGTAACAATGAGATTTTCAATTTATGGAAATATTCATTCATCTGCTACAGAGAAAGACAATAACAACGAGATTTGGCGTAAAGCGTTGAATTTCTTAATGATTAATAGAGAGGGTTTGCAAACAATGTTGTGTGACATCAGTAGGCCATTACAACAAGTTGTTCTGACAAGCTAAAATGATCCCACAAATGGTAAAGGTGTTTTACAAGGTTATGTTTCTGCAGTGAGAGATCGAGTTGTTCACAATCTTATCTATCTAGAAAATTTTCCAATCTTTTTCATATTTTGCTGCCCATTTTTTTCTCTCCTCTCACACACACTCACATTGGGATTATATTCACACAGATTCTGCCAACATCACTCATTCTCCGTGTGTAAGACCACATTGGGAGTGTTGGCGGAGCGTTCAAATGATGGGGTGTCTCACGTCCGATGACTCCCATCAGTAAAGCTCCTCCAGTGGTCAGGGTACTGACGGGGCGTCTCACCTCCAGATGGTACACTAGATTTTATAAATCGGGCTGATTTTAACTCCTGGCAGGAATGGATAGCAATCCCACCTGGGGTCTCCGTCAGAGGCCCAGCACAAAATAACTGGTGTGTCGGCAGTGGTTTGCTGGGTAGCACTCTCTCTCACTTCTGAGTCAGAAGGTCAAGTCCAACTCCAGAGACTTGAGCACAAAAATCTAGGGTGACACTCTAGTGCAGTACTGAGGGAGTGCTGCATTGTTGGAGGTGCAGCCTTTTGGATGAGACAGTAAACCGAGGCCCTCTTCTGTCCCCTCAGGTGGACGTAAAATATCCCAGGCACTATTTTGAAGAAGAGCGGGGGAGTTCTCCCCGGTGTCCTGGGCCAATATTTATCCCTCAACCAACGTCACTAAAACAGATGATCTGGTCATTATCACATTGCTGTTTGTGGGATCTTGTTGTGCACAAATTGGCTGCCGTGTGTCCTACATTACAACAGTGACTCCACTTCAAAAAGTACTTCATTGGCTGTAAAGCGCTTTGGGACGTCCTGAGGTGGTGAAAGGCGCTATAGAAATGCAAGACCTTCTTTTTCTTTCTCATTTGAAAGGTGTTGGTCAGAGACTCGTCTGTTCTGGTGGAAAGTGGCAGCTGATCAGCGAGGGGGTAATGAAGATCGGACAGCAAGGTTAGTCCGGTGGGGTGGGGTTGGGGTTGTGAGGGTGCCCCGGTGGGGGATGGGTGGAGACTGGGGCAGCAGAGGTTCGGGCTTTCCATGTCCGGGGGAGCTGACGGATTGGCTGCATTGGCTCGCTTCTCAGGAGCCATTTAAAATACTATCAAGGGTCCCGTGTGTGTCATGAGTCTCCGGTTTGCATTTAGTAATGAGGTTCCCACCAGGAGCTGATCCCAGGCCAGAACCAATGGCATTAAAATGGGAGAATCACGGGAACTGAGCAGGAAATGGAGCCTCTCCATTTTAACCCGTACCCCCGCTTCATTCCAGCCAATCAGCGAGAGTTAAAATTCTCCCTATGGACAAGCAAAGAGGGATTGTTGAACCTGAGTGAATCATCGATTAGGCCACAGTTAGAACATCATGTCCCTACTTTAGGAAGGGTGTCAAGTCCATTGAGACATTGCAGAGGAGATTTACTAGAATGCTCCCAGGCAGGAGAGCGTTTAGTTATGAGACTGGAGAAATGGGGGTTCTATCCCTCAGTATAGAGAAGGCTAAATGGAGATCTGCTAGAACTCTCCCTTTCTCTGTCGCTCCCTCTCTCTCCCGCCCCCCATCTCTCCCTCCCTCTCTCTCCCTCCCTCCCACACGCTGATGTGGATGAAGTGGCAGTTATTTCAATCACTTGCACAGCATCCTGGTAAATGAACGTAACGGTTTGTTAGGAGAAAAATAAATTATATTAGCTGACCTCCCATGGCATTGCTTGTGAGTAATCCGGGGTCTGACACTATTGAGCTGCTAACCTGCCCCATCCCTTTAAGGCCGAAGCTCATGCACCTCCTTTGGGGAAGTGGCCACAATAACACATCCTGAGTTCAATTAATGGCGAATTCCTGTTGTTAAAGTTTCTCTGGATTGTCAGGAGCCGGGAGAGGCTGGGTTATCTCAAAGTCAGGAAATGTCTGGCTTTCTATTTGTCCCGTTGTGCCTATGCTGGTTATGGTAGGATGCTGGAATGTTCTAGATATAAAACTTTTCTATTATAAATATATCAGTTTGCTTGAGTTTCTGTTTCCATGGTGCTTAAGGTTACCCCCCTCCCCCCCCCCGAGATATCTGCGCTCCTCTAATTCTGCCCTCTTGAGCATCCCTGATTATAATCACTCAATCATTGGTGGCCGTGCCTTCTGTTGCCTGGGCCCTAAGCTCTGGAATTCCCTCCCTAAACCTCTCCGCCTCGCTACCTCTCTCTCCTCCTTTAAGACGCTCTTTAAAACCTACCTCTTTGACCAACCTTTTGGTCACCTGCCCTAATTTCTCCTTATATGGCTCAGTGTCAAATTTTTTGTCTTATAACACACCTGTGAAGCGCCTTGGGATGTTTTACTACATTAAAGGCGCTATATAAATACAAGTTGTTGTTGTTATCCCACAGGCTGATCAGCAGTAGGACGTGTGGTGAAGGCAGGGTTGATGTGGCCAGTCATATCGCAAGTTACTGAAGCTGCTGTTGGGCTTCTCTTGATGATAACGTTGCCAGTGACACTCAGCCACGGGGAAAAGGCAATCTGCCACTTACAAACCAATTCAGATCAAAACAGGAACAGGAAGACTGAAGGAATTGGTGGTAAAATATTTAGAAATATTTTGCTGAATTTTATTGAGAGAAGTCTCGGTGGAAAGCTGAGGCCCAACAATCCCAGAGAACAGGACATAGCGACAAGTATTGACTAGATGATACCGAGCTAATGTTTTAAAAAGGTGCAGATTGTAAGTGGAAGGAAAGACTGAGGGAGGTAAGGAGTTGCACAGCTCTGAGGCTTTAGGAAGCAATGGGTAAGCTTAGGGGGTGAGATGCACCTTGACTTCAAAGCCAAGAGAATGAATCCAGGTGGAAGCTCAAGAAGGATGGTTTAATTAAAATTTAGGAGATCAGAATACTTAATCTGACTCTGTTAAGGACACAGGAGCATCAGGACTGATAAACAGGAATAGAAATAGGCTGGGTATTGAGTTACAGTAAGGTCGGAATGCTAGACTGTCCCGAACACATACTGACTGAGAATGCCAACTAAATGTCATTTAATGCTGAAATATGGTTAGATTTAGTCACAGTGGACATGAGACATCAGGAACTAGAGTCAGGCCTTCCCAAACTAGACTAACGTTCAGGGCAGTACTGAAGGAGTGCTGCCTTGTCTGAGGTGCCACATGTGAAGCCAAACTGAGACCCTCCCACCTGTTTGGCACATGTTAAAAATCCAATGCCGTGGTGAACATTCTTACAGCATTCACTGTCACCAAGAATAGAAAGATTGATTCTTCATCTCACTTGCAGGCTCATGCTGTGCACAAAATGGCTGCCATAATTGCCAAAGACACTGCACTCCAGAGGAATTCATTGTGTAAAGTGTTGAGACATTCCTGAGTCCACCCGTCTCTCTGGCTTTTCAAACTCAGCGTTACATGGAGAGGAAAGGTTCGTCTTATTTGTCTGGCTGACTTTGAACTATGACCCATCTTGGCCAGAATGCATGTAGTCACCTGGTAGGTTCAAGGAATCTTGGCACACAACAGCTTTAGTGCACTGCCCAAAGTGAACGGTAAAGAAAATCGGGCAAAGTGTAGATCGGGCGGCCAGCTCGCTAGTGCCCAATTTGCACTAATGGCCAAATTGAATTTATACCCCTATGAGACCTAGATATCCACGACCTATCCACTCATTTCAAAAAGTTTATTCAGCACAGTAAGTATGAGCAACAGCCGTCAAAGATGTAGACTTACAATCATGAGGTCAGAAGGGTTACAGAGGGACCGTGGGATAATAATCACCCCAAGGGAGGGGATTGTTGGACCCCGGTCTCGGGGGGCGGGGGATTGTTGGACCCCGGTCTCAGGGGGATTGTTGGACCCCGGTCTCGGGCGGCGGGGGATTGTTGGACCCCGGTCTCAGGGGGATTGTTGGACCCCGGTCTCGGGCGGCGGGGGATTGTTGGACCCCGGTCTCAGGGGGATTGTTGGACCCCGGTCTCGGGGGGGGGGGGGATTGTTGGACCCCGGTCTCAGGGGGATTGTTGGACCCCGGTCTCAGGGGAATTGTTGGACCCCGGTCTCAGGGGGCGGGGGATTGAGCGAGACCCCGACCTGCAATTGTAATTTGGCTCCAAGCCACTCAGAGTGTGGTCGTGTGTTGCTACCGTAGACCTTCTCAATTCTTCTTGTTCTAATGTCCACAATGTCTGACCTTCCAAACTCTTCTAAATCTGATTCCTCGCCTCCACACTCGCTCACTCCACTTTATATCAACATTATTAGACTGTCAAAGTCCACAGTTAATGAAAATATTTCAATAACTGGAGATATTGCTGCATCAGCACATTTCACAGCCTGCGCATCAGAATATTATGTTAATTCATAAATAATAATGATTATTGATTCAAATTTCTGGCCAAATTTCTACTGAATGTTGATTATAAAAAGCATCAGCTACAGATTGCAATCTGGGCACAGAGATGTTATCTCACCTATAATGCACTGGAGGAAGCATTAGCAACATTTGCCAATTATATTCTAAAATTTATCCTGTAATTTTAAGCTTTTTTATGCAGGAAGTGGGAATGGTTTTAGTAATCAGAAAAGGTTGTGATTTGGCTCCTTTTATGGGAGATCTCGACTCCACTGGAGCAGCTTGAACCCTATGCCTCACTCCCTTCAGAAATGGATCGAAGTGGTCCTCAAACCATTTACACTGTTTACGTCACTGGCCACGCCAGGTAAGGTGTCGGTCACCCTTTGGTGAAACTCTTTTGGATCTCTGCTGCATTCAGTGGGAATCAGCATCGCCTGGAGCCCATGGAATGCCATCTGTTGGCCATCCTTCACCAACTGGTCCACCCATGTGAGCACACTTCCCCAAATGACCCAGTACATGAGGCCATTGGTTGGTGTGGTACTGAACCTCAGGCATCCTGTTCGATTCCCAGATTTCAGCATGGTCAGCAGTGAGGGGGCTTTGACCAGGCTCACTGCTCCTGGACTCATTGCAGGTAAAGTCAGCCAGCTGCTGGATGTTGGGTGAAAGCAGGATTGGAGATCCCTGTGATTGGAGAGCCCTGTGGGTGGAGAGCTCTGTGATTGGAGAGCTCTGTGGGTGGAGTGGCCTGTGATTGGAGATCCCTGTGATTGGAGAGCCCTGTAGGTGGAGAGCGCTGTGATTGGAGAGCTCTGTGATTGGAGAGCTCTGTGGGTGGAGTGGCCTGTGATTGGAGAGCTCTGTGGGTAGAGAGCTCTGTGATTGGAGAGCTCTGTGGGTGGAGTGCCCTGTGATTGGAGAGCTAGGAAAGGATGCCATTGCCTGTGGAAGTGAGCACCTGGGCGAGACAGGGAGAGAGGGGACTGGAGCAGATAAACTTGTAGAACTGTTTTCTGATCTCTCACTCTTTGTGTGAGACGATGCATTAAACTACAGTTGCTGCCCAGTCAATAGAAGCACTTGAAAAGATGGGCTATAAACAGTATATTTGCTACTTAACACTTCCCTTGTCAATCAATAGTTGCTATAAATTGCGCTGCTAAATTATTCTCACTTTTTATGACAGTTTTGAATTGTGGAAGTGCATCCATTGTAAGTGATTCTGCACAATGTGCTTTAACTCTTATCTGGGGCTGGCTGATTTCCCGTGGCAACACTCACTGCGTTGAAGGATTCGCTGCTTTAAAGCAGTGAGTTTTTTTAAAATTAATGATTCTTTTAAAAACACCATTCTAATTAGTAAAAGTCTTTGTAAGGATGGAGTTTTTAAAAGGACAAAATGAGAGATTGCCCGGGAAAGGGAGGAGAGAGGGACGATTATAAATTAGAGAGAGTGTGTTGGGGATAATGGAGAAAGCAGATTGGGAAAACGAGAGGGGCTGGGATTAGTAGAAAACAGAGTAACTAAAAATAACAGGGAGCACACAGGAAACATAGTGGAGAGCGGAATATTAAAGAGAGAAAGAGTGAAAGAGAGGAGAGTGGGGCCATTAAAAAGAACCAGAGGAATGACAAATAAAGAAGGTGGCTCTTAAACCACCGAGAATAATAACGAGAGAGAGAGGAAAATGGAGGTATTAATGAAAGAAGTGGAGAATGGGTCCATTCAAACTAAAGAAAGATTTGCTCTCACAGTTTCTCTCTGTGCTCTCCTCCACTTTCTGCCTCTGATATACATGAAATATACTTTGCCCCTTTTACCTTCTGTAGATTCACTATTGGCCGGGACACTGAACCACTCTTGTATCTTGTATGTTGGTGTACAGATAATTGTAGCTGTAGTAAAGACAGCTGCTTGACGGTAGCTGTAGTAAAGACAGCTGCTTGATGGCAGTCGGATAAATAGGAAGCCATCTTGGCCATGCGGCAGTACTACACGAGCTGGCACTGACTCAAGACCTAATAAAGAGTACTCAACGATATCTACTCGTAAGCCTCTTAATACTATGATATAAGATAACATTACATGGTACCAGGATTTATAGAACGCACGATACGGGCATACCACAACAATGGAAGGGATAAAACCACCGACTAGCCTGCAACTTGAAGGAAATCTGGACGAAAATTGGCGCGAATTCAAACAATGCTTTCTTCTCTACCTCACAGCGATCGACGCCATGACTAGCTCTGGAACACGTAAGGTAGCTTTGTTGCTAACAGTGGCTGGCTCACAGGCAATCAAGCTGTATAATACATTTACGTTCGCAGCTGAAGGTGACAAAAATGATCTGGACAAGGTGATAGATTTGTTCGATAAATACTGCACACCTAAAAAGAATGAAACGTTCGAGAGATTTGTTTTTCGCTCCCGCGGGCAAAAGCAAGGAGAATCCTTTCATGTTTTTCTGACGGACTTAAAAACAAAAGCACAAACATGTAACTTTGGAGACTTGAAGGAATCGATGATACGCGATCAGGTCGTTTTCGGAATACTTGACAAGAAGGTGAGGGGGAGAATGCTTAGGGACAATGACTTTAGATGCTGCAGTAAAAATATGCCATGCTAGTGAACTCTCAGCCATGCACATGCAAAAATTCGATGGGAGAACTACAGCAACGGGCGTGAGAGCGCTGGGACTGGACAACCTACCAGTGGATGTAGTACACAGAAGGGACACAAGAGGGCGCACAGAGTTCAGGACTATGACGCCATACGATTGCAGATGGTGCGGCAATAGACACGTGGCAAGACAGTGTCCGGCTTATTGGAAGAACTGCGCAAAATGTAAAGGCAGGAATCACTTTGCTAAAATGTGCTTTTGGGAAGAGAAAACCGAAGGTAAAAAGACAGTGCATGATATTGAGACTGAAGACACGGAATCGGAGACTTTGTATGTTGGAATGGTGCAAAATGGCTTAAAACAGGGTAAAGATATGGAAAAGGAAGTACATTCCGTAGGACTAAAGACTGAAGTTTGGATAGCCCCCTTGCTGGTAAATGGCACCATTGTTCCCTTCAAGCTAGATACAGGTGCTAAGGCAAACCTCATAAGCTGGAGTGATGCACGGAATCTCAAAGTGAGACCAAAAATACTGAACAAGACAGTGGCTTTGAAGGCGTACAATGGACAAAGTATTGAAACAAAAGGAACGTGTAGGCTGAATGTTAAGGTAAAAAAATCGCATTCACCCATTGACGTTTGTTATAGTGCCTGAAGGACATGAGTCACTGTTGGGGGATAAGGCATGTGTGGATTTGGGCTTGGTAAAACGAGTCTATACTATTAATGAACTGAACTGTGTGCAGAGTGCCCCCCAAGACAGTACAAATATAAAGCATGATGCTATAACACACAGTACGCGGATGTATTTCAGGGTTTCGGAGCACTGCCCTTTACATACTCCATCAAACTGAGAGATGATGCACAACCTGTGATTCACGCACCCAGGAGAGTTCTGGTGGCCCTCCGTGAGAAACTGCGGAAAGAGCTAGACCGCATGGAGGGACTAGGTGTCATAAAGAAGACTGAGGAACCGACTGACTGGGTAAATTCCATGGTTTGCGTCAATTCAAAAAAGACTGATAAATTGCGTGTCTGCATGGATCCCAAGGACCTTAACGCTAATATAAAAAGAGAGCACTATCAAATCCCAAAGAGAGAGGAAATAGTCAACGAAATGACAGGAGCAAAATTCTTCTCCAAGATGGACACCTCACATGGATTCTGGCAGCTGAAACTTGATGAAGAGAGTACTAAGCTGTGCACCTTTAACACCCCATTTGGTCGATACTCTTACCAGCGCCTGCCCTTCGGCATTAGCTCCGCCCCAGAAATCTTCCACAGAGCAATGGAGCAAATCATCGAGGGCCTGGATGGTGTGCAGGTGTACGTGGATGATCTGGTAGTATGGGGCTCCACTCAGGGAGAGCACGACACCAGACTGGAAAAAACACTTCAGAGGATACGGCAGTATGGACTCAAACTAAATAAAGACAAATGTCAGTTCAGCGTCAATGAAATCACATTCCTCGGGGACAAGATTTCTGCAGAAGGGATTCAGCCAGACAAGTCAAAGGTAAAGGCCATACATGACATGGAAAAACCAAAGGACAAGAAAGGGGTTCAGCGGGCCCTTGGCATGGTTAATTACCTAGGGAAATTCATTCCAAATCTGGCAGTGAAAACTGCTGCCCCAAGAGACAGAGTTCCAATGGGGACATGAACATAAGAATGAATGGAAGGGGCTGCTACACATTCTAGCAAGTGAACCCCTACTGAAGTTCTTCTGCCCTGAAAAGAGGACAAAAGTGTCCACAGATGCCTCTAAGGATGGATTAGGGGCTGTCCTTCTACAGGAAGATGAAGGAGAATGGCGATCAGTGGCATATGCGTCACGCTCCATGACGGCTACAGAGTGCCGGTATGCGCAAATAGAGAAGGAGTGCCTGGGCTTGGCATTTGGGTGTGAAAAATTTCATACCTACATCTGTGGACTTCCCAAGGTTATCCTAGAAACTGACCATAAGCCACTGCTAGGGATCACAAAAAAGAATCTGTGTGACATGTCATCACGGATACAGCGCCTAATGATGAGACTACAATGTTATGATTTTGAGCTCACATATGTGCCAGGGACACAAATGTTCATTGCAGATACACTATCCAGGGCTGCGCCTCGTGCCACACAAAACAGTGAAACAGAAGAGGATGTGGCCCTTCATGTGGATATGGTCTATGCAGCATTGCCCGCCTCACAGGAACAACTATCAAAGATAGCCACAGAGACATCAAAGGACCCTGTTCTGAGGAAAGTGATGAGAAATCTTCAAGAGGGTTGGAAGAAAGGGTCATGTAAACAATATCATCATATTCAGTCTGAGCTTTCTGTGGTCAATGGACTACTGCTTAAGTGTGACAGGATCGTAGTGCCCATCTCTATGCGACGAGAAATGCTTAACAGGATACATGAAGGGCACCTGGGTGTGGAAAAGTCAAAAAGGAGAGCACGTGAGGCACTCTACTGGCCAAACATGAACTCTGATATTGACCAGATGATCAGTGAGTGTGCTACATGTCAGGAGTATCACTACAAGCAAACAAAAGAGCCTTTCATTACCACAGAGCTCCCATCACAACCTTGGGAAAAGGTAGGAACTGATATTTTTCACTACGAAGGAAAAGACTATTTGTTAGTTATTGATTATTACTCTAATTATCCTTAGATTGCTCTCCTACCCAGCACCACGTCAAGAGCTGTGATAACTCACCTGAAGTCAATCTTTTCCAGGCAGGGCATCCCTCGAACTCTGGTCTCTGATAATGGCTCTCCCTATGCCAGTCATGAGTTTCAGTCGTTTGCTACAGAGTATGAGTCTAAGCATGTAACCTCCAGCCCGCTCCACCCTCAAGCCAATGGAAAAGCGGAGAAGGGGGTGCAGATTGTGAAAAGGCTATTAAAGAAAGCAGCACACAGCAACACTGACCCATATCTGGCCATGATGTCATACAGGGCGGCCCCGCTGGAAAGTGGCAAGTCTCCAGCTGAGCTCTTACTTGGTCACAAAATCCGTACTCGACTTCCCAGGCATGTCACACCTGATCACAGAGATGAGGTATGGGCAGACAAGGCCTGGAAACTTCAGCGGAAACAAAAAACGCTCCATGACTGCACAGCCACTGCACTAGTGCCTCTACAGGAGAAGGATGTAGTTCGCATTGAAGGGCCTGGGTCATGGAATCAAAGAGCCACCGTTCTACAACAGGTTGCCCCCAGGTCATACAGTGTCATGACAGAAAATGGCAATGTGATCGCAGAAACAGGAGGCAACTACTGAAAACCACCGAGACCTATCAGCCGCAGGAGGACAGAGAGGATGAGCTGATGATGGAAATCCGACAGAGTGACGAGGAGACGAGGGCAATGCCACAAAGTGATGAAGTACACAGGGGTGACAATGAGACAAGGGATCTGTGTGGTACAGACATGAACTTAATGGACACAACTGGGTTGGCCCAGCAAATACCCGCTCAGCTATGCAGGTCACAGCGCACCAGAAAGCCTGTCGTTAGACTCGACCTGTAGACAAGGGAAAGACTGTAAACAGCTAATGGACTTCTGGGTGTGGGTAGTGTTTATATGTACTGGCAGTTATTGCAAGGTATAGTTACACTGACTGTTTTTATATGTTGTTAATATGTGTTCTATGTGTTATGTTATGTTATGGTGTTTACTGTTTATGTCATCGTTGAGGGGGAAAGATGTACAGATAACTGTAGCTGTAGTAAAGACAGCTGCTTGACGGTAGCTGTGGTAAAGACAGCTGCTTGACGGCAGTCGGATAAATAGGAAGCCATCTTGGCCATGCAGCAGTACTACACGAGCTGGCACTGACTCAAGTCCTAATAAAGAGTACTCAATGATATCTACTCGTAAGCCTCTTAATACTATGATATAAGATAACATTACAGTTGGTTAGACACTAGTATGGACCAGTTGGGCCGAATGGCCTGTTTCTGTGCAGGAACATTGAGAGTTGGGCAGTAAAGGCCCCGGTTTCGTATCGGATAAGCTGGAGTCAGTGGCGGTCCAGTGTGATGTGCGGTCGATCTCACAGCCTCTCAGTTACCCACCCCCGCCGCTCCTTAAACCTCTCGGGAAGAATGTTCAGAGAATCTGTTTTATATAGTGGAGTTTTGAGGGTTAACACAGAGGCATGCTGATCGGTGGAAACCTGTCTTTTCCCAGAAACACTTCCTAATTCAGGAGAGAGAAAAATAAACAGAAATCGGTGTTGGTCAGTCGGCATTTTAGTAGAGAGAAGTATTTCATGTAAATCCCAGGTCAGAGCTGCAGACTGGGGGATAAAAGACTGCAGAGAGAGTGGGAGGAGGGAGCAGGTCAAAGTGTTCGTCTGTATTTCCTGTTTACAGATACTGCCTGACCTGCTGCCAATTCCCAGCATTTGCTGTTTTTTTCTTGCACTTTTCCGGTGTTCCTTCAGGATTTAATCTGTGTCTGCAACAGATTTTGACATCAACTTTGCTTCCATCCAGTTCTAAACTCCAGCTGAGCACTGACACACTTTGCATTCACACTGAGAGGAGCGGGACTGGTTTGCCAGCACAGACTGCAGCACATTGCTGTGTCGATTGCTTAATCTCCACAGTGAATAGAGCCACACGTTCCCAACCTGCCCACTCTCAGGATACCTGCCTTCAGCCCTCGGTGACAAATACATCTACTTAACTTCAATCCAAACACCTGCAAGACACGGCCAAGATACACGGTACTAATGCATTTCTTCCCACTCTGCATCTAGCCAGCTGATTCCTGGGGATCAGATTCCACTGACACTCTCACATACCCGTTCCTGTCACCAAATTGCCATTTTCACAGTGATCGACGGTTGGCTGTTTGACCTTCAAAAGGACACAATTGAACCGGCTTCTGTCCTCAGGGGAGACAAACGCTAGATCACCTTCAGGAGAGAAAATTAACGTCAATTACAAAACATAAATAATGCACCGGAACCAATTGAAGACTTGTGATTATCGCAATGAACAAATCATGTGCTGAAGTTAGGGTCGATGATCAGGGGAACCCCCATGGAAATTCAACCCCTTGATTCATTCAAACTGGTCAAGTGGTTGCGCCACCAGTGGAAGTGATGAAAAGTTTATGAATTCACAGGAATAGGAGGAGACCATTCAACCCCGCGAGCCTGTTCTACGCTTCAATTAGTTCCTGGCTGATCTGTATCTTAACTCCATCTATTTGCCTTGGTTCCGTAACCCTTAATACCCTTACCTGACAAAAATTTATCAACATCAGTTTTGAAATTTTCCAATTGACCCCCAGCCTCAACAGCTTTTGGGGGAGAGAGTTTCCGATTTCCCCCCTTTGTGTGAAGAAGGGCTTCCTGACATCACCCCTGAACTCTAATTTTAAGGTTTTGCTCCCTTGTTCTGGACACCCCCTACCAAAGGAAATAGTTTCTCTCTGGATTATGCAGTGGACCAACTACAAGGGAGTAAAGCCCATCTCAGTGGCCAGGGTCTGAGGGTCTTGACTGGGTAATGAAGAAACTGGATCACCACGTTTGAGTCAGGAAGGCAGCCAAACAGCGCACTGCAGATGCAGCAAGTGTGGCAGTATTTCATGGACCCTGCACTGCGATTAACTGTCACATCACCAATTACTGAGAACAGCTAACTCAGCACAGACTGGCCATCCAACCTGGGGATTGGAAATCTGAACTCTCTCCCTCAAAAGGCTGTGGATGTTGGGTCAAGACTGAGGGGGATAGATTTTTGTTGTGTAAGAGTTATGGAACCAAGGCGAGTAAATGGAGTTGACATACAGATCAGCCATGATCTAATAAAATAGCAGAACAGGTTTGAGGGGCTGAATGGCCTCCTCCTGTTCCTATTCTGTGTTGTATGTTTCCCCAGTATGCCTCAGAGACATGGACCATGTACAGCAGGCACCTCAAAGCACTGGAGAGGTACCACCAACGCTGCCTCCACAAGATCCTGCAAATCCATTGGCAGGATAGGCGCACCAGCGTCAGTATTCTTGCTCAGGCCAACATCCCCAGCATCGAAGCTTTGACCACGCTCAATCAACTCTGATGGACGGGTCACATCATCCGCATGCCCGATATGAGACTCTCAAAAAAAGTGCTCTACTCGGAGCTCCGGCACGGCAAGAGAGCCCCAGGTGGGCAGAAGAAACACTTCAAGGACACCCTTGAAGCCTCCTTGAAAAAGTGTAACATCCCCACCGACACCTGGGAATCCCTGGCCCAAGACCGCACAAAGTGGAGGAGAAGCATCCGAGAAGGCGCCGAACACCTCGAGTCTCTTCGCCGGGAGCCAGCAGAAGCCAAGCGCAGACAGCGCAAGGAGCGCACGTCAACCCAAGCACCCCACCCACCCGCCCCTTCAACCACCGTCTGCCCCACCTGTGACAGAGACTGTAGGTCCCGCATTGGACTCATCAGTCACCTGAGAACTCATTTTTAATGTGGAAGCAAGTCATCCTCGGTTCCGAGGGACTGCCTAAGAAGAGGAAGGAGATGTTTCTCCAGTAAAGTATCAGGCAGCTGCATCTGTGCATATTTTTATTGCAGATTTAATTTTTCCACATTCTCTGTATGAAAGGGGTCCTGATAGCAAGACCCCTCTCTTTAAAAGCTGTTGTCATGGTAATCTCCTTCTTTGATGTGCCAACTATCAGCTTCCTAACAGATATAAATCAGTATCCTCGATTCTCCCACACACAAAATATGTTGTGGCCACTGAAAAGATCATTCAAGCTCATCGACTGCCAAGTGGCATCTTGTTACTGAGGTGTGAGATCTGATCAGTCAGTGACTCCCGGTGCACTGATGCCCTTAATGTGCCAATAAAATGTTTTACAATGAACACTCAGCCATAAAGTGTTGTGATTTACACCCTACATGACATCTGTCATATGGTTATTGAGGTTAAACAGACTACTGATGTATCTGATACGCTCCCAGTGAAGACACGGTGAGGTGATCACCAACGTCCTTTTAGCATTGCTGGTCTCCATGACCCCTCCCCAATATCCGAGGCTATTTGGCAAACTAACTCCATAGGTTACGAGTCATCATTGTATCATAAAATTTAGAATAGCAATGGAGAGGTGCAAGGAACAATCTAGAGTGGAACTTCTAAACTGGAATAGGGCTAACTTCAATGGGATGTGAAGGGATCTAGCAAGGGTAAAATGGAACCAAAGACTGACAGGAAAAACTGTAACGGAACAATATGTGATCTTTAAGGAGGAGATGTTCCAAGTACAGGCTAGGTACATTCTAACAAGCGGGAAGGGTAAGGGAACCAAAGCAAGGGCTCCTTGGATGACAAGGGAGATAGAGAAGATGATGAAACAAAAAAAGAGGGTGTAAGATGAATGTCAGGTGAATTCTTCAAGGGAGAACCAGACCAAATACAGTAAGTTGAGAGGAGAAGTGAAGATAAAAATAAGATTGGCAAAGAGAGAATATGAGAGTAGAATGGTGGTTAACATAAAAGGGAACCCAAAAATCTTCTACCGGCATGTAAACAGTAAGCGGGTAGTAAGAGGTGGGATGCGGCCTATTAGTGACAAAGAAGGGGTTATACACTTAGAGGCGCAGGACAAGGCTAGAATACTCAGTGAGTACTTTGTATCGGTGTTTACTAAGGAGGTGGATGCTGACAAAATATCGGTAGCAGTGGACAAGGTAGAAGCAATGGAAGGGGTGAAAATTGATAGACAGGATGTACTAGGAAGGCTGGGTATGCTTAGAGTGGACAAGTCGCCTGGTCCAGATGGCTTGCATCCCAGATTGCTAAGGGAATTGGGGGAGGAGATAGTGGAAGGGCTTGCCATAATTTTCCAGTCTTCCCTAGATGCGGGGGAGTTGTCTGAGGATTAGAAAGTGGCAAATGTGACACCATTGTTCAAGAAAGGGTGTAAGGACAATCCTAGTAATTACAGGCCGGTCACTTTAACATCAGTGGTAGGTAAAGTTTTAGAAACAATAATCAAGGAAAAAATTAACGGGCACTTGGAGGGGTTTAAGCTAATTAAGGAGAACCAACACGGATTTGTAAAAGGCAGATCTTGTCTGACTAATCTAATTGAATTTTTTGATGAAGTAACAGAGAGGATTGATGAAGGGAATGCAATGGATGTTGTCTGCATGGATTTTAGGAAGGCATTTGACAAAGTACCACATCGAAGGCTGGTTAACAAAATTGAGGCTCATGGAATAGATGGGTCAGTGGCAGCTTGGATAAGGAATTGCCTTAAGGACAGGAAACAGCGAGTTGTGGTAAATGACTGTTTTTCAGACTGGAGGATGGTAGACAGTGGTGTTCCCCAAGGGTCAGTGCTGGAGCCACTGCTTTTTTTGAGATATATAAGTGACCTGGATATTGGAATACAAAGTAGAATTTCTAAATTTGCCGATGACACCAAACTTGGGGGTGGGGGGTGGGGGGTGGCAAACAGTGAGGATGATACCAATCGACTGCAACAGGATATAGAAAGGCTAGCAGAATGGACAGACAAGTGGCAGATGGAATTTACTACAGAGAAGCGTGAGGTGATGCATTTTGGCAGAAGGAACAGGGAGAGGCAATATTCACTTAATGGCACAGTTTTACAGAGTGTGCAGGGACAGAGGGACCTGGGAGTTAATGTGCATCGGTCCCTGAAGGTGGTGGGACATATTGAGAGAGTGGTTAGCAAAGCATATGGGATCTTGGGCTCCATAAATAGAGGTATTCAGTACAAAAGTAGAGAGGTTATGCTGAACCTTTATAAAGCACTGGTTAGGCCACAACTGGAGTATTGCGTCCAGTTCTGGTCACCACACTTTAGGAAGGATGTGAAGGCCCTTGAGAGGGTGCAGAGGAGATTTACCAGAATGGTTCCGGGGATGGGGGATCTTGGCTACAAGGACAGGTTGGAGAAGCTGGATTTGTTTTCATTAGAGCAAAGGAGGTTGAGGGGTGATTTGATAGAGGTGTACAAGATTATGACGGGTTTGGATAGGCTAGACGGGGAAAGGCTGTTCCCACTAGTTGATGGTACAAGGACTAGAGGACACAGATTTAAGGTTTTGGGCAAAAGATATGGGGGACGTGAGGAAAAACTTTTTTACGCAGCGACTGGTGATGACTTGGAATTCGCTGCTGACAGAAGTGGTGGAAGCGGAGACGCTCAATGTTTTCAAGGGGAGACTGGATAGGCACTTGAGGGAAATAAACTTGCAGGGCTACGGGGATAGAGCGGGGGGGTGGGACTGACTGGATTGCCCTACAGAGAGCCGGCACGGACTCGATGGGCACAATGGCCTCCTTCTATGACTCTATGAGGTGCAGGCATTTCACATCTCAGGTTTGTACAATTGCCCACTGTTGCCATATTCACCTCATGGTATAAAAGAGACAAATTCAGGACTGATGCAAACTGACACCATTACTAACCCTCCCACTATGCCTGCGATGGTCACTGCTCTCACTATAATGGGCAGATGAATTATATCTCCCAACAAATACAGTTAATGAGCAGGTGGGTGATTATCTCCCTGGCCATACTCCTGCTAGCTCAGCTCATAAAGCCACACAGACAGGAAGGACTCCAGATCAACCCCTGGTCTGTGTTGAACGGAATTTCCTGTTTTTACTCCCAAGTCTGTAGTTTTGCACCAAACAACATCAACATGCAACAGACCATTGGGGCAACTGCTGAGCAACAGCAACAGCCTTTGTCTCACTCACCAATGTCCATATTCAACATATTGTTACCAGGGACAAAGTAATGGAATGGTAAATAGATAGATAGTTAAAGACTGATACAGATAGAGACAGAGAGTGAATTTTATTGTGATAGAGATAGCAGAAAATAATGAGAGAAAGACAGATTGATAGAGGCCGAGAAGGATGTTTTATTGAGAGGAGATGTGAAGGGACAATTTCATGGTGCAGGTCACCACCAGGGAAAGATAGTGAGTGAGAGAGAAAGAGAGAGACAGGGATAGCAACACAGACAAATGTAGAGAAATAGAAAGATGGGGGACTGGAAGAGAAGAACACAGACAAGGAAATATTAATAAATCTGCCCCCCCTCTTCATTTCCACAAACTGAGCTTGGTGCAAAAGTCTTTCAGTTTATTAAATGCTTGTTTATGCCAGGTTGCCTCCATTACACACTATAACTGAGATCAGTGGAAAAGCCCCTAGGCTCAAATTTAAGGAGTAAAATGAAACCCACCATGCAAAACTAATCTGACTGTCTCTTCATCTTCAGGTTAGCAGTTCCGTACTCCTACTCCCATATGGCCTACTGCTCCTAATTCTTATATTTTTATCCTGCTGCTTAAGGTCAGTGAGGCTGTGAGATGTGTGTATCGTTGGGTTTTTCTGATAAAGACCACTGGATTTGAGATAACTTCTTAAAGTGCAATTTGTCGAAAAATAAATCAACATCACATGATGGAGTTCCACTGCGCAGAACCAGATTTATAGGCCACAGAAGTAAAGGCTTCATTTAGGTCCAAGGCACACAGCTTGATGGGAGAGCAGGGAGTTGGGGGCTGACGAATTTGATACAGATTTCTGCTCATAATCACTCAGTATCTGACCCTTGCTGGAAAACGCATGTGTGAGGACAGCACCGAGCTGGTGAATGGCCAAAATCTTGCCAAGACTGAGCTCAGGTGAAGAATGATCCCAGCGAATAATAGAATCTTACATCCAGGTCCAAATTGGGGTTTCCCCTTCCAAGTTCAAGGGAAAGTTTTTAGCTCCCCCCCCAACTTAAAGAATCTTAAACATTCACTCCCTCCACCACCACGTACCGTGGCTGCAGTGTGTACCATCTACAAGATGCACTGCAGCAACTCGCCAAGGCTTCTTCGGCAGCACCTCCCAAACCCGCGACCTCTTCCACCTAGAAGGACAAGGGCAGCAGGCGCATGGGAACACCACCACCTCCAAGTTCCCCTCCAAGTCACACACCATCCTGACTTAGAAATATATCGCCATTCCTTCATCGTCGCTGGGTCAAAATCCTGGAACTCCCTCCCTAACAGCACTGTGGGAGCACCTTCACCACACGGACTGCAGCGGTTCAAGAAGGCAGCTCACCACCACCTTCTCAAGGGCAATTAGTGATGGGCAATAAATGCTGGCTTTGCCAGCAACACCCACATCGCATAAAAACGAATATTTTTTTAAACTGCCGCAGTCAGATATGGGACTGGAAGTTCCAGGGTAGGGACAGTGCCTTTGCGGAGAGGGGGAACTGAGAGAGAGAAAAACATAAGAGCTGAAAAACAAAGCATTGTCGATATGGCAAACCCCTTGCAGTAATTTTCATCTCCGGCTCCTGACAGTTTGAAGAGGGTTTATTGAACAGATGTGGATATGGAGCTTCACTAACTGTGACATTGCTTATCCTTTCAGTAAACACAGTGTTACGCCAGAATGGAGAGAATAATCTTGCTGCTGTTCTTTGAGTTTTTCCCCATTCCTTAGCACACAGAAAGCTGACATTTGAATTATATGAACTGTCAGTATCTTTTATACGGGCTTAATCTGATGTTACAGTCTCACTAAAACATTGCAGCCTTTCACAGCAACAAACAGTTGAAGGATCCAAAGACCAAGAGCCAGAATTCTTTACCAGGGAATATCTCGTGCTCTCAGTAGGGAGCTGTTCTCAGAGGGAGCTGATGTTGGAGAATTGAGTCTACAATGATGGAGCACCCTCCCTGGTCACTGAGCATGATACCCCCACTGGGAGCAATGAATTTACCCTCGCACCTCGCCCTCACTGATTGCTGTGGTTGGACGTGGGATTGGAGGCTGCAGGGTTGGATACATCTTGGAATTAAGTCCATGCAAACACAAGATGCGCCCATCTAGACCTTCCACAGTCTATGTACAAACCATCCCACAGTGGAATCCACTCACCCATTTAATTTCCCTGGGGAAGTTTTGAATCCGTGCTCACTAACCCAGAAGGGGAATAAAGTAAAATTCCAGAACACTCATCCATCCTCACAGCTCCAATATTCAATCAGACATTGGCCCCTCCCCCAGCTCACTGCACACTACCCCCAAACCTCCAACCTGGGTGAAAAATATCCAGCAACTTTCTGAAGTCTTACTCGCCACACTATCCACTGCTTTTACCTGATATCTGTTCTGTATAATTCCTACTGAGG
Organism: Somniosus microcephalus; assembly: GCF_052327205.1. Lineage (NCBI taxonomy): Eukaryota > Metazoa > Chordata > Chondrichthyes > Squaliformes > Somniosidae > Somniosus > Somniosus microcephalus. The sequence goes on from NC_141020.1 coordinate 947,091, forward strand.
GGGAAATTCTTCGAATCTCACCCCACCCCCGCCCACAGTCCTACCACCCCTCCCTCGCCCACTTCCAAAGTGTCGGCTGTAAAGCGCTTTGGGATGTCCGAAGGTTGTGAAAGGTGCTATATAAATGCAAATTCTTTTGTTCTTTCTTTAAACTCTTGTAAGTCAAAGGGGCTCCAATATCTTTGTCGTCTCAGGCAGTCCCTCGGAACCGAGGATGACTTGCTTCCACATTAAAAATGAGCTCTCAGGTGACTGATGAGTCCAATGCGGGACCTACAGTCTCTGTCACAGGTGGGGCAGACGGTGGTTGAAGGGGCGGGTGGGTGGGGTGCTTGGGTTGACGTGCGCTCCTTCCGCTTGCTCCCGGCGAAGAGACCCGAGGTGTTGGCGCCTTCCCGGATGCTTCTCCTCCACTTTGTGCGGTCTTGGGTCAGGGATTCCCAGGTGTTGGTGGGGATGTTGCACTTTTTCAAGGCTACAATATATGGGCACCAGAAACAGCAAAAATAACAGGGTACAAGAATCGAATCCTCTGCCTGACCACATTATGGATCATTCTCACCCTCATTCCGTCCCTCGTACAGTTAATTCCACCTGTCTGCAATAAATCAGCCGTGACATATTTTCCTGCTCATTTTTTAATCAGTGTCATTGATTTTTTCTCTCTCTCAGACCAACCAAGTCTACGTAAAAAAATCAATGGAAAAAGTGTCAGTTTAAAATAACCGGGTAATGATCACAGCAGGACAACAGATAGTGAGGAAATAACAACAGAACACGCTGGAAAAACTTAGCAGGCCAGGCAACATCCGTGGAGAGAGAAACAGAGTCAACGTTTGGGGTGGAAACCCTTCTACAGATAGTGAGGTGCTGTTTCACTGAGTTATAGACCAGCAGGAGAAGTGCCGCCGAATGAATTGCATCATTAAACAGCCTTTCAATGGCGCCAGCCTACACGCAGGCTGCGATTTGCTTATTACTTTACACAATTATTTCTAAATAGTTTTTTCGGGAGAGGTGGGAGTGTGGCGAAGGGGCGAGGAGCGGGGGGTTGTTCACTCTGGGGGCGAGAGTGTGAGGCAGGACACACAGTCACAATCTGAACTCCCAGAAGAGTCTCGCTCGCTCGTCAGCAACCTCATCTTCTCGTCTCTCACTGTCGGGTGTGCCCTACTTACTCTCTGAGTGCAATTGGCGCTTCATTGTAATCGAAGGACAGATTTAAAGCATGTTCCTATTTCCACTGGGAACTGCATCGAGGTAAAAACTCATTTCATTTTTTTCAGCAGTAATCAGATTGAAAAGATATTCATGCAGCCTCTCTGGGGCGAGCTTCCAAGGCACAATATCCCTTCTGACCGCACTGCCCACCGACTGTTCTATATATAGACCTCAGCACAAAGCCTCCGCCCAGGGACACGCCAGTGTTTTGTTTTCAATTTACTCTAATGCTACACTTGTGAAATTCCATTATTGCACTGTAACAGACCGATCAAAGCACCAACTGAGGAATTTTTAGTAAAATAGTTATCGCTGGGACTGCATCCAGCACATAGGCTGTTCTTTGTCTGCCCTTCTCTGCTTTTTATCCTTTTCCTTTCTTTCATATTCTTAATTTTCCCTTTTTCTTTCCTTCCGTTCTCCACCCCTCTTTCCATCTCTCCTCTATGCCCCCCTCCTCTCCCTCGTTCTCTGACAATGGTAGAGTATGATGAATATTTATAAATTCATTCGTTCAGTCAGAATCAACCAATTCAGCGGGTCAGAGAGCCGCGGCCGCTCTGTTTGCCATGCGGGACATGGTTGAGCGGGCCTGTTGTTCAGCTCCTGCCCCCAGTCTGCTCCCGGACTCATAGAAACATAGAAGATAGGAGCAGGAGTAGGCCATTCGGCCCTTCGAGCCTGCTCCGCCATTCAACGAGATCATGGCTGATCATCCAAACCCGAGCACCCGGTCCCTACACCGACAGCCATCCCACCATCCCACTCCTCCCACTCCTCCATTCAATGGGACTAGCTGTGGCTTGCGGTGCACAAGCTCAGGCGAGTTATTCCGGGTCCTGATCAGCCTAACTAGCGATTCTTAAGGGGATCTCGGGAGATGCTCAAATAAAGTCCACAAAGCATTCTCAATTGCAGAAGGAGCAGGATCCACAAAACATTCAGCTCACGGGCAAGATCCTTGCTCCCTCTCGCCCCCTCCCCCTCCCCCTTGCCCCCCTGCCCCCGGACTTACCCTTGGGCCTCCGCACCGGCCGGCACAGCCCCGGCCCCGACAGGCCACTACAATCGCTGCCCACAGCTTCTCCAAATTAGGATGTTGGGACGCAAGGACCAACTTAGGCCGGTGAGGGTCGGGTTGCCAACTCTGGTCGGAGGCATCCTGGAGAGTTAAGCAGCGCCTCAATTTCAAAATTTTCATCCTTGTTTTCAAATCCCTCCATGGCCCTCGCCCCTCCCTATCTCTGTAATCTCCTTCAGCCCCACAAGCACCCCCCCCCCCCCCCCCCAGATATCTGCGCTCCTCTAATTCTGGCCTCTTGAGCATCCCTGATTATAATCGCTCCACCATTGGTGGCCGTGCCTTCTGTTGCCTGGGTCCTAAGCTCTGGAATTCCCTGCCTAAACCTCTCTACCTCGCTACCTCTCTCTCCTCCTTTAAGATGCTCCTTAAAACCTACCTCTTTGACCAAGCTTTTGGTCACCTGCCCTAATTTCTCCTTATGTGGCTCGGTGTCAAATTTTTAGTCTTAAAATACTCCTGCGCAGCGCCTTGGGACGTTGTACTACATTAAAGGCGCTATATATGTTGCTGTTTGATCACATGACCTCCAGTTGCCTCTACCGGTCAAACAGCCTTTTCCTCCATCGCCAATATTTTTATAACTACTGTAATGACTGCCGCCCCCATCCACCAACCCCCACCCTGAAGCAGAGACACTCCCGGTTTCACTGGACAGGGATCTGCCGCGAAGCATTACTTTCAGAGATGGGATGAGCTGTCAGTAATCTTCTTCAAAAGAAATTTCCTCGGAGGGATCAGGAACGGATTCGGAGCTGTCTCGGGAGCCTCAATTCCTGGAGTTGGGGCTGAGGAACATTATCAGGAGACTGTAGCAGCATGTTGTACTCAACTTGTGCCAGTTTGGACCCAAAACTGCCATCCGCCAATCTGGGGAAGCGGATATAAATAAACCAGTGCTTAAAATAGATCCCTTCTTAAATTCAGCATGTGGTGCAGGCTGTGGATATTTTAATCTTTTTTCACATTCTCATCCTCCCGGAAGGTGCTGACTCTGTGGAGCCAGCATCCCCCCAGTACCTCACCAGATATAGGGAATGGTAGCGTAGTGGTGATGTCACTGGGCTAGTAATCCAGAGGCCTAGACTAATGATCCAGAGATGCGAGTTCAAATCCCACCACGGCAGCTGGGGAATTCAAATTCATTTAATTAAATCAATCTGAAAGCTATCGGATTGTTGTAAAAACCCATTTGGTTCCCACCAGCAGGACAAACCCACCAGGGGTGGTGGCTCAGTGGGAAGGAGTGGCCCTGGGAGTCCTCAACATTGACTCCAGACCCCATGATGTCTCATGGCTTCAAGCCAAGCATGGGCATGGGCATGGGCATGGAAACCTCCTGCTGATTACCACCTACTGCCCTCCCTCAGCTGATGAATCAGTACTCCTCCATGTTGAACACCACTTGGAAGAAGCACAGAGTAGCAAGGGCACAAAATGTACTCTGGGTGGGGGACTTCAATGTCCATCACCAAGAGTGGCTCGGTAGCAGGACATAACTGCCAGTCTGGACCTGCGACAGGTGGTGAGAGAACCAACACGAGGGGAAAAACCTACTTGACCTCGTCCTTACCAATCTACCTGTTGCAGATGCATCTGTCCATTAGTAGCAGAGGCCACCACACAGTCATTGTGGAGACAAAGTCCCGTCTTCACACTGAGGACACCCTCCATCATGTTGTGTGGCACTACCACTGTGCTAAATGGGATTGATTCAGAACAGATCTAGCAGCTCAAAACTGGGCATTCATGAGGCACTGTGGGCCATCAGCAGCAGCAGAACTATATTCCACCACAACCTGTAACCTCATGGTCTGGCATGACCATTACCACCAAGCTAGGGGACCAACACCCGGCACCTGGCTACCGACCATAGAGCACATATACCAGAAACGCTGTTTACGGAGGTCATGGACCATCATCAAAGACCCTACCCACCCCAGCCACAGTCTGTTCGCCCTCCTGCCATCTGGGAGACGCTACAGATGCATTCGCACCCGTACGACCAGATTTAGGAACAGCTTCGTTCCCAGGGCTGTCATCCTACTGAACTCCACAAATAAACTCTAAAGCCTGCACATCTGCCAATGCACTTTATTATGGTTATGTTTATGTTAATGTATTACAAGCCAAATGTATGTTGAATGTTTAAATGTCTTAATCTAAATGTACACTCTCGGGAGCCGCAAGCCTACATTTCGTTGTACTGCACTTGTGCACTAACAATGACAATAAAGTTGATTATTATTATTATAATTATTATAAGGAGTGTAGAACAACATGCCCGGAGCAGCACCAGGCATACCTAAAAATTAGGTGCCAACCTGGGGAAGCTGCAACACAGGACTATGTGCATGCTAAAAAGTGGCAGCAGCATGCTATAGACAGGGCTAAGCGATCTCACAATCAACGGATCAGATCAAAGCTCTGCAGTCCTGCCACATCCAGTCATGAATGGTGGTGGACCATTAAACAACTAACGGGAGGAAGAGGCTCCATAAATATCCGCCAAGACCACTCGGCTCCCGACCTCATTACAGCCTTAGTCCAAACATGGACAAAAGAGCTGAATTCCAGAGGTGAGGTGAGAGTGACTGCCCTTGACATCAAGGCAGCATTTGATTGAGTGTGGCATGAAGGAGCCCTAGTAAAACTGAAGTCAATGGGAATTGGGGGGAAAATGCTCCACTTGCTGGAGTCATATCTAGCACAAAGGAAGATAGTTGTGGTGGTGGGAGGTTAATCATTACAGCCCCAGGACATCGCTGCAGGAGTTCCTCAGGGCAGTTTCCTAGGCCCAACCATCTTCAAGCTGCTTCATCAATGACCTTTCCTCCAACATAAGGTCAGAAATGGGGATGTTCGCTGATGACTGCACAGTGTTCAGTGCCATTCACAACTCAGATAAAGAAGCAGTCCATGCCCGCATGCAACAAGACCTGGATGACGTTCAGGCTTGGGCTGATAGGTGACAGGTAACATTCGCACCACAGAAGTGTCAGGCAATGACTATCTCCAACAAGTGAGAGTCTAACCATCTCCCTTGACATTCAATGGCATTACCATCGCTGAATCACCCACCATCAACATCCTGGGGGTCACCATTGACCAGAAACTTAACTGGATCAGCTACATAAATACTGTGGCAACAAGAGCAGGTCAGAGGCTGGGTATTCTGCGACGAGTGCCTCACCTCCTGACTCCCCAAAGCCTTTCCACCATCTACAAGGCACAAATAAGGAATGTGATGGAATACTTTCCAGTAGCCTGGATGAGTGCAGCTCCAACAACACTCAAGAAGCTCAACACCATCCAGGACAAAGCAGCCCACTTGATTTGCACCCCATCCACCACCTTAAACATTCACTCCCTCCACCACTGGCACACTGTGGCTGCAGTGTGTACCATCTACAAGATGCACTGCAGCAACTCGCCAAGGCTTCTTCGGCAGCACCTCCCAAACCTGCGACCTCTTCCACCTAGAAGGACAAGGGCAGCAGGCGCATGGGAACACCACCACCTCCAAGTTCCCCTCCAAGTCACACACCATCCTGACTTGGAAATATATCGGCCGATCCTTCATCGTCGCTGGGTCAAAATCCTGGAACTCCCTCCCTAACAGCACTGTGGGAGTATCCTCACCACACGGACTGCAACGGATCAAGATGATGGTTCACCACCACCTTCTCAAGCCCAGTTAGGGATGGGCAATAAAAGCTGGCCTTGCCAGCGATGCCCACATCCCTAAACAAATAACAAAAACAAAAAAAAACACTCTGGCTCTTGGCTCTTTCTTGGCTTCTCAATTTTAAAAACATTTTCATCGGCAAAAGAGTGAAAGGCTGCCTGGAGAGCGATTCACCCACGGTCAATAACTTCCCATGATCCCAGCCTCTTATTGGAAGGATTATGAGTGCAGTTATACACAGAGCTGGTGACCCAGACTGTGTTGTAATTAGCATTCACTGTGGGAGGGAATTTGATATTTCAGGAAGAGAATAATTTGATGTTTCTCACAGGCAGATAATCCCTAATGTAACAAAACATGGGAGCAAAGGGAATGTTTGAAAGAGATAAACATTACACCAAAGTACCAGCAAGGGCAGGAGGATTAGAATAGACTCTTTCACTACATGTCCCACAGCATCCCCTGATTATCATTTACAAGCAATATACCATACAAATCTATAAGTAAAACATTCATGACTTGGAGACAAAAAATGTCTTGGGATATGGAGCGAGGCAGCGAGTTGTTGCTGTGCCTTTTAGCTGTGAATTGAATGCAGGGAGAGTGGCTGAAGGTCAGCTGTCTTCTATAAGATTACATTCAGCACTGAACAGCTTCAATTATCCTCAGCAGTAACCTCTGATCTATCTCGGTTCAAGTGGGATTGAGTTTCCGTGACACCCAGTGCATGCTTTGTGTACGTTCCCCTCTCCCCTCCCACAAACCAGATAATAGATGGAGGCATAGAGTGTCACTGGGGTGAATGCAGGTCCCACAATCAGGCATGGAAGCTCCTGCCCACTCTCCCCCCCCCCGATTTGCAGCGAGCCACAATGTGTGGCAAAGAAAAATTCAAATGGGTGACCAGCGTATGCCTCATTTAACATTCCAAAAATATTTAAATTGGCCCCTTGCCAGAATCAGTGGCGTCTTCACCTGTCTCGACACTGGCAGCACGACTTACCTGCTTGAAAGGGTGCAGCGCCTGGCCATGGGCTGGTTGGGGGTGCCGGATTCTTACACGTGAACACCACTTGCTAATTGTTGGTTAGAAAGTTTGATTATTTTTGGCTTATTATTAACATTTCATTGGTGCATTAATGTTTGCTGCTGATGGCCTGATCATTTTGCTATTATAAGACTTTATTTCCAACTCTGCTTTTTGGAACCAATTTGCTTTCAGGAGCTGGTTCACTTGTAGCAACTGAAGTGAGAAGCATGGATTTTGGGGATATGGAGGGGAAGAGCAGTTCTTGAGGGTGCAGGAAAGGCAGGCGTGATTCTACCTCCTGAGTTATATAAACACGCACTGCAGAGGTTCAAGAAGGCGGCTCACCACCAACTTCTCAAGGGCAATTAGGGATGGGCAATAAATGCCAGCCTTGCCAGCGACGCCCACATCCCATAAACAAATTTTAAAAAACTCGCACTTACTCGAGGACCCACATTTACTGACTCGCGGTGCCCTGCCTAGGAATAAGCCTACGGTGGAGTAGTGGTTGTGTTACTGGACTAATAATCCACAGACTTAGACTAATAATACAGAGAATGTTGAGTTCAGAGCCCACCACGGCAGTTTGAGAATTTGAATTCAGTTTAACAAAAAAATCTGGAAATAAAAGCAGGTAAAAGTGACCCTGAATCTGTCGGATTGCTGTAAAAACCCATCTGGTTCACTAACGTCCTTTAAGGAAGGAAATCTGCCGTCCTTACCCGGTCTGGCCTATATGTGACTCCAGACCCACAGCAATGTGGTTGACTCTTAACTGCCCCACTGAACTGGCCTCGCAAGACACTCAGGGCTAAGGGAATGAGGGATATGGGGATCAGGCGGGAAAATGGAGTTGAGGTAGATCAGCCATGATCTTATTGAATGGCGGAGCAGGCTCAAGGGGCCGAATGGCCGACTCCTGCTCCTATTTTTTATGGTCTTATGTTATCAAACTGCTCCCGAATGAACTACTGAACTCCCTGACATGAATCAGTCATTTATGAAAGAAAGACTTATGAAATAATACTGAGCGGCCTACGGGTGGTGCTGTTCAGGGAGAGTATAAATACTCGGGCACGGGCCCAGCTTGCGCAGGACATTCTTAACAGGAACTAGTGAAGGACACAACTAGACCTCCATGTTGTAAAACAGTTGATTAAAGCTTTGTTTAACGCTTAGACCAAGTGCCTAGTAGTTTTCTTACGTCACTCCCCAAGGTGGTGTCACGTGTACCTCAATGTGTAGCCGAATGACTGGATTCCACAAGTGATTCACAGCCATGGCCAAGAGCAGCTGACTGACTGAGCCGAGTGCGAGAGAGAGGAAGAATTAATGGAGGCTGTTTTTCCAGTGTTTTAAACCAATTAGTTAATTTTTATGCAGTCAGTGAAGCAATAAAGCAGCTGCAACACATTTTTCAATCGCACGCTCTGTACTTGCTGGGAGAAGCAATTTTCATTTCAGTGTCATCACGGAAATAAACATTTTAATTTTGGGATATAAAGCTTCGTTGCAAATCACTCCAACCGATGGCAGAATCATTACTGTGCAATTTACAATTGAAAGACTTTGCCATTTCTGTCACTCAAAGGTATCACCCCATTGCTTCTCAAACGGGCAGGATATTCAGAAATATTTGCCTTAAGAGGAAAGATTACAACAAAGTCACTGTGGTCAGGTGGCCAGTGACTGAGCCAATAAGTTACTGGCCCTATTTTTCCCATGCAGCAACAACCACCACCCGGCGGGGCGAACGGAAACATCCCGTTTCCCTTTTGTTTACCCAGTCGTTGAGTGAGAATGTCAGTGGTCGTGTTGAGGTTCACAGTTCAAAGGATCCTTCCTCCTGACTGAAGAGAGGTCAAGTGGAATGAAATGAGCAAAAAGCTGCTGCAATAATACAACAATATTGAGAGCTTTTTTCCTAAGATTATTTTAGTCCAATTCGCCACGGTGTTCAATTATGGTTGGCAACTAAGACCAATCTTATCCTCACCCAACAACAACAACTTGCATTTATATAGCACTCCGAATGTAGTAAAACATCCCAAGGCGCTTCACAGGAGCGTAAATGAGATAAAACTTGACACTGAGCCACATTAGGACAGGTGACCAAAAGCTTGGCCAAAGAGGTAGAGGTAAAGGATCGTATCTCATGCTTGTTACTATGTCAGTCCTGGATGTTTGCATTGTGACATTGGATCAGCAAAACAGTGATAAAGTGGCAATGTGGTCAAGGTATTGGGTTCCTGGTCCATTGGACGAAGCAGGTTTGGGTTTGAACCACAGGGGCAGTTGATGGATGTTAAAGGCAAACAAAGTTATTCACAAACATCAGCATGAAGAGAGGATATAGATGGTAAGTTTGTTCATGTTGGCAGAGAGACTGAACTTGGGATATTAGGGGTGCAGTGTATAGTCACATTATAGAAATTCCTACTTTTCATTTTACAGTTGGGATATTTGCCCAACAGAACGGGTTTGAATATCTTGTATATTCACCTACACCCGCACAATGTGTCCCTTAAAAGTTACCGGACATGAAGGGGTGAGGAGCTGAGGATGGAGGCCACCAGGTTCCCAGTTTTTTAATTGATTGCGTTAATGAAGATTAGGTTCTTCTGCAAGAAGAGATGAGGATGGAAGGAGAGAAATTCTGCGCCTTGATTTTACCATCTATTAAAATTATAGGATGGAAAAGCAGACATGGTAGGATTTACTGTGTCACTATATTTTAATGGCCAAAGCACTTGGATTGACCTCTCCCAAAGTATTTCCTTACAACTGCTGGCTTTATTCTGAAGCTAGGTTAGCAAGACGATTGTTCTGTAGATAAGGAAACATCTCTCAGTCCAACATGGTTACATTTGATCCTGGGAAGCCGAACAATTCAGTTCAAATCTAAGGGCTCAAATGGAGATGCAGACCCAAAGCCGAGCCCATGCTCGAAGTTTCAATTCCTGTGGATGTTTCACAGCCTGATCAATTATGAAAGATACTTATTTTGATTGAATTTGTTCTTGGTCAAACTTCAAGGAGCACCTGCAAACTGTGTTACCGCTTCTGTTTTCAACCTTGAAATCCTGCATTACGGGACCCAAAGTGCATTAACATCCTGCACCTTAATGAGCACAACATTCACAACAAAAGCGTGTAAACGCTTAACACAACCCATCATGGCAATATGAGTACACAGACCCACTGTATTGGGTTTGGAATGGGAACATGAATGAAAGGAGTGTTAGTAACTGCTGACGGTAACTTAGTATTTAACACTGGACAATGTTAGAGTAACTGACAGTGTTATTACAGAATGCCTACTGGTCAAATATTAGAAATGAAACCCAAAATAGTATTACACATCACTCAACTCACACCACCAACAGGATAATTACAGTTTCTTTTCTGGACAACCTCCTTGTAGGAAATCTCAACACATTAGTACAAGATCATTTCATTCTTATTAAAATACTATTTTTAATAATCAAAGCTAGCGTTCTGATTTTGCACTCACTTGTGTTTCCATTAAATTGGATCATAGTTTTTTCCAAACACATATTTGACCTTTAACACTGATGGATGAAGGAAGGTTGCTGTTAATGCCAGAATCAGCAACTAATAGAAGCTGGGAGTGTTAAATGAGAGAAAAATGGGCCAAGAGAGACAGACCTTCACTGCCATTGATTGAAGAAGACTATTTGCAAGGCCCAATTTAACTAAAATGACCTCTTGTTCATTATTGACTTGTTACTGCAGGTAATTTCTGAAAGTAAAGGTGAAGAAAAGATCATTCTAGTTTCCAAATGCAGCCATCATAGACCATTTAACAATTATTTTCATACTATGGCATTAGATATAATTTGGGTTAATCTTTTGATTTAATTTTCTTACGCTTTTTCACTTGGGTGAATATTATTGAGATAAATTCGACCAGTCCTAGCAATGCATGACTGAACTCTTTCTATACTTGTTACAAATGCAGTAATTAAGCCTCCAGATACCAGTGCAAGATTGAATAGTCATTCCTGTTATGCCATTATTTCTTCCCAGCCATTTCCCATCCTGATTCTTTCCTGTCCCTCCCCCTCAGGCTCTCTGTTTACCCATCACTTTTCTCATCTTCGTTCCTGAAGGTTCCAGCTCAACAGTGACTGGCCACCCTCGGGTACTTCACTAAAGTGTCCATGTGGGACAGGGTAGTGAGAATCAGAGGCCTAGAAATTCGGTATAGCCGCGTTTGGGGCGCTAGTCCTGGCGATGCGCAAAGTTTAGCGCCAGGCGCAATTTAGCGCCACCTAGCGCGATATTGGGTTGCAGCGCCCCTAAAGGTGATTGCAGCGCTAAATCAGGCGCTGCACGCTACTTAAGGCGCTAACCCGGCGGCGCAACCCAATTTCGCGGCGGCGGGGTGCAGCGAGGGTGCTGTCAATAATCCCTTTCCCTGAGACACAGTGGCGCCAGCCAGCTCTTAAAGGGGCAGGTCATAATGAAATCTGTTTGTCTTGCCTGTATCCGTTTTGCACTCATGTATATTACCCTCCCCCACACGGTGTATAGTTTCACTTCCTCTTTCCTGACTAACCTGGAAGGTTCCAGGTCTTGGCTCTTGGCTCTGCCCCTGACTTCTCTTACTTAAAGATCTCAGGATCTGTATGACTCATTCCTGTGAGCCAGTCGGTGTGTTGAGATGTTAGCTCTGATCTTAGTGATTAAAAGCCAACTTGTTAAAGTCTATAACTTCTAGTTTTGTGGTTATTGAAGGCACATCAATTTTAATCACTAAAGAATACTAGGATGGATCGACTCCTAAAACCAGAGCGTCTGGACTTGGATCCACATTCTGCTGAAGCATCAAATCAATTTGGACACTGGCTCAAATGCTTCGAACTCTTCGCGAGGGCCTCATCCGCTAGCGAGGTCTACTGACTACTCGCGTTAGTTATTGGATTTATTCGTTCATCCGGGACGCCACCTCTTACATGGAGGCCATCACTATCCTGAAGGCCCAATACCAGAGGCCAGTAAACGAAGTGTACGCCAGACATCTGCTGGCTACACGCAGGCAGCGACCTGAGGAATCAATGGACGATTTCTTACAAGGCCTAAAGGACTTGGTCCGGGACTGTAACTGCAAGGCCGTGACGGCCAACGTGTACTCTGACGAATTGGTCCGCGATTCCTTCATCACGGGCCTCAAATCGAATTATATCTGGCAGAGACTGCTGGAGAAGGAGGTCCTGGACTTTAAAAAGGCAGTGGCCACTGCGCGATCGCTGGACGTGGCCCAGAAAAACTCTGACTCTTATTCTTCCGGCCATGCGGCCCTCACCGCCTCGTGCGCGCCGCCATCTTGGAATCAGCCATCTTCCCCATCCAGGTCTCAGACCAGCTCTACACCACCGGAGTCCCCACACAGAAGTTCACCCAGGAGTCCTACTACAGCGGCAATGTCTCGAGGCCCGAAATGCTACTTCTGCGGCCAGGCCAAGCACCCCAGACAACGATGTCCAGCGAAGGATGCTACATGCTTCAAATGTAAGGAAAAGGGGCATTTTAGCAAAGTCTGCAGGGGGAATCCGATTTCCAACTCCGTCACCACCTCGTGCGTGCCGTGCGGGCCGCCATCCTGGGATCCGCCATCTTTTCCCGACTCAATGGCCGCCCAGGGCCCAACAATGGCTTCGATCACGGTGGATCAATCCAGGCCACACCCGTTGACAAAATCCATGATGGACACACAGGTAAACGGGAATTTAACGAAATGTTTAATTGACTGTGGGAGTACCGAGAGTTTTATCCACCCTAGCCTGGTACGGCGGCACTCATTAACGGTAACCCCTACACGGAGCAGAATTGCTATGGCTGTTAAGCCCCACACTTCGGACATTTTGGGCTACTGTGTGGTAACACTGACTGTAAAAGGCATGGACTATAAGGATTTTAAACTCCTCGTGATGCCAGAACTCTGTGTTAATGTAATCTTGGGCCTGGACTTCCAGTGCCACCACGAAAGTGTCACGCTAGCATATGGCGGGTCCCAGCCGCCACTCACAGTCTGTGGCCTATCAACCTTAAAAATCAGCCCGCCCTCTTTATTCGCTAATCTCGCTCCGAACTGTAGGCCCATAGCAACCAAAAGTAGACGGTACAGTCTGGAAGACAGACACTTTATCAAGGCGGAAGTGGACAGACTCCTGCGGGAAGGCATTATTGAATGCAGTACCAGTCCGTGGCGTGCCCAAGTAGTCATAGTTAAAAATAGCGAAAAGAAACGGATGGTAATTGACTACAGCCAGACTGTTAATATTTATACCCAGCTGGACGCCTACCCTTTACCCCGCATATCAGAAATGGTCAACCAGATTGCGCAATACCGAGTCTTCTCGACTATCGACCTCAAATCCGCGTATCACCAGCTCCCCATTAGAACGGAGGACCGCCCATACACCGCCTTTGAGGCGAACGGACGCCTCTACCATTTTCTCAGAGTGCCCTTCGGGGTAACAAATGGGGTCTCGGTCTTCCAACGTGAGATGGACCGCATGGTTGACGAGAATAAACTACAAGCTACCTACCCCTATCTGGACAATGTCACTATCTGCGGGCACAACCAGCAAGACCACGATCTAAATCTTGCGAGATTTTTAAAAGCTGCCCTAAAGCTGAATCTAACCTACAATGAAGACAAATGTGTCTTCAACACAACCCGTCTCTGTATCCTCGGCTGTGTGGTGGAAGATGGGGTAATTGGACCGGACCCTGACCGATTACGCCCCCTAAAGGAACTGCCCCTGCCACACAATCCCAAAGCTTTAAAAAGGTGCCTGGGATTTTTTTCGTATTATGCCCAATGGGTGCCCAATTACTCTGATAAGGCCCGACCCCTCATTAAATCGACGTCCTTCCCACTATCAGCTGAAGCTCGGGAGGTTTTCACCAGTATCAAACAGGACATTGAAAGGGCTGCACTGTGTGCAGTGGACGAAAGCATTCCCTTTCAAGTCGAAAGCGATGCGTCAGACTTTGCCTTAGCTGCGACCCTCAATCAGGCTGGGAGACCTGTGGCCTTCTTCTCCCGAACCCTTCAGGGACCTGAAATCAGGCACTCTTCTGTCGAGAAGGAGGCACAGGCTATAGTGGAGGCAGTGCGGCACTGGAGACACTACCTAGCCGGCAAATGTTTCACCCTGCTCACCGACCAGCGGTCGGTGGCTTTCATGTTTAATAACAAACAAAGGGGGAAAATCAAGAATGACAAAATACTCAAGTGGAGGATCGAACTATCCACGTTCGACTATGATATTATGTACAGGCCGGGAGCCCTTAATGAACCCCCAGACGCCCTATCGCAGGGAATGTGTGCCAGCATTCATACGGACAAATTACAGGGTCTCCACAACGACCTCTGTCACCCAGGAGTCACCCGACCATACCATTTTATAAAGTCCCGCAATCTGCCCCACTCCATCGAGGAGGTCAGGGCAATGACCAGAGCCTGCCGCATCTGTGCGGAATGCAAGCCTCGTTTCTACAGGCCTGACCGTGCACACCTTATCAAAGCCACACGGCCATTCGAGCGCCTAAGTCTGGACTTCAAGGGACCCCTTCCCTCTGCCGACCGTAACGTATACTTCCTCAATATCATCGATGAATATTCCCGCTTCCCCTTCGCCATTCCCTGCCCAGACATGACCAGTGCCACGGTCATCAAGTGTCTCTGTAATCTATTCTGCATGTTTGGCATGCCGAACTACATACACAGCGATAGGGGGACGTCATTTATGAGTGACGAACTGCGCCAGTTCTTGCTCTCAAAGGGGATAGCCACTAGCAGAACCACTAGCTACAACCCCCGGGGTAATGGGCAAGTGGAAAGGGAGAATGCTACTGTTTGGAAGGCTGTCACGTTAGCCTTAAAGTCAAAAGGCCTTCCGACCTCCCGCTGGCAGGAAGTCCTCCCAGACGTGCTCCACTCCATAAGGTCTCTGTTATGTACAGCCACTAACACTACCCCTCACGAAAAGATGTTTGTTTTCCCCCGGAAATCTACCTCGGGCATATCTCTACCCGCGTGGCTGACGTCTCCGGGGACAGTACTATTGCAGAAGCATGCGAGAGGCCATAAAACGGCGCCCCTTGTGGAAAAGGTACAGCTCCTCCATGCAAACCCTCAGTACGCCTATATCGAATACTCTGACGAGCGAGAGGACACTGTTTCCATAAAAGACCTCGCTCCCTCGGGGAGCGGAGTGAACGATGAGAGACTACCCAAGGAAAACCTACACCAAAAAGAGACAGGACGCCCAGAGGTATCAATACCCAACTTTAACCTGGAGGACACTGCAGATAACCTGGAAGACACTGCGGAGGCCCGGACAGTGGAGGAACCAGAATCCACTCCCCTAGAGGCACCCCAACCGGCTTTGCGCCGATCACTGAGAACCGCAAAACCTGCTGACAGACTCACTTATACCAACTTTTAAGAAACATCACCCTGATGGACTAAATCTAAAGAAGGGGTGAATGTAATGAAATCTGTTTGTCTTGCCTGTATCCGTTTTGCACTCATGTATATTACTCTCCCCCACACGGTGTATAGTTTCACTTCCTCTTTCCTGACTAACCTGGAAGGTTCCAGGTCTTGGCTCTTGGCTCCGCCCCTGACTTCTCTTACTTAAAGATCTCAGGATCTGTATGACTCATTCCTGTGAGCCAGTCGGTGTGTTGAGATGTTAGCTCTGATCTTAGTGATTAAAAGCCAACTTGTTAAAGTCTATAACTTCTAGTTTTGTGGTTATTGAAGGCACATCATGAAGAAAAGATCATCCTAGTTTCCAAATGCAGCCATCATAGACCATTTAACAATTATTTTCATACTATGGCATTAGATATAATTTGGGTTAATCTTTTGATTTAATTTTCTTACGCTTTTTCACTTGGGTGAATATTATTGAGATAAATTCGACCAGTCCTAGCAATGCATGACTGAACTCTTTCTATACTTGTTACAAATGCAGTAATTAAGCCTCCAGATACCAGTACAAGATTGAATAGTCATTCCTGTTATGCCATTATTTCTTCCCAGCCATTTCCCATCCTGATTCTTTCCTGTCCCTCCCCCTCAGGCTCTCTGTTTACCCATCACTTTTCTCATCTTCGTTCCTGAAGGTTCCAGCTCAACAGTTACTGGCCACCCTCGGGTACTTCACTAAAGTGTCCATGTGGGACAGGGTAGTGAGAATCAGAGGCCTCGAAATTCGGTGTAGCCGCGTTTGGGGCGCTAGTCCTGGCGATGCACAAAGTTTAGCGCCAGGCGCAATTTAGCGCCACCTAGCATGATATTGGGTTGCAGCGCCCCTAAAGGTGATTGCAGCGCTAAATCAGGCGCTGCACGCTACTTAAGGCGCTAACCCGGCAGCGCAACCCAATTTCGCGGCGGCGGGGCGCAGCGAGGGTGCTGTCAATAATCCCTTTCCCTGAGACACACGGGCGCCAGCCAGCTCTTAAAGGGGCAGGTCAATTGGCATCACCAGACACACTCACTGCCTTGTAGGCCTTCAAAGCGGTGGGAGCCTACCTGTGGCGCACCAGCCTAGCAAGACATGGAAAGGGTGAGGCAGAGGGCGGAACGCCTCACTGATGGGGCATTGGATGCTTTGGTTGGCACAGTGGAATCAAGGCCAAGGAAGATGGTTGGAATGTGATTTATGTTTTGGACAGTCTCCCGGGTGTGAGAGGCAGTTATGCGTCAGTGTATTAGTTTTGCTTTCTGTTGCCATAGCTTTCTCATGTTTGAAGGAACCACATTTTGTGTAATGAAACACTTTCTTCATTTACAATGGCCATGCCTGCTATTTACATGCATCTTGCCCTTCATAGGCTTGGCGGTATCAGACCAGTTCCATTCCTGTTCTTGGAATGGCAGCAAGCATTCCGTGAGAGGGGCCTAGAAGCTACTTCTGATCAGCCTTTGACGCGCAGCCTGAGAAGAGCCGCTCGCGTAGAAGTTCAGGCCAGCAGCCATCTTCTCAGCCGCCGACAGAGATGCCCTGCACCTTATCTGAGGCTGCAGATCTGGCTGAAGCAGCTGGCACAGCTCAGTCACCACCTCCTTTCTAAATCGCAGCCTTCTGACACACTGCTCCTCCGGCATGTTCATGTAGGAAAACTGCTGTCGGATAACCCTGCCAACGTAAGGTCTGCTGTGGCGACGTCTGTTGGCCCTCCTCCGTCTGGCCATGCCCGCCCCCCTCTCCCAGCGTCTCAGTGCCCTTTCCAGATGATTCAGGAGCAGGACGTTCCCCTGCAATGCAGCCCCCATAATAAGTGCCCACAGGAAGGTTACCCGTTGTCAAGGCTGACCAACAGCAAGGTGATGGTCAGAAGGCTGAAGATCATCTGCCTGCGCTGGCTCAGTGGTCAAATGGCTCTCAGTGTGCAGCTCAGCAACTCTTTGTAGCTCTCGAGGAAGTTGTGATCCAAAAATGGCTGCCACTTTTAAACCACACCAGTCCCCTTTAAATAACGCTCCTCCAGCCCGAGAGCGACTTGGTAAGGCCCAGGTAAGCTGTCACTATTAGCGCCAGGCGCTACAGAGGGAGGCGCCACTGAATTTCCGGTCTGGGGCGCCCAAAAGGCGCTGCACACTCAAATGACGTCATAATCAGCCTGCGCCCATGAGCGGGCGCTAAGATTTAGCGCCGGCGCTATATGCATGCTCAATATGGGGTGAGGCGCTAGGCGCCTTGCGCCCGCCCGGAAATTGGCTAGTGCCCCACTTCTCGGCCTCTTTAGGCGTTAATTGGTGGTGCTAACAACCGAATTTCTCCCCCAGACTGTTTCCAGTAGTTCAGGGGTCAAGAACAAGGGTCCAGAGATAGAGGATTAAATGTAAGAGATTTAGAACAGAGGGCAGGAGAAACTTCTTCACAGAGAGTTGCGAGGCTGTGGAATTCACTTCCAGGGTTAGTGCGTAAGATGGAATAATGTCAACTTTCAAGATTAGATTGGAGAGATGATAAAGGAGAAGTGGTTGAAGGGATGTGGGACCAGGGTAGGTAAACGTGATTAGGACTAGTTGCTCGAGTAAATTAAGACTGACACAAACTGGTTGGGCCGAATGGCCGTTTGCGTGTTCTGACTTGAATGTAATTTTATGTAGAGATCCTGGGCTCGATTTTGCCAGGCCCAAGGAGGCGGG
Source organism: Somniosus microcephalus (assembly GCF_052327205.1). NCBI lineage: Eukaryota > Metazoa > Chordata > Chondrichthyes > Squaliformes > Somniosidae > Somniosus > Somniosus microcephalus. The sequence goes on from NC_141020.1 coordinate 965,311, forward strand.
ATTGGAGGTGTGTGAGATGTTAAAATCGCAAAAAATGGCGGGCCCGATCCTGCCTCCATCCCGCCTCCGAGCAATTTTCCCACATGTGAGTTTTCTGACCCCGTCTCCATCCCGCCTCCAAGAGGTGGGATAGGCCCTTAAGGCCCTTAACAACCAGTTAAGTGCCTCTATAATCCCATTTTGAGAGGCCTTTCTGATTTTAACAGTTTTCCCACGTGCTGCACGCCTCCTCTGGAACACTCCAGTGAATCCTGGCAGCAGCACAAGTGGATTGCTTACTAACAGCTGCAGCTCCACCATTAAAAAGGAGTTTTCAGCAATCATCATTTGCAGGTGGCAGAACTTTGTTGTCTCAGGCCTGGGGGAACTTTTAACAGGCCTACTCATTGTTGTGGAAGTTTGGAGCCTGACACCCATCTCCAGTGTGACCTCCTGGGAAACCCCTCTCCCCACCTTGAATGAGCGCTTCCTCAACTGAGGTATATACCAGAAGAATGGGAACCATTTATTTCCTTTCCTCCTGGACATCAGATTCGGACGAAGACCAGCCGCGGCAGCAGCAGAACCCTGAACAACAGCAGCACCAACTGCAGGAGCAACAGCAGGAGCTCCAAGCTGCTGCTCACCCACCTGAAGCTGCACAGGCCAGAAGGCGCCAACGCGCGACCACATTGCTGCCCGGGATGCAAGGGATGCACTCATCTTGGCCAGATTTGCTTAGCCTGCACAATCAAACACTTTTGCCTCGCACATTCTTATCAGACCATCGACAATGGCCAAGAACCTGTGGATTCCTATCACTCTGACCACCATACTGACAATTGCAAGTTGCCCTAAGCCCTCAATGTGGAAGTCCCATTTGCGAAATGACACATACCACAACTGCAACAGTTTGCCATCAGAATTTTTTATGACAATAAGCAAGTGATGGCATTTTAAAAATAAACACATTACACCCAAGTGACTACCCTTGTGACTACTTGTGCATTATCTTCCTCTTACGCGTGCTCCTACGTGGTGCTTCCCCTGTGGCTTCAGCAGACGTGGAGGCCCCTTGCTCACTTTCTTGCTTCTCCTGTCTCGGCACCTTTGGCGGGCATCCTCTGGGGTTGCGAACCTGTGAGGGCTCGGCAACAGTCTGCTGCTCCTGCGGCTGTGCAGGGGCTGAGACGCTGATCTCAGTTGGGTGGGGACTCTGGTGGGGCTCTGACCGAGGGCTCTGCAGTGGCATGGTCGGGTGAGCGCTTGGAGAGGAGCCCCCACTTCCTTGTTGTATGCCGCCAACATCCCTCTCATGGGTCAGCCCCCTTCAGAGCTAGCAAGTGGCTTGACAGCACCTTGCTGCAATTCAGGGGAGCCATGAGGACCCGTTTCTGTACTGGAAGTCCTACTCCCGAGGACTTGCCTGAAGGTCTGGTTTGTTTGCTCAATAACTGACCATCGCTCCTCAAGAGATGTCAGTCTTTTCTGAACAATGACCATGTTTTCACGACGCTGGCGACTAAGCTCCTCCATGGCCGTAGCCATGCTCTCCTCTACCGTAGCCATCCTTTCCACGGAGGTAGCCATCCTTTCCGTGGTGATGCGTTCACGCGCCGACGCCTCCACAAAGGCTCTGCTCATGTTAGCGATGGACTCCTCCATTCGCTCCACACTCGCAGCGACCCTGGAGACGAAACCTGCCAGAGACTCCTGCACCTCTTCCTGGAGTTCCAGCACCGCTCTTCTTCTGGATGGACCCGGAGGCAGAGGGTCGACATGCAGCTGAGCCGAGCTGGCAGAGACCTGCGCCCTCCGACGAGGACTCTCCACTGCTGTCCCTGTCTCCACCATCTGCTGATGCTCACTTGTGAGCTGTGATACACCAGGTGACAACACTGCACTATCTCGCGAAGGTACCACCGAGGTGTGAGTGTCTGCGCTGGTGCTGGGTGTGCTGAATTCTGCTGACGCTGCGCCCTCAGAGGTTGCAGCTTCCTCTGAGGAGTCTGGAGGCTCAGGCTGTTTCTCCTGGACAGTGGGAACGGGGGCTCTCGATGGTCCTGTGGGGGAGTAAAGGAAAGAGTCAGAGATGCGAGGCCAAGGTTACATGCACATTGAATATTGCAGATGATCAAAAGTCAATCTGTTAGAGCATCAGAATCATTATCAGTGACTCATGCAATGTCAATGAGTGAGATGATAAACTATTCTGTCATCAGCTTGCTCTGATGCACCCATCTGTCCGTCCCGCACTTGCGTATCCTCCTCCACTCCCACGAACTCCAGGGCCGCCTCCTCCCAGGGGGTGAGCTAGGCTACTGAGGGTGGCCCTCCTCCTGTCCTCGCGCTTTCCCTCTTATTGTGAGCTCTCTTTTCCTGCAATGAGGGAGCCAAGTGGAGGTTGAGTGAGAATGAAGGAGTGAGTGTAGATAATCCATATCATTGATGGTTAGAAGGAGACAAAGATGGAGTGAGGTGGCAAGACCAAGGGCCCTCCCTGTGTGTTGTAAGTTGTTTTCATAGCATCACAGCGATAAGGAGTGTGAGGGCTGCATAGTCGAATAGTTAGGTGAATGTGACCATAGAGAGAGAGGGAATGGGTAAGGGTGCAGGGATGTCAGTGTCAAGTGGGATGTGGAGGAAGAGTTTGTCAAAGCTGAGTGCTGGTGAGGAGAGGCAATGGAGATCAGATTGAGGGTGATGGGAAAGTCATACTCACTTTTCCAGTGCGCAGAAGGTCCTGAAACCTCTTCCTGCACTGCAGCCAGGTTCTGCGGCACATAGACAAAGAGTTGACCTCCTGGGCCACTTGCATCCACACAGCTTTCGTCTGCTGGGGAGGCTTCTTCCTCCCTGAGGAAGGGAAGAGCACCTCCTTATTTCCTCTTGCTCCCTCCACCAGAGCTTGCAGGGTGGCGTCATCGAACCTTGGTGCAGACTTTGGCCTACTGCTGGACATATTGGCTGGAGGAATCTATCACAGTAAAGGGCATAAGCTTTGCAGTCTGCAGAAGAAGCAAGGCTGCTTGCAGGCCTTAAATCCACCAGCACTGATGACGTCATCGGAGGCAACTTTCAGGATGGAAAGACTAAGTGGGCCAGGGGTTCCCACACGCTGGAAATCAATTACCCAATTAGGTGAAAATCGCATATTTTTCCCACATCAAATTGGAGTCGGGTGGCTAACACGAAAAGTGGCTGACACGCCCCAGCCCGCCCCAATGGCAAAATCCAGCCCCAAGTGTTCAGATACACAACAAAACACTAGGAACCACCTGCACAGTGCCCCTCACAGAGAAACACGACAAGGGCACCTCACAGGAGGGTGAGCAAGAGGCGGGGAGAATACCAACAAACCGGGGAGGAAGGTGTAACCCGAAAATAAAGTTGAGAGGGTTTTGAAGGAAGGGAAAAGGCAGAAATTTGAAGTGGATTTAGGAAAGAGTCATACTCACAGAAAGATTAACTTCCAGTGGTGGAGCGGGGAGGAGACAGGGCACGGGGCAGTGAACAATAATCCCGGGATGTACGGGAGGAGGCGATCACTCAGAGAAGATGCAATGAGACTGCTGAGTGATTTAAAACCTTTATAAATCACTGGTTAGGCCTCAGCTGGAGTACTGTGTCCAATTCTGGGCACCACATTTTAGGAAGAATGTCAAGGCCTTAGAGAGGGTGTAGAAGAAATTTGTCAGGATGAGGGAATTCAGCTATGTGGAGAGACTGGAGAAGCTGGGGTTGCTCTCCTTAGGGCAGAGAAGGTTAAGGGGAGATTTGACGGAGGTGTTCAAAATCATGAAGGGTTTTGATAGAGTAAATAAGGAGAAATTGGTTCCAGTGGCAGGAGGGTCGGTAACCAGAGGACACAGATTGAAGGTAATCGGCAAAAGAACCAGAGGGGAGATGAGGAAAAAAAATTTACGCAGCGAGTTGTTGTGATCTGGAATGCGCTGCCTGAAAGGGCGGTGGAAGCAGATTCAATAGTGACTTTCAAAAGGGAATTGGATAAATACTCTGCAGGGCTACGGGGAAAGAGCAGGGGGGAGTGGTACTGATTAGATAGCTCTACCAGAGAGCCAGCACAGGCATGGTGGGCCGAATGGCCACCTTCTGTGCTATATGATTCTCTGATAACAAGGGTGTGGTTCCTGAAGCCAGAACCTTGGGGGGCAGAGAGACAGCAGTCGGCATGACTTGCGGGACTCTGTTTCAGGAATGTCTCCTCTTCACTTCCACCCATCTGCAGCAATGTGAACATCTTATCACAATAACGTAAACAAGTGAACATTTACAAAAATATGTAATTATGTGAGGAGCAGACGGATATAGATATCGCTTCAAAATATAGTCATTCCATACATATAAAATTACATTAAAATAAAAAACAAATACTAGGGAAAAAGCCACAACTGCGGGGAATGAAAAACCAGAATCTAATTTGAAAACCAGATCCCATTAGACCCACTTTACTGTCACTTTGCATTACCGATAATCCTGCATTATACAATCCTATTGTTGGCTCTGTAAAAGATAATTGGTTGATGGTGAACCAGACGTTGTGTATTTAACCCATTCACTGCTGAATGTCCACTGCAGCTTTAGAAAGTTTAATTAATAATTGGATGCGAGTAGGCAGCCCTCTGGTGTCCAGATCCTCTCAGTGTTATTTTAACACATGCAGATATAAGGGCGGTCAGGGACTTGCATCAACTGTTGTACAACCAGCTGCCCAGAAATCTTAGTCAAGTGTTAAGTTAAAAGAGTTTCCACCTTCACTGGAGCTCGAGTTAGGCTGGAGCGAGTTCCTGGCAGCTCCCAGGAAGGTTAGACTGGGATCACAAACTCCCTACCATTGTCCCAGGAGGAAATTGACCCTATCCTGCAACTGGGCAGGACCCTCCGTATTGCCCCTGAGACCCCAGGGACCATCGTCAAGCCATCCTGGCCCCAAAACATCTGCACGAACCATACGGACACCCCTAAATGTACCAGTGTCTTCCCTGGTTTGACAAAACTACACAGCGCCTTCCCAAAGTATATGTAAATACTTTTTTCTTAGGCAAATTCATAAAGACTTATGCCAATTACCTTTGGAATTCTGGCCACATTGAGGTTAGAGTGGAGGTGGAGCAGGGAGAGTTCTAGCCAACAGTTTATATCATCATTGGATTCAGACTCCTCGAAGTTGGCACTGGATATCTGAAATGGAATGTGCTCCATTCCCCAGTGATTAGAACCCTCACCTTGATGGGCACAACATTCAAAATTACTTTTCTCCTGTTCTGATGCTGGTGAGGGAGTTCAGATTGTTAGGGTAACAAGTGAGATGTGAAACTAGTAACTGTCTGATTGGTTTTTCATCTGATATAGTAAAACCAATCAGATGTAATTTCCAGATTGCTATGTTGAAAAGCGTGCAATTTCTGGGGATCACTTAGTAACTGAAAGAAGAGGAATCCCTGAATGCTAGGATTCCTCTGAACAAACTGACATGGGAAAACAATACAGTATGCGAATTGTAAGATGCGATCATTGCATTTGGGTCGAGTTCCAATTTCTTTTGCTCCGTTTGACTGAGAAATATTGGGGGAGAAAAGCAAATCGAGCACATTCCAGATTGGAACGCCGCATTGTTTTCATTAAAAGACACTACGGTGTTTGAAGAAATGAAGTAAGCACATTCCAGACTTCCTGTGATCTTATGGATTTTCATTGGTTCCCAGTGGGAGTGAGTTTACAGGAGAGCACGGTCGTCATTAATCACTGGGATAGGTGAGGAGCGAGTGGAGATTGGATGGAGTGTTTGAGCTCAAACCCCATGGAGTTGGAAAATATAACATTTCTTTCTTTCTGCTCAACCATTGCACAAACTAATTGACTCAACGCAGCAAAACCGGCATTGAGATGTCACAACTCACCAGGACATGTTTTGAGATTGGAAATTGGGACTCAGATGGCTGAATTCAGGATAGGCTTATAAAAATATCTCTGCAGATGGCAATTTTTAATACAGACTGATGGAAGAGCATGAAAATGAACAGTTTTGTTTGTCAGAAATACCCAAAATCATTTTCTTTCTATTAATCTTACAATTCTATTTATTTCATAGATGAAGATGAGATCTAGAAGGCATTGGGTGTGTCACCGATTTAGAAACCACTATTTCTTCAACATAGTGAAGAGAATTGACAACAAATTGTCACAATAACAAAGGATTGAAATAAAATGAGAAACAAAATTAAAATTAGGATGTCAAGAACAAGAGAAGTTGAACAAAATTTGTTTTCTCACAAAGACATAAGGAAGAAGTTACCAGGGATTGAACTAGCGACAGGTGTCAGTAAATCACAGACAGAACATCAACTGTCAGTCACATGATGCCGGATAACATTTACCTACAGCTTCCTCTACACTGTCCCATCAAACACTCCCGGGGCAGGTACAGCACGGGTTAGATACAGAGTAAAGCTTCCTCTACACTGTCCCATCAAACACTCCCAGGGCAGGTACAGCACGGGTTAGATACAGAGTAAAGCTCCCTCTACACTGTCCCATCAAACACTCCCAGGGCAGGTACAGCACGGGTTAGATACAGAGTAAAGCTCCCTCTACACTGTCCCATCAAACACTCCCAGGGCAGGTACAGCACGGGGTAGATAGAGAGAAAAGTTCCCTCTACACTGTCCCATCAAACACTCCCAGGGCAGGTACAGCACGGGTTAGATACAGAGTAAAGCTCCCTCTACACTGTCCCATCAAACACTCCCAGGGCAGGTACAGCACGGGCTAGATAGAGAGAAAAGTTCCCTGTATACCGTTGTCTTCATCAATAATTTTAATGAAAAGGCTTTTTAAGAATAAAACTGGAAGTCCCTTTCTGAACTTCCAATGTTTTCAATAAATTTAACTGGAGGAGGAACTCCATGCCCATGATCTTTAATTTCACTCACCTACAGAAATCTGAATTTTAGCTGTTAATTCTGCCTCATTGATAGGCACAAGATGATTAACATTAACACTCAAAGGAAAGTCATTTTCATTCTTTGATATTTTTTACCCTAAGCCAAGCTTCACCTATCAGGACCTGAGAGAAACTTTTGTCTTCACGAGGTCCACCACTGGAGGCCAAGCCTTCAGACCCACTCTCTGGAGCTCTCCCCAATCCCATTCATCTTCATACCGCCCTCACCATCTTCAAAATCCTCCTTAACACCTCCCTCTTTGACAGACCCTTCAGCTCATCCCCAGTCTCCCTCCTAGACCTGCTGGGGCCTGACTCGCCCCAGTCCTACATTCCCTTGGAATGTTTTGCTGTGCTAATGGTGCTATGTAAATGACTGTGGTTCATGATGTCTGTTCAGTGAATCTTCACTGAGCCAGAAGGTAGAGTTAAACCTATGCCAGCACGGCTCCCTCCACATCCCTGGGAATGACTGAGTGATGTTATTGTACAAATGATCCAGGTGCTCACATTAAACTGCTCTCGATACAATTTCAGCAGAGGTGCTAACCCATTCATCAAATGGGGAGAAACATCCATTAAAATGGGGAGACAGGAATTCAATAGGAGTAGCTTAAGCTTTTCACAGCAGCTTTGCTCACAATCATTTCTGGGCTTTAATTTTTTTTTAATTCGCTCATGGGATGTGGGCGTCGCTGGCAAGGCGAGCATTTATTGCCCATTCCTAATTGCCCTTGAGAAGTTGGTGGTGAGCCGCCTTCTTGAACCGCTGCAGTCCGTGTGGTGAAGGTGCTCCCACAGTGCTGTCAGGGAGGGAGTTCCAGGATTTTGACCCAGTGACGATGAAGGATCGGCCGATATACTTCCAAGTCAGGATGGTGTGTGACTTGGAGGGGAACTTGGAGGTGGTGGTCTTCCCATGCGCCTGCTGCCCTTGTTCTTCTAGGTGGAAGAGGTCGCGGGATTGGGAGGTGCTGCCGAAGAAGCCTTGGCGAGTTGTTCAGTACATCTTGTAGATGGTACACACTGCAGCCATGGTGCGCCGGTGGTGGAGGGAGTGAATGTTTAAGGTGGTGGATGGGGTGCCAATCAAGTGGGCTGCTTTGTCTTGGATGGTGTCGAGCTTCTTGAGTGTTGTTGGAGCTGCACTCATCCAGGCAAGTGGAGAGTATTCCATCACACTCCTGACTTGTGCCTTGTAGATGGTGGAAAGGCTTTGGTGAGTCAGGAAGTGAGACACTCGCCGCAGAATACCCAGCCTCTGACCTGCTCTTGTTGCCACAGTATTTATGTGACTGGTCCAGTTAAGTTTCTGGTCAATGGTGACCCCCAGGATGTTGATGGTGGGGGATTCAGCAATGGTAATGCCATTGAATGTCAAGAGGCAGTGGTTAGACGCTCATTTGTTGGAGGTAGTCATTGCCTGGCACTTGTGTGGCACGAATGTTACCTACCACTTATCAGCCCAAGTCTGAATGTCGTCCAGGCCTTGCTGCATGCGGGCACAGACTGCTTCATTATCTGAGGAGTTGCGAATGGCACTGAACACTGTGCAGTCATCAGCGAACATCCACACTTCTGACCTTATGATGGAGGGAAGGTCATTGATGAAGCAGCTGAAGATGGTTGGGCCTAGGACACTGCCCTGAGGAACTCCTGCAGTGATGTCCTGGGGCTGTGATGATTAACCTCCAACCACCACAACCATCATTTTGTGCTAGGTATGACTCCAGCCACTGGAGATTTTTCTCCCCAATTCCCATTGACTTCAGTTTTACTAGGACTCCTTCATGCCACACTCAATCAAATGCTGCCTTGATGTCAAGGGCAGTCACTCTCACCTCTGGAATTCAGCTCTTTTGTCTATGTTTGGACCAAGGCTGTAATGAGGTCTGGAGCCGAGTGGTCTTGGCAGAACCCAAACTGGACATCAGTGAGCAGGTTATTGGTGAGTAAGTGCCGCTTGATAGCACTGTCAACAACACCTTCCATCACTTTGCTGATGATTGAGAGTAGACTGATGGGGTGGTAATTGGTCGGATTGGACTTGTCCTGCTTCTTGCAGACAGGACATGCCTGGGCAGTTTTCCACATTGTTGGATAGATGCCAGTCTTGTAGCTGTACTGGAACAGCTTGGCTAGAGGCGTGGCTAGTTCTGAGCACATCTTCAGCGCGATAGCCGGGATGTTGTCGGAGCCCACAGACTTTGCTGTATCCTGCGCGCTCAGCCGTTTCTTGATATCACGTGGAGTGAATCGAATTGGCTGAAGACAGGCTTCTGTGGTGGTGCGGACCTCAGGGGTAGGCCGATATGGATCATCCACTCGGCACTTCTGGAGGATGGGGATATTCGTGAAGCCTCCACCTCCCGTTAGTTGTTTAATGGTCCATCACCATTCACAACTGGATGTGGCAGGACTGCAGAGCCTTGATCTGATCCGTTGATTGTGGGCTTGCTTAGCTCTGACTATAGCATGCTGCTTCCACTTTTGAATGTGCATGTAGTCCTGTGTTGCAGCTTTCCCAGGTTGGCACCACTTTTTTAGGTACGCCTGGTGCTGCTCCTGGCTCCTTATTGAACCAGGGTTGGTCCCCTGGCTTGATGGTAATGGTAGAGTGAGGGATATGCCGAGCCATGAAGTTACAGATTGTGGTGGAATACAATTCTGCTGCTGCTGATGGCTCACAGCACCTCATGGATGCCCAGTTTGGAGCTGCTAGATCTGTTCTGAATCAATCCCATTTAGCACGGTGGTAGTGCCACACAACACGATGGAGGATGTCCTCAGTGTGAAGACGGGACTTCGTCTCCACAATGACTGTGCGGTGATCACTGCTACCAATACTGTCACGGACAGATGCATCTGCGACAGGTAGATTGGTGAGGACGAGGTCAAGTAGGTTTTTCCCTCATGTTGGTTCTCTCACCACCTGTCACAGGCTCAGACTGGCAGCTATGTCCTTCAGGGCTCAGCCAGCTCGGTTAGTCGTGGTGCTACCGAGTCACTGTTGGTGATGGATATTGAAGTCCCCCACCCAGAGTACATTCTGATTGATTTATATTGCACATGGTTAGCCAATTGTTGCAAGACTAATTTAACATCTAAAAAACTGCAATTTGACACCGTTTCCCTTGTTTTTTTAGATTGTGAAACCCTGGGGAAGGTGCAGGACCACAGTGCTGGCCAGCGGTGAGGGTGAAAGAGTAGCAGAGAAGCTGTCCTGGTCCGTAGTTCCATTTCATCCTTCGCCTCATCCGGCGCTTTAACAAAAACTTTTTTTCTTCCTTTCAGGTGTCAAGGATCGCAAGCTTCAACAACTCTTGGACACCAACACCCCTCCGGAACCTTCTTCCCCTTCACTTTCCTTTCACCCCATCCCTTCTTCCAATCTCACCCCCTGCTGTGTTTTCACCCTCCCCTCTGACCCCGAACGATCAGTCCTTAGCAAAGGCCTGAGCTTCATCCCCTTATGTCCCCATCTCAATGAATTTCGAGCTCGGCACGATGCTGAGCTCTTTTTCCGCCGCCTTCGTCTCCGTGCCCACTTCTTTGGCCAGGAGTCTGCCCCCCGCACGGCTGACCCTTTCTCCTGCTTTCATAATTCTTGTTCTACCTGGACCCCTCCCCCTGGCCTCTTACCCTCTCTAGATCTTCTCATTGCAAACTGCCGGCGTGACATCGTCCGTCCCCATTGCTTTGCTCCCCTCACTCACTCCAACCTAACTCCCTCTGAACTTACAGCACTCCATTCTCTCAGATCCAACCCCAACATTGTCATTAAACCTGCTGACAAGGGTGGTGTTGTTGTTTGGCGAACCGACCTCTACCTAGCAGAGGCTGAACGCCAACTCTCCGACACCTCCTCCTACCTCCAACACATCCTCCTACCTCCGCCACCTCCTCCTACCTCCACCTGGACTGTGACCCCACTACCGAACATCAAGCCACCATTTCCAAGACCCTCACTGACCTCATCTCCTTTGGAGTTCTACCCACCACGGCCGCCAACCTCATAATTCCCCAACCCTGCACAGCCTGCTTCTACCTCCTTCCCAAGATCCACAAACAGGACTGCCCCGGTAGACCCATCGGGGTAGATTTTCATAAAGCTGTCGGGAAGGAGGCGGGACTACAACTTTCGGGTTTTAGTCCCGCCTACATCGACGTTCGGCCAAGCCATGCGATTTCCCCTTGATTGACCTTGTTAAGCCCGCCCAGCGGGCTCAGCAGGCCAATCAAGGGCCACCCGGCAACAGGTGACATCACAGATTGAAATTTCATCTGTCAAGAGGTCTTCGCAGATGAAATATCAGTGTTTCACAGCTGTTTGAAGCTGTCAAACACTGACAGTCTGACTTCTAACCTGAGTCCTTCTACACAGACTCAGTTAGAACTGTCACCGGCACAGAAAGCTGTAGGCTGTCACTTTTGACAGCTCGCAGCCATTTTGCTTTCAGTGCTGGCTGAGTGATGGACTCCCGAAACCTAGAGGAAGAAAGGCTGTTAAGGTAAGTACAGGTAATTTAAACTTCTTTACACACTTTAGACACACCAAACACACTTACTTTTGCACTCATGCACCCATCACTCACCTGAACACTGACATCTCGACCCCTCCAAGTCCTTCAACCCGACGGCCCGCCTCCTCTAACCTGGCGTGGTTTGGAGCCGTCGGGAATCCCACACGACACCCCTCAAAATAGGGATTAGGCTAAAAACTGCCTGTTAACTACCTGTTAACAGGCAGTTAATTGGCACTAATCCCTTCCCGCCTCGGGTCGGCGGGTCCCAGTGCGGGGCGGGTACCCGCCTCCCCTGAAACTTACGTGGAGGCGGGTTTTGGGCGGGACCCCCGATTTCGGGATTTTCCCCCCCCCACACGCCTGAAACCCCGCCTGACGGCTCCAGGAAAATCGACCCCATCGTTTCAGCCTGTTCTTGTTCCACAGAACATATCTCTTCGTATCTCGAGTCTATTTTTTCTCCCCTTGTCCAGTCTCTTCCCACCTACATCCGCAACTCTTCCGACACCCTCCGTCACTTTAACAGTTTCCAGTTTCCTGGCCCCAACCGCCTCCTTTTCACTATGGACGTCCAATCCCTCTACACCTCCATCCCCCACCAGGATGGCCTGAGGGCGCTCCGCTTCTTCCTTGAACAGAGGCCCGACCAGTCCCCATCCACCACCTCCCTCCTCCGCCTGGCTGAACTTGTTCTCACATTGAACAACTTCTCTTTGACTCCACTCATTTCCTCCAAATCAAAGGTGTTGCTATGGGAACCTGTATGGGTCCTAGCTATGCCTGCCTTTTCGTGGGATATGTGGAACATTCTTTGTTCCAGTCCTACTCATGTCCCCTCCCTCACCTCTTTTTCCGGTACATTGATGATTGTATCGGTGCACTTTCCTGCTCTCGCCCTGAACTAGTAAATGTCATTCACTTTGCTTCCAATTTCCACCCTTCCCTCACCTTCACATGGTCCATCTCCAACTCTTCCCTTACCTTCCTCGACTTCTCTGTCTCCATCTCTGAGGATAGGTTATTGACCAACATTCACTACAAGCCCACTGACTCCCACAGCTACCTGGACTACACTTCCTCCCACCCCGCTTCCTGTAAGGACACTATTACATTCTCCCAGTTTTTCCATCTCCGCCGCATCTGCTCTGATGATGCCACCTTTCATACTAGTGCTTCCGACATGTCTTCCTTTTTCCTCAATTGAGGATTCCCCTCTACTGTGGTAGACACGACCCTTGACCGTGTCTGTTCTATTTCCCGCACTTCTACTCTCACCCCTTTCCCCTCCCTCCCAGAACCACGATAGGGTTCCCCTTGTCCTCACCTTTCACCCCACCAGCCTCCACATTCAACGGATCATCCTCCACCATTTCCGCCGCCTCCAGCGTGATCCCACCACCAAACGCATCTTCCCCTCACCTCCCCTTTCAGCATTCTGAAGGGACCGCTCCCTCCGTGATACCCTAGTCCACTCCTCTATCACCCCCAACACCCCTTTCCCTTCGCCCGGCACCTTCCCGTGCAAGCGCAGGAGATGCAACACATGACCTTATACCTCCACCCTTCCCACTGTCCAGGGCCCCAAACACCCCTTCCAGGTGAAACAGTGATTTACTTGTACTTCCTGCAATTTAGTATACTGTATTCGCTGCTCACGATGCGGTCTCCTCTACATTGGGGAGACCAAACGCAGATTGGGTGACTGCTTTGCGGAACACCTCCATTCAGGCCGTAAGGGGGACCCCGAGCTCCCGGTGGCCTGTCACTTTAATTCTCCGCTCCATTCCCACTCAGACCTCACTGTCCTCAGCCTCTTGCATTGTTCCACGGAAGCTCAGCGTAAGCTCGAGGAACAGCACCTCATCTTTCGATTAGGCACTTTACAGCCTTCTGGACTCAACATAGAGTTCAACAATTTCAGATCATAACCTCGGCCCCTGTTCTTTTTTTTTTCCATTTATTTTATTATATATATTTTTTTCTCTCTCCCACATGGCAGCTGTCTTTCATTCTGCCATTTACACTTCATCTAGAGCCATCTTTTGTTTCTTAACCTGTCCCATTACCATCTCCTTTTGCCTTGCATTGTCTCTTAATCTCTCAATCTCTCCTGCCTTCCATCCTATCACAGACCTTCCCTTTTGTTCTTTCCTCCCCTCCCCCCTTTCCCAGCCCCTACACTTGCTTAAAAACCTGTTCGATCTCCAACTTTTTCCAGTTCTGACGAAGGGTCATCGACCTGAAGCGTTCACTGTTTCTCCCTCCACAGATGCTGCCTGACCTGCTGAGTGTTTCCAGCATTTTCTGTTTTCATTTCAGATTTCCAGCATCCGCAGTACTGTATTTTGCTTTTGCAGCAGAGAAGGCAAATCAGGATTAGTTGACACCAAGATTTAAAAGCCTGTAGATCGTGGGCGGAACGGAATTTCCACAGTTCGGAGATCCCTGGGAAAGAATGAGATAGAGTAGGAATGGTATGATGAGTCTCGATTCCAACACAGTGAGGGCGCTGGAGGAGGAAGCATGTGTCGGTGGCAAAATACGATGACTGTGGCAACACCAATCTCCGTCTGATTCCGGAGATGGGCCATTGTCAGCGGCAACTGTAAATGTTTGGTGCCGGCGTGTGTATTGATTTGTATGTGGGTTCAATGATGAGACATTTATGAAAGAGAATGGCCTAGAAATTCAGTTGTGTGCGCCAGCCGTTAGCGCCTTAAGAGGAGTAGACTTCGAGCGCTAGGCACTTAGCGGCCGGGTGCAGCGCGATCTGCGCCTACGCCCAACTTCAGTAGACATTTAGCGCCGGCGCAAAGTGTTTGCGCGCGCTCAGCTGCGCGCGCAGCTTATGACGTCATTTCGTCGTGCAATGCCCTTTGTGCACCCCAAACCGGAACTTCAGTCACGCCCGCCCAATGTGGGCGTGGCGATGTTAAGAACTGTGAAGTGGAACGCAGCAGAGGCCCTGCGGGCCTCGGGGAGCGCTAATTAAAGGGCACTTACACTGAACTATAAAGGCCAGCCATTTTGCTGCAATGACTTTTGTGCAACGGATTTCTGGACAGAGACCAAGGCAGAGACCTTACTGATTTGGCCCAACATAGGAGGTATTTTTGGCTCCTGGCCAGAGCTTGGAAATTTGCCTCATTGTGATTTCATTGTTTGCCAGTATATTATGGGGGCTGCATGAGGTGCCAACCCTCAGTTCCAGCATTATGTGCGAAGGGCTCGCAGACGCTGTTTGAGAGGGGCAGCCATGCCTAGGCGCAGAGGGGGCATCAGGCATCGGCAACGTAGGCCTTACCCACTCAGGGAATACCGCCAGCAGGTGTCCTATCTCACCATGACTGCCGCGCAGTGTGTTAAGAGGCTGCGCGTCAGAAGGGAGGTGGTTGCAGAGATCTGCCAGCTGCTTCACAGAGATCTGCGTCCACAGCTGATGTGCAGGACGTCTCTGTCGGTGGAAGTGAAGGTCACGGTGGCTCTGAACTTTTATGCAAGCGGCTCCTTCCAAGCCGCTGCTGGGGACATAGCTAACATATCCCAGTTCGCCGTGCATCGCTGCAGCCGGCAGGTCACCGATGCCCTTTTCACAAGGAGACACCAATTCATCTCCTTCCCCATGACCCTGGAGAGGCAGGAGCAGCGTGCAGTCGGATTTGCGAGGATCGCGGACTTCCCCATGGTGCAGGGCGCCATTGACTGCACGCATGTGGCTTTGCGGGCACCTATCGACAATGCCGAGGATTACCGCAACCGGAAGGGCTACCATTCCCTCAATGTACAGCTGGTGTGTGACAACAGGCAGCGCATCCTAGCTGTCAATGCCCGCTTTCCAGGCAGCAGCCACGATGCATTTATCCTGCACCAGACTACTGTGGCTGACATGTTCCAGGCACAGCCTCCCCCAAGAGGATGGCTTATCGGGGACAAAGGCTATCCTTTGTGTACATGGCTCATGACCCCGCTCCGCGCGCCCAGGACCCCTGCTGAGGAGGCATACAACGAAAGCCATCAAGCCACAAGGAACATCATAGAGCAAACGATTGGCGTCCTCAAGCAACGGTTCCGCTGCCTGGATCGCTCCGGCGGATCTCTGCAGTATTCGCCGGATAGAGTCTCCCAGTTCGTCGTCGTTTGCTGCATGCTGCACAACCTGGCTATCCGCAGGACTCAGGCACTGCCACCTCACGTTGGACCACCACCTCAGGAGGAGGAGCAGGAGGACCATGAGGAGGAGGAGGAGGAGGAGGAGGAGTACCAGCCCAGGAGGGAGCCACAAGGTCCAAGGGCCGTCCGTCGGCGGCTTATTGAACGACACTTCTAGGCCCCCTGTCAGGGAATGGCTTGTGGCAATGAAGGGACATGAATGCAGCCGCTCCGCAAGCCCTCAGCCGGTTAACGCAACAACCACTTCAAACATCAAACATGGACAAGCTGAATAAAGAAAAAGCTTTATTGAACAAACTCAGGGCCCTTCCCACATGAAACCCAAAAACAGACAACACCCCCAAAAAACAGTCAAACACATGACTCACTCCCACAACCTGGGGAGGAATAACAAAACTTTTCCATCCAAATGGCCTTCATCCTCGGCCTTACCAAAACAACCACCCCCATAGACAACACAACCACCCCCATATAAAAAAACATTTGGCAACACCCTCTACTTTGTGTGCCGAGAGGGCGAGTCCTTGTCCAGCCTTTTCCGGCCCCTGGCCGACCTGCTGCTCCGCCTCAACCTGGGCCCTGTGGGTGCTGCAAGGCTGGGGGAAGGCTCCTGAGGGGCACATGGCGTGACGGCAGATGCCCTTGGGGGTCGGCCTAGACGAGCTCTGGCCCTCGAGGGGCCGGCTGCTGACTGCTGCAGCTGTGGCTGGGCAGCATCAGTCTCTCCAGCAGCTCATGGCAGCTTCACTGGGGGAGTGGCAGTGGCGGCTGCAGCAATGGGGGCAAGCTGGCTGATGGCAGGCGCTCGCTGCTCGCCTGAGACACTGGCACTCGGCCGGGCTGGCACTGCAGCAAGCGCAGCAATCTGCTGAAGGCCAAACCGCTGTGCTGCTGCAGCGCGGCGGGTGCCCTGGCGATGCCTGGCTGACAGAGAGTGTGGCAGCAGTGAGTGCCCGTACTGCCCTGGTCTGTGCCCGCATCAGACCAGCCAGTGACTGCACGGCACCACTGATCAACTGGCCACTCGCTGCCTGTGCTGCCCTGAAGTCGTCCCGACTTGCGTCCTGTGCTGCTCTGAATTCGGCCCGACTCGCGTCCTGTGCTGCCACGAATTGCTCGAAACCCCTGGCCTGTGCTGCCCCGAGTTGCTCGAAACCCCTGGCCTGTGAGGCCCCGAAATCGGACACACTATGAGCCAGGGACTCGATGGCCTCAGGCAACCGTGCCACAACCCCCATGAACTCGGTGTGCTGGCGATCCGAGTCCACGGACATTTGATCGAGGAGGCGCACCTCCTGGGCGAGGACCATCTCCGGACTGGAGGCCGGACTCTCCCTCTGGGGAGAAGGCCGCCGAGCTGCCCGACCCTTCCCGCGTGGCTGGACGCCACTGGGCCCAGCAACTACACTCCCCTGCAACACATCCCCCCTCTGGGGAGAAGGCCGCCGAGCTGCCCGACCCTTCCCGTGTGGCTGGACGCCACTGGGCACAGGAACTACACTCCCCTGCAACACTTCCCCCCTCTGGGGAGAAGGCCGCCGAGCTGCCCGACCCTTCCTGCGTGGCTGGACGCCACTGGGCACAGGAGCTACACCCCCCTCCGACACTTCCCCCTGGCTCTCCTCCAGGCAAGACGTGTCCCCTCCATTGCCATCCCCTGGCGCGGATGAGGGTTCCCCCGATGGGCCACCTTCCTCTTGCTCCTCCTCGTCCTCCTCTTCCGAGGGACTGTCACTGGCAGCTTCAGGGACCTCCTCTTCACCAGCTGAAAGCAGGAAGGCACAAGAGTAGCTTTAGAGTGAGGACAGGGCATCAGCGAGGGAGGCATGAGTGGTGGCATTCAGCGCATTGGTCGGACAGTGGCAAAGGATGTAGATCTGAAGCGCAAGGGGAACGAGAGAGGTCCAAAAGGTGATGTCCTTACCATTGGGGCCCAGCACAGGGTCGGCATCTCCACATGCAATGGGGCCAATCAGCCGGCCACCCATGCGCTCCTCCAGGTCACTGAGCTGCTGGAACTGGGGATGGCCTCCCCCGGTGTCAGTCCGGCTCCTCAGATTCTGGGCCAGCTTGGCCTGCAAGAGAAAGGACGGCCTCTAAGTACAGTGTGGTGCCCTGTTGTTGTGTGCACTGCCTCCCATGGTCGAATAGCTTGGCCAGTGTGGTGCCCTGTTGTTGTATGCACTGCCTCCCATGGTCGAATAGCTTGGCCAGTGTGGTGCCCTGTTGCTGTATGCACTGCCTCCCATGGTCGAATAGCTTGGCCAGTGTGGTGCCCTGTTGCTGTATGCACTGCCTCCCATGGTCGAAAACTTGGCCAGTGTGTAAAGTGCAGAAAGTGCAATTGATGTTCATGCCAGTGCCATAGCTGCTGGATGAGGGCTGGCCATTAGGGCTTTGAGGTCCCTTTGCCCAATGTGAGGTGCACATGCAAGGATGAGGAGGACACTGGAAAGGGTACTCACCCTGACAATCCGAGTGAGGTCGTTAAACTTTTTCCGGCATTGGACACCAGTTCTGGGGACATCGCAGGTGGCTGTGACCCTCTGGGCGACATCCCTCCAGGCTTTCCTGTACACCCTGGTGGCAGGCTTCTTGCCACTGTCCGGGAACAAGATATGGCGTCTCCTCTCCAAAGCCCTAACCAGCACCTTTAAATCATGGGCAGAGAAGCGCTGCGCTCGCTCACGGGCCCTCTGCATCCTTCCTGGCACTATTTCTCTCCAGCAGCAGTGTTTAGGCCTAGCTGGAGGGCTGCAGTATCCAGGGCGTGGCAGCAGGCCAAGTCGACCCTTCCCCCTTTAAGAGCTGGCCGGCGCCAGGGTGTCTGCTGTCAATCAAGAAATGACCGCACCTGCGCTGCGCCCGGCCTCGGCGGTATCACTCTGCACCGCCGGCTTAGCGCCTAAAGATAGCCGTGCATCGCCAGTTTTAGCGCTCGAGCAAACTCCTTGGCCAAAGCTACTGAATATCGGCGAAGTGGCCTCCACTTTGCGCCGGGCGCAAACTTTAGCGGCCGCCCGACTTTACCGCCCCAAAAGTGGTTATACTGAATTTCTAGGCCAATGTCTTTTAATCTAAAGTCTGTTCAACTCTTTTTAACAGCATTACAGGAGACACCATGCTAGTGATCCATCTAAAAGCGAAACTAAAACTAAACTGCTTGTCTCTGTCACATGCCCTCTGCTGGTCAGGCATAAGTAATCAATCAGGCAAACATGCTGGTAAGGCATCATAATCAAACAGGCAAATACCATCACTATTTGCTGATATCATTACATCTCCCTTTCTTAAAACAAAAGTATTTTACTTTTAACTAAC
This sequence comes from Somniosus microcephalus, assembly GCF_052327205.1. Lineage (NCBI taxonomy): Eukaryota > Metazoa > Chordata > Chondrichthyes > Squaliformes > Somniosidae > Somniosus > Somniosus microcephalus. The sequence continues at coordinate 984,271 of NC_141020.1, forward strand.
AACATGTTTTCTTTGTATTAATCTGCATTTTAACTGTAACACTTAATGAACTTACATTAACATTATCATTATCAAGGTTTTTTAACCTTGCTTTGTGTGTTACTTTGACAATGCAGCTTCCTTTCACCGGTATATCAGTACCTGAGTATCCTGTCACTTTCACTTTTATTCCATGTATCTTTGGTCTGGGTCTAATTTTCTTAAAATCAGTCTCTGATATCACATTAACTTGTGCTCCAGTATCCAATTTAAATGGAATGTGTATGTCATTCACTTTTAGTGTCAACATCCAGTCTCTTTTTTCTTCTTTGTTTTCAGACACAACATCTGCATTGAACTCCTCTATCTCGCTTTCATCTACTGTATGGAGCTTGCTTTGTTGCGCTTGGTTCTTACAGCAATGGGCATAATGGTTGTTTTTGTTGCAACTATTGCATTTTTTACCATATGCTGGACACTTTCTTGGTGGATGCTGTGTACCGCATCGACTACATGACTTTCGATTGTCCCTTTCATTTTCGTTCGCTGGCCACGCCTCTTTTTTCACATTGGCGCTCTTTTTGTTAAACGGTTTGTATCCGTTCTTTCTCACTGCATCCACGTTGCAGCTATTATCACTGAACAGCTCCTTTGCCTGCGACTTCACAGTCTCTGTAGCCCTACACAGTGCTATGGCTTTTCCCAGGTCTAGATCTTGCTCTCTTAGCAGTCTTTCCCTTAGACCATTATCTGGAATACCACACACCAGTCTGTCTTTTATCAGCGAGTCTGTCAGTCCCCCAAATTCACATGTTTTGCTTCGGTTTCTCAGTTCAGTCACATACTGATCAATAGTCTCTCCCATTTTCTGTACACATGTGAAAAATCTGTGCCTCTCAAACGTCACGTTACGTTTAGGTATGCAGTAGGCCTCAAACTGTTCCATTATTTTATCTAGCTTCATATTGTCTCCATCGGCAGCGAATGTGAAGTTATTATACACCTCCAGCGCTTCATCACCCACAGCATGTAAGAACACTGACGATTTCTTTTTATCACTTTTCTCGTCAGCTCCGATTGCCGCTAAATACAACTCCAAACGTTGTTTGAATCTCCTCCAATTTTCAGCCACATTACCTGTCAACTGAAGCTTCGCCGGTGGGTGTAAACCTTCCATTTTTTCACTTCGTTAGCTATTCTCCAATGGTAAGTAACGATGTTCTCTTTTGGCTTGCTAATATGTGGAGAGCTGATTTAACTTCAGATTTTTCCTCTTCATCTCTTTCAATCACTTCTGACACCATGTATTGATTTGTATGTGGGTTCAATGATGAGACATTTATGAAAGAGAATGTCTTTTAATCTAAAGTCTGTTCAACTCTTTTTAACAGCATTACAGGAGACACCATGCTAGTGATCCATCTAAAAGCAAAACTAAAACTAAACTGCTTGTCTCTGTCACATGCCCTCTGCTGGTCAGGCATAAGTAATCAATCAGGCAAACATGCTGGTAAGGCATCATAATCAAACAGGCAAATACCATCACTATTTGCTGATATCATTACAGCGTGGTTGTTCTGGTGTTTTGGTTCTCACTGCAATTAGGGAGAGTTCCACTTTGACCCTTTGCACCTTGACCTGACATTGAGCAGCTCCTGGCCAGAATGAGCTGGACCAATCACAGCCTGCCCACTGGTTTTACGCTCACCCAGAAATCCTGCAGTTATTCTGGGGATCACCAAATCCCCACTGCGGTGTCAACAAGGCGCGAATTTAGAGTCATAGAGTTATACAGCACAGAAAGAGGCCCTTCGGCCCATCGTGTCCACGCCGGCCATCAAGCCCTGTCTATTCTAATCCCATTTTCCAGCACTTGGTCCGTAGCCTTGTATGCTATGGCGTTTCAAGTGCTCATCTAAATGCTTCTTGAATGTTGTGAGCGTTCCTGCCTCTACCGCCCTCTCAGGCAGTGAGTTCCAGATTCCAACCACCCTCTGGGTGAAAAAGTTTTTCCTCAAATCCCCTCTAAACCTCCTGTCCCTTACCTTGAAACTATGCCCCGTGGTTATTGACCCCTCTACTAAGGGAAAAAGTTCCTTTCCAGCTACCCTATCTATGCTCATCATAATTTTGTACACCTCAATCAGGTCCCCCCTCAGCCTTCTCTGCTCGAAGGAAAACAACCCCAGCCTATCCAGTCTCTCTTCATAGCTGAATGCTCCAGCCCAGGTAACATCCTGGTGAATTTCCTCTGCACCCTCTCCAATGCAATCACATCCTTCCTATAGTGTGGTGACCAGAACTGCACACAGTATTCCAGCTGTGGCCTTACCAGCGTTTTGTACAGCTCCATCATAACCTCCCTGCTCTTATATTCTATGCCTCGGCTAATGAAGGCAAGTATCCCATATACCTTTTTAACCACCTTATCTACCTGTCCTGCTGCCTTCAGGGATCTATGCACATACACACCAAGGTCCCTCTGATCCTCTGTCCTTCCTAGGGTCCTACCATTCATTGTGTATTCCCTTGCCTTGTTAGTCCTCCCAAAATGCATCACCTCACACTTTTCAGGGTTAAATTCCATTTGCCACTGTTCTGCCCATCTAACCAACCTGTCTATATCGTCCTGTAGCCTGAGGCTTCCCTCCTCGCTATTTATCACTCCACCAATTTTCGTGTCATCTGCGAACTTACTGATCATACCTCCTACATTCATATCTAAATCATTAATGTACACTACAAACAACAAAGGACTCAGCACCGATCTCTGCGGTACACCACTGGACACAGGCTTCCAGTCACAAAAACAACCTTCGACCATCACCCTCTGCCTCCTGCCACTAAGCCAATTTTGGATCCAATGTGCTAAATTGCCCTGGATCCCATGGGCTCTTACCTTCTTGACCAGTCTCCCATGTGGGACTTTAGCAAAAGCCTTACTGAAATCCATGTAGACTGCATCAACTGCACTACCCTCATCCACACACCTAGACACCCCCTTGAAAAATTCAATCAAATTGGTTAGACATGATCTCCCCCTGACAAAGCCATGCTGACTAAACTTGATTAATCCTTGCCTCTCCAAGTGGAGGCTAATTCTGTCCCTCAGAATTTTTTCCAATATTTTCCCTACCACTGATGTTAGGCTCACTGGCCTGTAATTCCCTGATTTATCCCTACTACCCTTCTTGAATAATGGTACTACGTTAGCTGTCCTCCAGTCATCTGGCACCTCCCCTGTGGCCAGAGAGGTTCTGAAAATTTGTGTCAGAGCCCCTGCAATCTCCTCCCTTGCCTCACACAGCAGCTTGGGATACATCTCGTCTGGGCCTGGGGATTTATCTACTTTTAAGCCCGCTAAAACCGCTAGTACCTCCTCCCTCTCAATGCTAAGTTGTTCAAGTATATCACAGTCCCCCTGCCTGATTTCTATGCCTACATCGTCCTTCTCCATAGTGAACACAGATGCAAAATATTCATTTAAAACCTCACCCACATCTTCCGGCTCTACACACAGATTGCCACTTTGGTCCCTAATGGGCCCTACTCTTTCCCTGGTTATCTTCTTGCCCTTAATATACTTATAAAACACCTATAAAAGCAACGGGGAGCTCATATAATGAACTATCTCCATCGGGAATACTTTCTGGGCCAATGATTTCAATCCACCTTCGCTTCAATGCTGGTTGTGTGAGTAAAGTGAAAGATGTGAAATTCAGAGGAAACTACGACAATCACTAGGAAGTAACTCAGTCATTACCAGATTGGTAAGTCAAGGGTTATGGGGAGTGGGCAGGGAAGTGGAGTTAAGGCCAAGATCAGATCAGCTATAATCTTATTGAATGGCGGAATAGGCTCGAGGGACCAAATGACCTACTCCTGCTCCTACCTCTTATGTTCTGATATCAATCAATCGGACCAGGTCATACACGGAGCTGCAGAAACTGGATTCAGACCACTGAATGTTTGGGCTCCGCCAGTGCCTCAGTTGGTTAAAGGCATCATCTGCAGCGGGACTGAGTGAGCAATGCAGGCCAACTGGTTCAGGTTTGACCCCCAAGTGTGTGTTGGGTGAGTTGCTGTTAGCCAGGGTGTAAATGGGAGGAACCATCAGTCTCCATGAGCCAGGGAAAGAAGGAACCCGCAGGATTTCTGCTCCTGATCCCTATCCAGAGACTCCTGCCGGAAGCATGTGTGGACACTGGGTGAGACTGGATCGGGCTCAACTGTGATGCCTTCACAGTCAACTAGCCCACAGCCACCCCACTCTGAACATGAGGAATAGCGATATTCAAGGTATCAGGAGTGCTGCTTCACATTGAGCTTTACTCCAGCAAAGAGTCCGCACTTTGCGAGAGGCAGGAGATTTTCACGCTGATGATGTGAGGAGGCGGTCATGTACATCACAGTGAACATTGCGGATTCAGCCACCAAAGCCCGCACACCTCGGTATATCTCACAGTGAACTTCATGCACTGATGCTTAATGTGCTTCTGTTACATTTCTCCTGGTACTATTTCCAGGCTCCAGTAACTCGCTGAATGTAGTAGATAGAAACTAGGAGTTAATGAGCTATTCCTGTTCTCAGATTTTCACATGAATCTGGTTTGGTTTCAGAGATCAGCATCACAGACCCTGTTTGTTACATTACCCAGGGCCGATCCGTTACCGCCCATATTGCATCCCCGCCCGAGACGTATTTCTACCCCTAGTTCTTTATTTGCAGTTAGGGCCCCTTTAAGACAGCTCACATTTAAAGTAAGATTTGACAGCCTCTCAGAGCGAGGGACTGGGGTCTTAAAGGTCACGATTGTCATAAACATAAAACAAACAAATTAAGATAAAGGGTAAACACACCAGACAATTCACATCCCTGCAGACATCCCTGTGAGGTTTTGTGCTGCACTCAGTAATTTTAGCTTGTCGAAACATATTGTACTTTATAATTGGAGATAAGCTGTGAGTGCGTAAATGTCAAGCGTACTAAGGTACTGGTTTGTACAGAGGCTCTGGTAGGAGGGTTTCTGCTCAGGATCCTTTCTGCTCGATTTCTCACAATCCTCTTGCTCCGAGACACCATCCAGTGAATTCTGCTGGGAATTCGGACCAGATTGGTATCAGGTTCGGTTGTCACGCTTACCACTGCTCCTAAAGAACATAAGAAATAAGAGCAGGAATAGACCGGTTGGCCCCTCGAGCCTGCTCCACCACACGGCCCCTCGAGCCTGCTCCGCCATTCAATAAGATCATGGCTGATCTTCGACCTCAACTCCACTTTCCCGCCCGATCCCCATATCCCTTGATTCCCCTAGAGTCCAAAAATCTATCGATCTCAGCCTTGAATATACTCAACGACTCAGCATTCACAAAGGGCCGATACTAACTCAGGGCAGGCGCGAGCGAGTGGGGCCCTGGATCCCCCGTGGAGTGCTGAACGTGAGGCTCAGGCCAGATTTTAACACCCGGGCCTCAGTAGCCCAAAACCAGTGGGAGTGAGGTCAGGGCGGGTGGTCAAAAGCAGGAATCCGGGCGGGATCTCGATGCCGCCGCAACCCAAGGGAATGCACCCGGGATAAAATTGGTGTTGAGGGGGTTTGAAAGGAGGTGCCGGTGATGGGAGGGAGAGGCAAGGCCGAGGCTGGGGAGGCCCAAGCACTCCTCGTGGGGCCGGGAGGAGCACTCCTGCGTGTTCTGGCCCAAAAGGAAACCTCAGAACAGTTAAATAAAAATACTAACTTGGCCTCTGCCAGAGCAGCCGCAATCGAACCAATATTCGGAGTTAAAATTGTGTTGTGGTGTTGATGACATCATTGGGCGTGTCCTTTGAAGGTAAAGTAAGTGCCAGCTGCTTGGCATCTTACCCCAGTCGTGAGTGGGGCTCACAGGGGAGGATTCGTGCTTTGGGTGAGATTGAAGGGCTGAATCAGCAGCCTCACAGAATCTTCAGTCTTTGGCTCTGCTTTTTACTATCATTAGAACTGTAGTCATTAGTGAGACCCTAAGACATTATTGATCATTGTCTGTAACCTAATCAATGCCTGTACATCAGGTCCGTAAACCCATTGAGGTTTGTTCTTGTGGTTTGTGATGGCATCTGAACCCCTCGATTAAATTAGTCTTAATGTTCCCAAACACCACGCCTGAAGATTTATTCAGTTATCTTCTCCTGACTCTCCTCCACCACTTTACTGGATTTGAGTTTCTCTAAACCACTTTGAAATTTAAAAATTGCATGAGGTCTCCCTCGAGAGATCCTTTCTCCAGAGTAAACAGTCCCAGCTGCCTTAACCTCTCCTCATTCCTCAGCTATCCATGAAGTTACCTTCCTCTGCTGCCTCTCTGACAGCACTGAGCCAGTCCTCCAGCTGTGCCTGACCAATTATCTCTCTACCAGCTCCCCGGTACCCCTACGGCAGGAGATGTTGAACATTAAACAGAGCTGAACTTGGATATGATCCGGAGTCTTTCAGCGCAACCTGTACAAGCCCAGTAAAAGCAGACAAGACCAAATGGGCACCAGAAATCAAAGTGAGGGTACATAAATTATTAATGGTGTGTCACTCCTGTCACAGGGAAAGTGCCTTCTTCAGCAGGTTATCAAGTAGAAGCTGAGTTAAATCTCCAATTGTCACTTAATCAATCAACATTTGACAAATGGATCTTGCAGGAAAATCTCATTTCAATTTAAAAATGGAATAACCACTGCATTAAGATTGTGATGATACAGCGGGCTCGGTGTGGGCCAGACTATGCGGAAAGGAAAGTTAGATTCCTGGGCAAAACCAGGCTAGTCTCCCACAACACAACATGGCGTGCTGTGTCCGTGACAAACAGCAATCCAGGGCACTGCTGGTGGATGGCCACTCAAACTGGCTCATGGAAGGACTTGGATGGGTAGACCTCTTGCTTGAGTGGAGAATGGACAGGATGGGTAGACCTCTTGCTTGAGTGGAGAATGGACAGGATGGGTAGACCTCTTGCTTGAGTGGAGAATGGACAGGATGGGTAGACCTCTTGCTTGAGTGAGTGAATGGACAGGATGGGTAGACCTCTTGCTTGAGTGAGTGAATGGACAGAATGGGTAGGCCTCTTGCTTGAGTGAGAGAATGGACAGAATGGGTAGACCTCTTGCTTGAGTGAGTGAATGGACAGAATGGGTAGACCTCTTGCTTGAGTGAGTGAATGGACAGAATGGGTAGACCTCTTGCTTGAGTGGAGAATGGACAGAATGGGTAGACCTCTTGCTTGAGTGGGGGAATGGACAGGATGGGTAGACCTCTTGCTTGAGTGGAGAATGGACAGGATGGGTAGACCTCTTGCTTGAGTGGAGAATGGACAGAATGGGTAGACCTCTTGCTTGAGTGAGTGAATGGACAGGATGGGTAGACCTCTTGCTTGAGTGAGTGAATGGACAGGATGGGTAGACCTCTTGCTTGAGTGAGTGAATGGACAGGATGGGTAGACCTCTTGCTTGAGTGAGTGAATGGACAGGATGGGTAGACCACTTGAGTGAGCGAATGGACTGAATGGGTAGACCTCTTGCTTGAGTGGAGAATGGACTGAATGGGTAGACCTCTTGCTTGAGTGAGTGAATGGACAGAATGGGTAGACCTCTTGCTTGAGTGGAGAATGGACAGAATGGGTAGACCTCTTGCTTGAGTGAGTGAATGGACAGGATGGGTAGACCTCTTGCTTGAATGGAGAATGGACAGGATGGGTAGACCTCTTGCTTGAGTGAGCGAATGGACTGAATGGGTAGACCTCTTGCTTGAGTGAGCGAGTGGACGGGATGGGTAGACTTCTTGCTTGAGTGGGGGAATGGATGGGATGAGGTTCTTCTCACTGGCCTTCGGATAACCTTTCAAATAAATGCCCTGAGGGATAGGGTGGGTCTGGCTGGACTAGGAGAAAGTCATTTGCTAATACTCTGTGTTGGGAAGTGGCCTGCTTTTAACTAGGTAAACTCCAGCAGTATTCCTATGCACACTTGGAAGTAACTAAGCCTTGGCTCTTGTAAAACCTCCTCCTCAGTTCTCTGGACTTAGTAAGCAGGTTGTGTCGCCAGGGAGACAGTGTGTCCTCCATAACAAGCAAGTGGAAGTTTAATTAATGTGGATTCTCAACAGACTCTAAGCCCAGTGATTTTTATACATTGTGGAATTCGGGTAAGGTGATCATTTTGACCAGTAGCCCAACCGTTTGACTGATATAGACCATTTCTCATTTCTATTACACTCGCTTTTAAAAGCTATTATGATAGTGCTTCCTTCACTGTATCTGATAGTGCTTCCATGTCCTAACCTTTCCTCATTCTTACAGTGATCTTAAATTTATGCGCTCTAGTTACTGATCCCCTCCACCAGTCTCTGCATGGTGCAACTCCAAGGGTGCTCACCACCCCTCAGTATCTTGCCTAAATTGGCCATGCTTCATCATTAGGCTCTTTGACTGTGTGAGGCATCACAGCCAAGCCCGGCTGCGTCCTTACCTCACGCCCATACGCACGTGGATAGTGATCGGTATCAGAATCACTGGCTGATATTTCTGCCCCAGCCCAAGGGTGGAGATGCCAATCTCTGCCTTGATAGAAACATAGAAGATAGGAGCAGGAGTAGGCCATTCGGCCCCTAGAGCCTGTTCTGCCATTCAATGAGATCATGGCTGATCATCCAAATTCAGTACCCTGTCCCTGCTTTCTCCCCATATCCCTTGATCCCTTTAGCCATAAGACATATATCCAACTCCTTCTTGAATATATTTAATGAATTGGCCTCAACTGCCTTCTGTGGTAGAGAATTCCACAGGTTCACCACTCTCTGGGTGAAGAAATTCCTCCTCATCTCAGTCCTAAATGGCTTACCCCTTATCCTTAGACTGTGACCCCTGGTTCTGGACTCCCCCGCCATCGGGAACATCCTTCCTGCATCTAGTCTGCCTAGTCCTGTTAGAATTTTATAAGTTTCAATGAGATCCCCTCTCATTCTTCTAAACTCCAGCGAATACAAGCCCAATCGACCCAACCTCTCCTCATACGTCATTCCTGCCATCCCAGGTATCAGTCTGGTGAATCTTCGCTGCACTCCCTCCATGGCAAGAACATCCTTCCTCAGATAAGGCGACCAAAACTGCACACAATACTCAAGGTGTGTTCTCACCAAGGCCCTGTACAACTGCAGCAAGACATCCTTGTTCCTGTACTCAAACCCTCTCGCTACGAAGACCAACATACCATTTGCCTTCTTAACCGCCTGCTGCACCTGCATGCTTGCCTTCAGCGACTGGTGCACAAGGACACCCAGGTCTTGTTGCACTTCCCCTTTTCCCAATCTATTGCCGTTCAGATAATAATCTGCCTTCCTGTTTTTGCCACCAAAGTGGATAACCTTGCATTTATCCACATTATACTGCATCTGCCCAATCACCCAACCTGTCCAAATCACACTGGAGATTCGCTGCATCCTCCTCACAGCACACACGCCCACCCAGCTTTGTGTTGTCTGCAAACTTGGAGGTATTACATCTGGTTCCCTCGTCTAGATCATTAATATATATTGTGAATAACTGGGGTGCTAGCACCGAGCCCTGCGGCACCCCACTAGTCACTGCCTGCCACTCGGAAAAAGACCCGTTTATTCCAACTCTTTGCTTCCTGTCTGCCAACCAGTTCTCTATCCAAGTCAGTACCTTGCCCCCAATCCCATGTGATTTAACTTTACATGCTCATCTCTTATGCGGGACCTTATCGAAAGCCTTCTGGAAGTCCAAATACACCACATCCACTGGTTCTCCCTTATCTATTCTACCAGTTACATCCTGAAAAAATTCCAGTAGATTAGTCAAGCATGATTTACCTTTTGTAAATCCATGTTGACTTTGTCCGATCCTGTCACTGTTTTCCAAGTGCTCTGCTATTACATCTTTTATAATGAACTCTAGCATTTTCCCCGCTACCGATGTCAGGCTTACCGGTCTATAATTCCCCGTTTTCTCTCTACCACCTTTTTTAAATTGTGGGGTTACATTAGCTACCCTCCAATCCATGGGAACTGTTCCAGAGTCTATAGAATTTTGGAAGATGACCAACAATGCATCTACTATTTCTAGGGCCACTTCCTTAAGTACACTAGGATGTAGATTATCAGGCCCTGGGGATTTATCGGCCTCCAATCCCGCCAATTTCCCTAACAACATTTCCCTACTAATACTGATTTCATTCAGTTCCTCCCTCTCATTAGACCCTATGTTCCCTGACATCTCTGGGAGGTTATTTGTGTCCTCCTTTGTGAAGACAGAACCAAAGTATGTATTTAATTGGTCTGCCATTTCTTTAATGGAGCTCACTATCTGAGTCAGGAAATGTATGGCTTAGTTCTACACCAAAGTGTGTCTTTATGCACCAGCTGCCCTTTCCCTACCCTCAGTGCTCACTGACTCCTTTCCTTCCTGCAATGTACTTTCAGAGACCTCCTTGCATGTGAGGAACATCAGATAAATGCCATTTCTTGTTGATTTTGACCGGTGAACTGTGTCTAGGATTGAGTTCAGTCCTGATTGATTCTGCGGAGGAGCGAGACCTGATTAATCCCTATGCCATTACCGAGGGGCATGGAGAAGATCATTAGAAAAAAAATTACCCAATGAAAGCTATTTGCATAATAATGAGGCTTAGTTAATCTGGATACTTTATTCTCTGGCCATGAGTCAAAGATTTATGTAGATTTTTAAAAATATTCTCTCATGCTCAGCGCTACAATGACCGAGTCCAAATGGAATTTCATTGTTTCAATATGTTTTTGTTTACTTGTCCCAAAGATTCGAGACCGTCCTGGGATATTCGGACAGAGCTCTGTGAGCAGCCCCTAAGGTTGGTGAACTCGCTACGTTTCTGTATTTGTTCATTTACTAGCTTGTAGCTGTATAATCATAAAAACTGTTTCCTGCAACACTAGCGCAGTGCTCTGTGAGTCGCAGACATCATTTGGAAGTTAGCACAGAGGTCCCTGGAATTGTGTTGACATTTACAAGGAGTTTCTGGGAGTTTTAAATCCCTCCATGGCCTCCTCACCCCTCCCTATCTCTGTAACCTCCTCCGGCCCCACAAACCTCCGAGATCTCTGTGCTGCTCCAATTCTGGCCTCTTGCCCATCCCCGATTTTAATCGCTCCACTATTGGTGGCCGTGCCTTCAGCTGCCTGGGCCCTAAGCTCTGGAATTCCCTCCCTAAACCTCTCCGCCTCTCTACCTCTCTTTCCTCCTTTAAGATGCTCCTTAAAAGCTACCGCTTTCTGCCCGAACATCTCATGATGTGGCTGTGTCAAATTTTGCTTGATAATGCTCCTGTGAAGCGCCTTGGGATGTTTTATTACATTGGAGGCACTATATAAATACAGGTTGTTGTTGTTTGTCTGTCACTCATTACAGAGGGTTCCCGAATAGAAAGCCAGCTGTGGAAACAAGACAGTTTGTTGCCTCCTCCTGCAATATTTTGGCCAGGAAATTCCTGCAATTTACTCTCAGCAAAATCGATGCTGTCACACATCTACCTGCGGCCAGCCTCAAGTCCTCCTGACCTCGTCCTGTCTCAATGCCAATCCGATCTTCCCATTTCAGCTTTTCAAACATCCACTTGTTTCTCAGACAGCAGACAGCTCCTCAGTTTAACGCCTCATCTGAAAGTAACAGCACCTTTGATAACCGTAGCACTCTCTCAACACTGCAATGGCAGTTCACCGAGATTATACACTGAATCCCGGGGTTGGGCTGGCCACGAGGCAAACAGGTTACCAACTGTGCCAATTGGCACCACTTTGTCAGAACTTGTTAACTCGTGATTAGAGAGAACAAGTTAGGCAGAGAACATAACAAATTGCAAGAACTAGCTGCAGTATTATCACTGTGATGTCGTAAAGCCTGGAGCGTGGGATGAAATAGGAACAGAGAGCTGATTAATACAGGAGTCTACCATCAAGTGCTATAATTAGCTTGATGTCCACTTTCTAATTCAGAATTTACAATTTTGCAATCATTAGTGAGAAGGCAGGCTCCCAGTCAGAAACCGTCTTTGTGACTTCTTTGTACTCAACTCATTGTTCTGCAGTAGAACTTTGCCAAACCAGCAGAAAGATGTTTCTAATAAAGTTCTTACACTAAGGAGAGGTTATTGCACAGATGTAGGGGATACTGAGGTCAACAACAAATGTCTTCAAATCAAACCTTGTTCAGAGAATCCAGAATTTTGAAAGAAGCTGCATGACTTCAAATTGCAAAGGAGAGGATAGTCCTGTATGGGGCCATTAAGGTGATCTAAGTGGTGAATATGAGGCAATTACCCCGAGTCACTGGCCCAGTGCTAATACACAATTTACCAATGGTGGTAAATTAAGCCATCTAATTGGATGTAAACGTGTAATTGGAGCAGTTTTACGCTCTGTGGACTTCATGACCTCTGATAATGACAGATGCAATGTCCTGGCCCTGGAGACACTCAGCAAGCCCTGCGTGTGAATCTTCAGAGGTGAGCTTTATACTTGAGATATTTCCTCTTCCAATTTCTGAACAAGGTCAAAAGTAGAACATTGCCTCCCTTGCACAGACCAGCAACAACATCATCTTCTTCTCTCCAGTGCCTGCCCAACTACTGACTTTGTGACTAGTTTCTCTTAGCGATGTGGAGTTGAGGTAGGAGCTGGGAGTCACAGAATGTTAAAGCACAGAACAGAAGATTTGACCCATCAAGACTGGTCTGGTGAAACCTCGGAGAGTTCCCTGCTCTCTAACTGAACATATCCCTCACTTGTTGAAGATGTCACTGATGGGATTTGAACCCAGACTCGATTATAAAGTGGTTCAGTGCATTCTGCTGTATACCACAGAGCTTGAAATTCATATTTTAATGAATTTATTAAATAGAATGTGGTAATGTGTGGCCGTAGAATCTATTGGTCTACAGAAAATACACTGAGCTAAAAACCCATCACCAAGAGACTATCTCCAGAACCAAAGACGCAGAGAACGGAAGGAAGTGTCTTTGTGGCTTCAGAGAGATGAGCAGAGTAAGGATAACAAGTGAAATGTTAATCTCACAGAACGGCAATGCCAGTCACCCAGTCCTCGTGGGAAGACCAATACTCTGCACACTTCTCCTGAAGACCATGGCTTGGATTTTTATCTTTATCACCTGGGAATTGGGTGTCATTGGGTATCGCACAGAAAGGAAAATCTGGTGGAGAGGATTGCACGTCCCTTACAAAACATTCCACTGGTTTCGTTTTAAATGTTTGGAAGAGAAGATAAATTTGGGCACAGCAAGTCTAACATGGTACGTTGTGTAAATGTTCTCTAAAATGTGTAAATCCTACACTTCACTCCCCCTCCCCCTTGTAAGAGAGATTGATTAGTTGATAACTGAGGGAGCCTCTCATCCCTGGAGGCTACTTTATAACATTAGTAGTTGTGAGTCAAGACCAGCGACTCACTTAATGACAGTCAGTCTATGAATCAGCTGCTCCATCTAATGAGATTATTCTAACAGGACCTGTTCACCCATTGCAGAGAGTTACTTAAAGGTGGATTAATTGAAAAGGATCCAAGTCACAGGCAACCAGCCATTCATCTCAAGCCTAGCTTCTTCTTGAGGATGAGTTTAAGTAAGTAAAGTGAGATTGCTTCTCTTGATGCAGTTCGAGGGTTATGGGGAATAAGAACCAATGAAAAGATAGATGACCAAAAGTGTGCTGGCTGATTGATTTCTGATTGGACCTTAACACGTGCTGAAGGAGCTGTATGTCAGAACTGTGGCTGAGGGCGGTGCTTTAAATGAACAGTAAGAGAATTCTCACTTGAAGGAACTTCTATCGTGATGTTGCATCCTTTCATTTTCAGCTTTCTCCCCTCAATGCCAGAGAGATCAAGAACTCAGAAACTAGACGTGGGGAAGATGTTTCCACTTGTGGGGGAGACCAGGACCAGGGGCCATCAATATAAGACAGTCACTGATAAATCCAATGGGGAATTCAGGAGAAACTCCTTTACCCAGGGAGAGGTGAGATGTGGAACTCGCTACCACAGGGAGTGGTTGAGACGAATAGCGGAGATGCATTTAAGGGGAAGCTAAATAAGCACATGAGGGAGAAAGGAATAGAAGGATATGCTGGTGGGGTGAGATGAAGAGGGTGGGAGGAGGCTCGTGTGGACATAAACACCGGCACTGACCTGATGGGCCGAATGGCCTGTTTCTTTGCTGTAAATACCGTATAATTCTATGTAACTAGGAGCCACAGCTCACGTTCTAAGGGACAAGTATTTACTGTAGTTGTCCCCACTCTCCCTAAAATGCCGATTCTTCTTGTGACACTATACAAAGGTCCCTTGTCCAAATGACCATTCTTTGTGTGCAAGCCTCAGCAGCCAGTGCTCGTAGGCTATTCGATTGTGGAGACCATCACAGCTGAGCCTGGTCCTGTCTTCGCCCGATGCTCTTGCCCACGCACTTCCTGTAGGCGTCACTGGACTGTAAGCAGCAGCAGGGACCCTGGGGGATTCCTCCTGGCTCAGTTTGGGGCTCAACAATGAAATCCTTAACCAACAAAACATATGCGGCAAAGCAGCTGAGTTATTCGGTGAGTGGGTGTATTTACACATTTGTGTAGGTGCAGAGCACTGGGTAATACAATGCAGGATTCAGAAACAGCCTAAGCAGTAACCATGGCAACCCTATTCAGACTCAACGCTTGAACCAAACTGAGCCCAAAAGCTTTTCTTTCTGCACCTCTCCCTCTACACAGTTCTCCGAGACAGGTGACGGGAGGAGAGCGGATTGGGGAGGGGAATTCATTGCTACAGTTCTGCAGATTAATTTCCAGGTGATGCACAGGTTTTGTGTAAAACTCCTCTGCGCTATTTTCATTCAACATTAACATCTTTCAAATAATGACTGTGTTCAGGAATTGTCGCAGTTTGCCTCTTGAGTCAGAAGGTCATGGGTTCAAGTCCCACTTCAGAGACTTGAGCACAAAATTTCACCTGAAATTTCAGTGCTGCACTGTCGGAGGGGCAGTACTGAGTGAGCACTGCACTGTCGGACGGTCAGTGCTGAGTGAGCACTGCACTGTCGGACGGTCAGTGCTGAGGGAGCGCCGCACTGTCGGAGGGGCAGTACTGAGTGAGCACTGCACTGTCGGACGGTCAGTACTGAGGGAGCGCCGCACTGTTGGAGGGGCGGTACTGAGTGAGCGCCGCACTGTCGGAGGGGCGGTACTGAGGGAGCGCCGCACTGTTGGAGGGGCGGTACTGAGTGAGCGCTGCACTGTCGGAGGGGCGGTACTGAGGGAGCGCCGCGCTGTCGGAGGGGCGGTACTGAGGGAGCGCCGCGCTGTCAGAGGGGCAGTACTGAGGGAGCGCCGTGCTGTCGGAGGGGCAGTACTGAGGGAGTGCCACGCTGTCGAAGAGGCAATAGTAAGGGAGCGCCGCGCTGTCGAGGGGCGTATTGAGGGAGCACCGCACTGTCGGAGGGGCAGTACTGAGGGAGCGCCGCAGTACTGAGGGAGTGCTGCACTGTTGGAGGGACAGTACAGAGGCGGTGCTTTATTGTTGGAGGTGCCATCTTATAAGAACATAAGAAATAGGAGCAGGAGTAAGCCATACGACCCCTCGGGCCTGCTCCGCCACTCAATAGGATCATGGCTGATCTGAATCTAGACTCACGTCCACTTCCCTGCCCGCTCCCTGTAACCCCTAATTCCCTTATCTGCTAGGAAACTGTCTATCTCCATTTTAAATTTATTTAATGTTGCAGCTTCCACAGCTCTCTGGGGTAGCAAATTCCATAGATTTACTACCCTCTGAGTGAAGAAGTTTCTCCTCATCTCAGTTTTGAAAGGGCAGCCCCTTATTCTAAGATTATGCCCCCTAGTTCTAGTCTCACCCATCAGTGGAAACATCCTCACCGCATCCACCCGATCAAGCCCCCTCACAATCTTATATGTTGCGATAAGATCGCCTCTCATTCTTCAGAACTCCAATGAGTAGAGTCCCAACCTACTCAACCTTTCCTCATACGTCAACCCCCTCATCTCCGGAATCAACCGAGTGAACCTTCTCTGAACCGCCTCGAGAGCAAGTATATCTTTTCTTAAATATGGAAACCAAAACTGCACGCAGTATTCCAGGTGTGGCCTCACCAATACCCTGTATAACTGGCCAATATTTATAACTCAACCAACTAAAAAAAAATAACAGAAGGTGCTGGAAGCACTCAGCAGGTCAGGCAGCATCCGTGGAGAGAGAAACAGAATTAACATTTCAGGTCTGTGACCTTTCGTCAGAACTGAAAAAGTTAGAGATGTAATAGATTTTAAGCAAGTACAGAGGCAAGGAGAGGGGCGAGGGGAGGAAAGAAAAAAGGAATGGTCTGTGAGAGGGTAGAAGGCAGGAGAGATTAAATGTTGCAAATGGGGATGGCAGAATCATCAACAGCTGCCGCCTGAAAAAATAGGGGCAGAGGTTATAGTCTGAAATTGTTGAACTCAATATTGAGTCCGGAAGGCTGTAACGTGCCTAATCGAAAGATGAGGTGCTGTTCCTCGAGCTTACGTTGAGCTTCAGTGGAACAGTGTAAGAGGCCGAGGTCAGAGTGGGAGTGGAGGAGAGAATTAAAGTGACAGGTGACCGGAAGCTCAGGGTCACCCTTATGGACTGAATGGAGGTGTTCCGCAAAGCAGTCACCCAATCTGCGTTTGGTCTCCCAATGTAGAGGAGACCGCATCGTGAGCAGCGAATACAGTACAAGTAAATCGCTGTTTTGCTCCTCTTAACCTTTATTGTTGTAATGAAAACGGCCTCATTTCACGGGTCTCCTCATGACTGAAGACTCTGATCCCTGGGATCATCCGAGTAAATCTCTTCTACATCCATTCCAGGACCTTGACATCCTTCCTAAAGCGAGGCACCCAAACTGGGCTCCATGGGGGATAAATGTAAAATGGGCTGCTGCCGATTCACTAACGCCCAAGATAACTTTATGCCCCAGTATTCTAACTGTGCACCAACCGTTGGTATTTATTTAAGATTTAAGGACTTTGGTAACGCGAGGGTGACCGGAGGGATGGACTCGAACACACACGGCAACCCATTAAGTCCCATCATTCAATAAGCTAGTAATTGGTTTCAGTTAGGCAGTAGGATGAGTGCAGGGGATTTAATCAGGTGAAACCTCCCTAATTCAATGAAATGTGAGGACAGGCTAAAGGAGTCAACATCTGTTCTCACTGGAATAGGAACAAACCTCCCTGGAGGGGACCATGGTGAAAGATTTTGTTTAAAATATGAAAACAAATTTAGCAGATGTGATATTCTGGGAGCAGAGCGAGCTCGAAGATAAACTGTTTAATCCCTTCACCAGACATCCAGATACATTTCCCTTCCGACAAGGGTCGCTAGATCGTGATCAGAAAAAGAACTATGGTGAACAATGGTAAATTTATCATTATGTCCCTCACAATCCAAAGAATTTAAATTCCTTAACTGTGACTCCAGAGCGCTCTGAATGTTCATGATAACCGCCAGCAGAGAGCAACCTTGCTTGATTCCCTTTGCAACACCCCTCCCCTCAGGAGGGGGCCCATGTGTCTGCGTGCTCCCCTCCCCTTGTTATTTGGGGAATGATTTACTGTTTTATATAGTTTAATACAATGATACAGGGATGTTTAGACCCCAGCAACAGGCCAAAGCTCAGCTGGGAGTGAAGTGATCCTGGTTTCAGGCCTCACCCAGACTCTTCCCCCAACACAGATTCTCCTTCCAATATCATTCTCCACTGGAGCTCAAGGCCATCCCGTCTGCTACCTGCTCCCCTATCCCCCTCTCTCCTTCCCTTCCACTATCCTTCCCATCTCTTCCTTTCATCCCCTTCTTCCCCATCTCCTTTTCCCTCCCTCCTCTGCTCTTTCCATTACCCTTCCTTCGCCCCATCGCTCCCCTAACCTCCCCCATCCCAAGAATGCAGATGCACCAGGTCACTATTCTAGCCATCTGTATTCAGCGTTAAAGCAATAAGCTGACTGTCACTGAAAAACTGGGTCAGGAGAAGGTTAGATTTCATAAATAAAAAGCAAGTTAGCATTGATTCGTATTGCTCTCGCTGGATCTCTTAACATTATTTCTTATGAAAGAAAAAGCAACCTCGAGGCAGGAAGAAATGAAAAAATAAAGAGTGCAACAAAAACAGAAAAGACACATAAGAGAAAATGTGTGTGTATAAAATGTCAGTCACATCACACTTGGGGTATTGTGTCACTCACGCTCACACCTATGTGTAAATTTATTGCAAATGTTTGGCTTAAATTTAGTATTAATTAAACAGCGGCCAATTGCAATGAGGAGGCTGGGTGGATGAGTGCAGTGGATTGGCGGTTAGGATCAGATCAGCCATGATCTTATTGAATGGCGGAGCAGGCTCGAGGGGCCGATTGGCCTACTCCTGCTCCTATTTCTTATGTTCTTATGTTCTTATGTAGGGGGCAACTACCAAGAAACTGCTGGGAGACATCTGAACACTTGAGTGTGAAAGAGTTTTATTGGGCAAGGGTATTAAGGGTTATTGAACCAAGGCGGGTGGATGGAGTTAAGATGCAGATCAGCCATGATTGAATTGAATGTCGCAACAGGTACGAGGGATTGAATGGCCTCCTCCTGTTCCTGTGTAACAATCTCGAGGGGCTGAATGGCCTCCTCCTGTTCCTGTGTAACAATCTTGAGGGGCTGAATGGCCTCGTCCTGTTCCTGTGTAACAATCTCGAGGGGCTGAATGGCCTCGTCCTGTTCCTGTGTAACAATCTCGAGGGGCTGAATGGCCTCGTCCTGTTCCTGTGTAACAATCTCGAGGGGCTGAATGGCCTCCTCCTGTTCCTGTGTAACAATCTCGAGGGGCTGAATGGCCTCGTCCTGTTCCTGTGTAACAATCTCGAGGGGCTGAATGGCCTCCTCCTGTTCCTGTGTAACAATCTCGAGGGGCTGAATGGCCTCGTCCTGTTGCTGTGTAACAATCTCGAGGGGCTGAATGGCCCCCTGTTGCTGTGTAACAATCTCGAGGGGCTGAATGGCCCCCTGTTGCTGTGAGTAAAACACAGAATCGACCAGTAAAAGAAAGAATGGGGACCAGTTGGATCCAAATATTGTTTTTAAAACCCTTTTTCTTTAAATCTTTGTTTTTTCACTAAGCTGATGACATTAATGGAAATAGGTTTGTAGCTTCATAAAAACCTAAATAAAAGATAACGTTTACTAGAAAGTGATTAATTCTATCTATACAATAGCTTTTTCTGTGTTTGAAATGCTCTAACAATATTCTTCATCAGAGGCCTGTTCCTGTCCGTGAAACCGGGGGCTTGAGTTCAGACATTTCACCGTCAGTTGAAGAGACCCAACAAGGTAGCAGACTACAGCTCTCTGCTTGCATAACTTCCAGAAAATGTTTAATAATGGCAGCAAGACTGGCCGGAGTGCACAGGGCCTCGCTGTTTATAAACCTCGCCCCCACTTACATTCTCGTATCTCAAAAGCACTGAAAGCTACCGAATATTTTTGTGCATAAAAAAATCAAAATCAGGTTACGCGTGAATGCTACAATTTTTGAGGTAAACCTGCTGACTAAACAAGTCAAGTTAATATCTTCAAGGCGCTGTTAATTTAGCATGCTATGTGACACTGTATCTTGAAATTCAAAATTATTTCATATTTATATATTGTAATTTAATCTCAAAGTTTACACTAACCAGCAAAAATATATATATAAAAACGCCCCTGTAGCGGTACCACCGAGTGTCTCTTACTTACTGTACATAATTCCCTTTAACTATGTTTATATAGAGTTTGCATGTACGGGGCGTTGCCCCTTTAATAACGCGACCAAACGCGATGACGTCACGTCGCACATCACGTGACCGCCCCAAGCGCGGGCAAACGCGATGACGTCACGTCGCACATCACGTGACCGCCCCAAGCGCGGGCAAACGCGATGACGTCACGTCGCACATCACGTGACCGCCCCAAGCGCGGGCAAACGCGATGACGTCACGTCGCACATCACGTGACCGTCCCAAGCGCGGGAAAACGCGATGACGTCACGACTCAATCCACGGGACTGACTTCTCAGTCCTGGTGGCGTCCCCGTCGGGTGAAGACCTGCTCCACGGCCCTCCTGCATCGATTTCTGTTGTTCTCTGCAATTCGTCGAATCTTACATTAAAGACCTATTTGATTCTTCTCCTGAGTCGACTTCAGTTATTAGCTAGGAATACATCAATAGCTACATTGGTGACCCTGAATTCCTACATCGGTGACCTTCGACATTAGTGAATTCCTACACCACAAAGATTCTGGAAGGACCGCGTCATTAAGTTTGGAGGGAGGTTCTTAATAAAAGTTCGGAATTTAACCTTGTTTTTTTTAAACAGAAGCTGTAAAGGTCTGACCTCTGATCGACTTTAGGATATGCTGCAGAATAATTGACCCAAGAAGACCCAACAATTACATCTTGTTGCCTCAACAGAAGACATTAAGTTTCACAGCAGCAATTTAGCAGAATCATTCCGTGTGCACCACGTGCTATAACACAGTTGTGGAACTGGAACTGTAAGGCTGGCAGCCTGATCACTATCGCCCACTTTGAGTTAGCGCCCAAGACAGATTTCACCCTAACTGAGACAAGTGGGTGTTACAGTGAGTTACATCAAGTCTACAGCCCAGAAACAGGCCATTCGGCCCAACTGGTCCGTGCCGGTGTTTATGCTCCACACGAGCCTCCTCCCACCCCTCTTCATCTCACCCTATCAGCAAATCCTTATATTCTTTTCTCCCTCCTGTTTTTTCAAGCTTCCCCTTAAATGCCTCGATGCTATTTGCCTCAACCACTCCCTGTGGTAGCGAGTTCCACATTCTCACCACTCTCTGGGTAAAGGAGTTTCTCCTGAATTCCCTATTGGATTTATCAGTGACTGTCTTATATTGATGGCTCCTAGTTCTGGTCTCCCCCACAAGTGGAAACATCTTCTCTACGTCTACCCTATCGAACCCCTTCATCATTTTAAAGACCTCGATCAGGTCACTGCTCAGCCTTCTCTTTTCTAGAGAAAAGAGCCCCGGCCTGTTCAGTCTTTCCTGATAGTTATTACATCGGATATACGGCACAGAAACAGGCCATTCGACCCAACCAGTCCATGTAAATGCCCCACTCGAGCCTCCTCCCGTCCTTCCTTATCTAACTCTATCAGCATAACCCTCTATTCCCTTCTCCCTCATATGCTTGTCCAGCCTCCCCTTAAATGCATCGATACTATTCGCTTCAACCACTCCCTGTGGTAGCGAGTTCCACATTCTCACCACTCTCTGGGTAAAGAAGTTTCTTCTGAATTCCCTATTTGATTTCTTGGTGACTATCTTATATTGATGGCCTCTAGTTATGCTCTTCCCCACAACCTCTCAGTTCTGCTATCATCCTTGTAGATCTTTTTTGCACCTTCTCCAGTGCCTCTATGTCCTTTTTTATAATGGGGCAGTAATTCCTCCCCAAACGCGTGAGTATGGAAGGGGTACTCACGCGTCTGGCCGGAGGAAATGCCGGTTTTCAGCATGCACAGCGCATGCGCTGAAAACCAGCATTTCCTCTCCTCTAACCCAAGAGGTGAAGAGGCTAGCGCGTGCGCTGTAGGGGGCAGCGCGTGCGTCTTGGATTTCCTCTGTTTTGGGGGATTTGCGCATGTGTAAAGGCCTCCGGTCTTTACGCTTGTAAAAAGCACACATAAGTATTTATTTTTACAGGTAAGTGGTGTTTTAGTGCAATTTAGAATTTTTTTCCACAGGTTTATTATTTTAAAGAATCTACAATAAGGTAAGTTTAGTTTTAGACCCTTTTTATTAAAAATTTATTTTTTTCAAAAAAAAAAATTGTTTAAATTATTTTTTTAAACTTATTTATACTTAATTTAATGATTGGGATGTTTTTTAAATTTTTATTTAAAGTTTAAATAGTGTTTTGGGCCCCCGTAGTTTTCATGAGTTTGACAGCTATTACTCTCAAACTCATGAATGAACCTTCCCCTCCCCTGATTGGTTGTACAGTGCTCACCTGATCCCAGCCAGCACATCGCACTAACTACGCCGCTGGATCAGGTAAGCACAGCGCGCCGACATCTGAACCGGGCCAGTGACAGGAAATGCAAGCAGGCCCGGGCTTCAGATGTCAGCGCGCAGGGTGAGTGCAGATCGGGGGCTTGCACGCACGGCAAGCCCCCGATCCTAATATCAGGGCCATTATTGGTTTGGTGTTTTATGGCCTTATTAACCTGCGTCGCTACTTTTAGTGATCTGTGTATCTGCGCCCCCAGATTCCTCTGTCCCATTTAGACTCTGGTTATCCAAGGAGTATGTGGCCTCCTTATTCTTCCCACCAAAATGCACCGCCTCACACTTAACTATATTTCAATTCCTTTGCTAATTAAACATCCATTCTGCAAGTTTATTAACGTCCTGTATTTTGTCTCAATCTTCCTTTGTATTAACTACAATTGGGTATTGTTCGCAAATTTAGAAATTGTATTTCCGATTTCTGAGTCCAAATCGTTTATGTAAATTGTGAACAACAGCGGTCCCAGTGCCGGATCCTTATGGAAACCCACTTCCCACCATTTGTCAGTCTGAGTAGCTTGAACCCCTACTCTCTGCTTTCTGTTTTGTAGGCAGCTTGGTCTGGTTCAAGGTGAGGAGTGGTAATTGTAATAGGAAACAAATGATATAGGGGCCCAATGAGTTGGAGCAGTGTTTGTTGTATCTGTAATTCTGGAAGCAGCTTAGTTTTTTTTCCTGTATAGAGACTTCTAGCAGGTGTAATTAATTTATTTTTCATGATTGCAACCTACTGCCCTACAGAGAGCTATCAAAGAGCAGATATTCCGAGATACCAGAAAGTGAAAACCTTCTGAAATACTCTAAGCAGATTTGAAAACAGTGCTTCAATGCACTGCATAAAAAGCTGAACTCTCTGAAAAATTAGTAATCAACTTGTCAGCTGTATTTAAATGTTGTGTTTGGATCAGGGGTCCTGTAGGAATAAACCTTGTTTGGTTTGGTCCAAACAAATTCTATATTTGGATCATCACAGGCTTGCCAGGTCGAATATGATAGTAAAGAAAGATTTCCATTTCTAAAGACCCTTATCACATCACTCAGAAACATTCCAAAGCACTTCACAGACGATGACACACTTTGAAGTGCAGTCACTGATGTTATACAGGCAAAAGCACAGCTGTTTTGGGCACAGCAGGATCCCACAAACAGCAGTGACATGAATTAGCAGTTAATTTTTTTTCTAGTGTTGATTCAGGGAAGAATGTTCACTAGGGCACTGGGAGAACTCCCTGCTCTTCAAATAGTGCCATGGGATCTTTAACATCCAACAAAACTGGCAAATAGGGGCCTTAGTTTCATGTTACATCTGAAGGACTGCCTCTCCGACAGTGCGGCGCTCCCTCAGTACTGCCCCTCCGACAGTGCGGCGCTCTCTCAGTACTGCCCCTCCGACAATACGGCGCTCCCTCAGTACTGCCCCTCTGACAATGCGGCACTCCCTCAGCACTGCCGCTCCGACAGTGCGGCGCTCTCTCAGTACCGCCCCTCCGACAGTGCGGCGCTCCCTCAGTACTGCCCCTCTGACAATACGGCGCTCCCTCAGTACTGCCCCTCCGACAATGCGGCACTCCCTCAGTACTGCCCCTCCGACAATGCGGCGCTCCCTCAGTACTGCCCCTCCGACAGTGCGGCACTCCCTCAGTACTGCCCCTCTGACAGTGCGGCACTCCCTCAGTACTGCCCCTCCGACAGTGCGGCGCTCCCTCAGTACTGCCCCTCCGACAGTGCGGCGCTCCCTCAGTACTGCCCTTCCGACAGTGCAGCGCTCCCTCAGTACTGCCCCTCTGGTGGAGCGGCGCTCCCTCAGTACTGCCCCTCCGACAGTGCGGCGCTCCCTCAGTACTGCCCCTCCGACAGTGCGGCGCTCCCTCAGTACTGCCCCTCCGACAGTGCGGCGCTCCCTCAGTACTACACTCCAGATTATATGATCCTGTCTTGCAGTGCAGCTTTAACCCACAAGCTTCTGACCCAGAGTCGAGAGTGATACTGAGCTAAACTGACACACTTAGTAATTATAGATATTCCTTTATCTCAGTGTCAGTGTTTCACATAAGTTTGCCTGTGTAATTTAGAGGGATTTCCTAAACAATTAGCAATGCAACAATTAGGCTATCGGTTTTGTAGCAGACTGTTCTCCATCACTGCACTCCGGGCTCTTGGTGGTATCCAGGAATACTGATACCTATTAAACAGTTGAATGGATTAGAGCCCAGATATGGTGAATTCATTGCTCAAGGGATTTACTCAAATTGGAATCATGGAACCATAGAAGTTTACAGCACAGAAGGAGGCCATTCGGCCCATCATGTCAATGCCGGCTCTTAGCTCCCACTGCTCTGCTCTCCTTATAGCCATGTATCTTCCTCTGCTTCAAATCTACTTTTTTTTTACTTTTGCTTTAGAAGAAGCAATGGTCCATGCCTGGTTTTGATAGCTCAGTGTGGCAATGGGCCTTCAATAGACCCCATGGTGAGAGCAATACTCCCTGCATTTCAGGTAATCTGAACTGGTGAATCAGATTGTTACTTTAGGCTCGTCCAGAGAGCATTCACTTCTTTTGTAGAGATGTCAAAGCGGCGAGCGATGGTAGAGATTAGAGTGGGACTAGAGCTAATGGTGCATGAATTTCAATTGCCCTGGTGCCAATGAGTTTCTTTACGTCTTCATCTGTCAATGGCTGAGATTGGAGGGATCCATTTATTTTCTCAGTGTTTTTGTTTTATTTTAAATACACCCTTTATTTTGTTAAATTCAGTAGGTGAATCCATGAGTGTTGCCCACCATTTTACTTTGCTGTCATGTTACTCGAGTCTCAGTCGTGGCTCTCGCCCCTAAGTCAGCAGGTCATGGGTTCAAGTCCCACTTCAGAGACTTGAGCACAAAAGTCTAGGGTGACACTCCAGTGCAGTGCTGAGGGAGCGCCGCACTGTCAGGGGGGCCGTCTTTTGGATGAAACATCAAACCAAGGCTCCATGTGCCCTCTCGGGTGGGTGTAAAAGATCCCATGCTACTATTGGAAGAAGAGCAGGGGAGGGAGGGGTCCTTTGGGCCAATATTTATCCCTCAATCAAAATTATTAAAACAAATTATCTGCTCATTATCTTGCATGCTGTGCGCAAATTGGCCACTATGTTTCCTACATTACAGCAGTGAATACATTCAAAAGTATTTCATGGGCTGAAAAGTGCTTAGGGGCATCTTGAGGTTGTGAAAGGCGCGATACAAAGGCAAGTCTTTCGGAGGGGGAGAAGGAGAGGGGGGAGGGGGAAGGTGAGGGGGAAGGGGGGAAGAGAGGGGAGGGGGGAAGGGGAGGGAGGAGGGGGGGAAGGGGAGGGAGGAGGGGGGGAAGGGGAGGGAGGAGGGGGGGAAGGGGAGGGAGGAGGGGGGGAAGGGGAGGGAGGAGTGGAGGGAGGGTGGAAGGGGAATGAGGGGAGGGAGGAGGAGGGGGGAGGGAGGGGGGAAGGGAGGGGGGAAGGGGAGGGGAAGGGAAGGGGGAGGGGAAGGGAGGGGGAAGGGGGAGGGGGGAAGGGAGGGGGAGGGGGAGGGGGGAAGGGAAGGGGGAGGGGGGGAAGAGAGGGGGGAGCGGGGGAAGAAGAGGGGGAAGGGAAGGAGAGGGGGGAGCGGGGGAAGAGAGGGGAGCGGGGGAAGGAGAGGGGGGGAGCGGGGGAAGGAGAGGGGGGGAGCGGGGGAAGGAGAGGGGGGAGCGGGGGAAGGAGAGGGGGGAGCGGGGGAAGGAGAGGGGAGCGGGGGAAGGAGAGAGGGGAGCGGGGGAAGGAGAGGCGGAGAGGCGGGGGAAGGAGAGGGGGGAGCGGGGGAAGGAGAGGGGGGAGCGGGGGAAGGAGAGGGGGGAGCGGGGGAAGGAGTGGGGAGAGGGGAGCGGGGGAAGGAGAGGGGAGCGGGGGAAGGAGAGGGGGGCGGGGGAAGGAGAGGGGAGCGGGGGAAGGAGAGGGGGGAGCGGGGGAAGGAGAGGGGAGCGGGGGAAGGAGAGGGGGGAGCGGGGGAAGGAGAGGGGGGAGCGGGGGAAGGAGAGGGGGGAGCGGGGGAAGGAGAGGGGAGCGGGGGAAGGAGAGGGGGGAGCGGGGGAAGGAGAGGGGGGAGCGGGGGAAGGAGAGGGGGGAGCGGGGGAAGCGGGGGAAGGAGGGGAGGGAGCGGAGGAAGGAGAGGGGGGAGCGGGGGAAGGAGAGGGGGGAGCGAGAGGGGGGAGCGGGGGAAGGAGAGGGGGGAGCGGGGGAAGGAGAGGGGGGAGCGGGGGAAGGAGAGGGGGGAGCGGGGGAAGGAGAGGGGAGCGGGGGAAGGAGAGGGGAGCGGGGGAAGGAGAGGGGGAGCGGGGGAAGGAGAGGGGGTAGCGGGGGAAGGAGAGGGGGGAGCGGGGGAAGGAGAGGGGGGAGCGGGGGAAGCGGGGGAAGGAGAGGGGGGAGCGGGGGAAGAAATGGGGGGAGCGGGGGAAGGAGAGGGTGGGAGCGGGGGAAGGAGGGGGGAGCGGGGAAGAAGAGGGGGGAAGGGAAGAGAGGGGGAGCGGGGGGAAGGAGAGGGGGGAAGGGAAGAGGGGGGGATGAGGAGGAAGGGGAAGAGGAAGGAGGAAGGGGGAAGAGGAAGGAAGGGGAGGGGGGGAAGAGGAAGGAAGGGGAGGGGGGGAAGAGGAAGGAAGGGGAGGGGGAAGAGGAAGGAAGGGGAGGGGAAGAGGAAGGAAGGGGAGGAGGAAGGGGGAAGAGGGAGGAAGGAAGGGGAGGGGGGAAGAGGAAGGAAGGGGAGGGGGAAGAGGAAGGAAGGGGAGGAGGAAGGGGGAAGAGGGAGGAAGGAAGGGGAGGGGGGAAGAGGAAGGAAGGGGAGGGGGAAGAGGAAGGAAGGGGAGGGGGGAAGAGGAAGGAAGGGGAGGGGGAAGAGGAAGGAAGGGGAGGGGGGAAGAGGAGGAAGGGGGAAGAGGAAGGAAGGGGGGGAAGAGGAAGGAAGGGGAGGGGGGGAAGAGGAGGAAGGGGGAAGAGGAGGAAGGGGAGGGGGAAGAGAGGGGGGAGCGGGGGAAGAAGAGGGGGAAGGGAAGAGAGGGGGAAGAGGAGGCAGGGGGAAGACGAAGGAAGGGGAGGAGGGAAGAGGAAGGGAGGGGGAAGAGGAAGGAAGGGGAGGGGGAAGAGGAAGGAAGGGGAGGGGGAAGAGGAAGGAAGTGGAGGGGGAGGAGGAAGGAAGTGGAGGGGGGAAGAGGAAGGAAGGGGAGAAGAGGAAGGAAGGGGAGGGGGGAAGAGGAAGGAAGAGGAAGGAAGGGGAGGAAGGAAGAGGAAGGAAGGGGAGGGGGGAAGAGGAAGGAAGGGGAGGGGGGAAGGGAAGGAAGGGGCGGGGGGAAGAGGAAGGAAGGGGAGGGGGGAAGGGAAGTGGAGGGAGGGGGGAAGTGGAGGGAGGGAGGGAGGGAGGGAAGGGGAAGAAGGGGAGGGGGGAAGGGGAGGGGGGAAGAAGGGGAGGGGGGAAGGGGAGGGGGGAAGAGGAGGGAGGGATAGGGAGGAGGGAAGGGGAGGGGGTGGTGGGAAGTGGTGGGGGGAGGAGGGAGGGGAGGGGGGAGAGGTGGAGGGAGGGGAGGGGGGAGTGGAGGGTGGAGGGGTGGGGGGGAAGTGGTGGGAGGGAGGGGTGGGGGGATGTGGAGGTGGGTGGGGAGGGGGTTGTGGTGGGTGGGTTGGGGTGGGGGTTGAGGTGGGTGGGGTGGGGGTGTGGGGTGGGTTGGGGTGGGTGGGTTGGGGTGGGTGGGGGTGGGTGGTGGGGGGGTTGGGGGGTGGGTGGTGGGGGGGGGTGGGGGTGGTGGTGGTGGGGGTGGGGTGGGTGGTGGTGGGGGGTGGGGTGGGTGGTGGGTGGGGGTGGTGGGTGGTGGGGGGTTGGGGGTGGGTGGTGGGGGGGTTGGGGTGGGGTGGTGGGGGGTTGGGTGGGTGGTGGGGGTTGGGGGGTGGTGGTGGGGTGGGGGGTGGTTGGGGTGGGTGGTGTGGGGGTGTTGTGGGGGGTGGGGTGGGGTTGTGGGGGGGGTTGGGGGTGGTGGGTGGGGTGGGTGGGGGGTTGGGGTTGGGTGGGTGGTGGGGGTTGGGGTGGGTGGGTGGGGTGGGGGTTGGGGTTGGGTGGGTGGGGTGGGGGTGGGTGGGGGTGTGTGGGGGGTTGGTGGGGGGGGGTGGGGTGGGGTGGGTGGGGGGGGGGTGGGGGGTGGGGGTTGGGTGGGGTGGGGTGGGGGGGGTGGGTGGGGGTGGGGGTGGGGGTGGGGGGGGTGTGGGGGGGGTGGGGGGGGGTGGGGTGGGGGGTTGGGGGGGGGTTGGGGTTGGGGGGGTTGGGGTGGTTGGGGGGTGGTGGGGGTTGGTTGTGGGGGGTGGGGGGGGTGGGGGGGTTGGGGGTGGGGTTGGGTGTGGGGGGTTGGGTGGTGGGGTGGTGGGTGGGGGGGTGGGGGTGGGTGGGGGGTTGTGTGGTTGTTGGGGGGTGGGGGTGGTTGGGGGGGTTGGGGGGGGTGGGGGGGGGGGGTGGTGGGGGGTTGGGGGGGGGGTTGGGGGGTGTGGGGGTGGGGGGGGGGGGGTGGTGGGGGGGGTGGGGGGGGGGTGGGGGGTGGTTGGGGTGGGGGGGGGGGGTGGGGGTGGGGGGGGGGTGGGTGGGGGGGGGGGGGGGGGGGGTTGGGGGGGGGGGGGGGGGGGGGGGGGGGGGTGGGGGGGGGGGGGGGGTGGGGGGGGTGGGGGGGGGGGGGGGGGTGGGGGTGGGGGGGGGGGGTGGGGGGGGGGGGGGGGGGGGGGGGGGGGGGGGGTGGGGGGTGGGGGTGGGGGGGGTGGGGGGGGGGTGGGGGGGGGGGGTGGTTGGGGGGGGGGGGGGGGGGGGGGGGGGGGGGGGGGGGGGGGGGGGGGTGGGGGGGGGGGGGGGGGGGGGGTGGGGTGTGTGTGGTTTGGTGGTTGGGGGGTGGGGTGTTGTTTTGTTGTTGTTGTTTTGTTTGTTGTTTGTTTTGTTTGTTTTGTTGTTTGTTGTTTTGGGTTTTGTTGTTGTTGTGTAGGTTTTGGTTGTTTGTTTGAGGTTAAGATGAGTAGAAGGAATAGAAGATAGAATAGGAAGAAGATAGTAGAAAGGAAAGAAGATAGGAGAAAAGGAAAATAGAAGAAAGAAAAGGTATAAAGAAGAAGAAAAGGTATAAAGAAGAAAGAAAAGGTAAAAGAAGAAAGAAAAGGTAAAGAAGAGAGGAAAGAAAGAAAGAAAAGGAAAA